>NW_027225566.1:3600000-3900000 GCF_038994185.2 Dermacentor albipictus | reverse complement strand
ATACCCGGATGAAAAGGCTATTACTTCTGAAGTGTCTAACCTATAGTGCCCCTTTACTATCTGATACATAAATTTTAGCCCAGATAACCAGTTTCCTTGGGTTATTTGTGGCAACTGGGCATTGGTTAAAAGGGCAGAAACACAAGAACGTCCAAAGCTGTTATATATGAATCGCACACCCTTTTTCTGTACGCTTTCAATCTTGTCAATATTGGTCCTAGTGAAGGGGTCCCAGATAATGGCTGCAGAATCTAATGATGGTAGAATATGCGCTTTATATGCGGTCATGCGGACATCAAGAGTAGTAAATTTTAAAGCTCTTCGTAAAAAGAACAACTTACAGTTTGCATTTCTTAGGACATAATCGATGTGTTTAGTCCAGTCTAAGTTACTTGTTATCCAGAGGCCCAGGTATTTGTAATGAGGTACTTCGTGAAGAACACCGCTGTTGATAGAATAGACAAAGGTTAATGGTCTTTTTTTGTGAGTAACTCTCATGAACACTGTTTTTTTCATAGTTTATACACATTTGCCACATATCACACCGCTGAACAATTTTGCTGAGTGTATCATTTAAAAGAATTTGGCCAGCTGTACTGTTCACTTCAGTGTAAATCACGCAGTCATCGGCATACAATCGTATTTTGACAGGAATGTTGCAGACAATATCATTATTAAACAAAAGAAAAAGAAGGGGCCCAAGCACAGACTCCTGGGGAACGCTTGAGTCCACACCAAGAATTTCCGAAGTTTCTCCATTAAAGACAACAAACAGTTTTCGATTGTTAATGTGTGCGGCAATCCAGTTGAAAAGTTGCTGGTTATTTAATATTGTCCCTAATGCCTTCACTAGAAGACTCACTTATACAGTGACAGATTACTGCTGAAAACTCATCAAATGTGATATTAGTGTCTATTTAATTTGTTATGGAGGACCAATCTATTGGAGCAATCTGGTCAATGAACGCTTGTTTGTTAAGTATTGTTTTTTTTTAAATAAGCAAACAACATTCGGTGAGTCATGTTGAAAGCAGGAAAACATCGGATAATGGTCGGTAATGTTTAGTTCAAGAACACCGCAGACGTCACGTGCAACAAAATTAGAAAACATTTGGTCGATAAGGGTGTGAGAAGATCCAGAAATGCATAGATTTGGTAGCGTTGTAAGCGAATCATATCTATACTCCTGAAATCAGTTAGTGTATTCACTGAAATATGGATCAGACGTGTCAAGAATGTTTGTGTTTATATCGCTGACAACTATAGCATTCTTATTTTCAAGCGCAATAGTATTAAGAATAATGTTGAGTTCAATGCAAAAGTCGGAAGCTGATGATGATGGCAAACGGTAAGTGCAGATAATAATAACTTTTTTTGGTTAAGAAGATGAATTCAACACTTCTGCCCAAATGAATTTGCAATTAGTAACAGAAATGACTAGACCATTCCTGATCAAAAACAGGTTCAACATCAAAAACCGACAATAATGCTGTACACGTCTCGTCGTCCGTCAGCTCTCGTGTGGCTAACACAGCAACTTCATGACACATCCACCACTTCCTGGGTACCAAAACTGAAACTGGTGCGTAGAAGCAAGTATTTTAGGAAATGTTTATAGCACTTGGCAGAATTTTTCTAGGATTTGGAGAGTTCGGACCGTCATTTCCTTCCCCCTCCCCCAGAAGAAAAGTCAGGTCGAAAATGTCTTGTCAGCACTCCATTAAATTTACTTGTGCTTGGATTGAATTGACTTGCAGTGTTAAGCTGTGTTTTCATGAAATTGCGTGCCACCTAAATAGCAGTTGGATTAATCTGTACAGCTCTTAATATAAACTGGCCTGGTGCTGTGGTTCAATTTGTTGGCACCTGGATTAAAGTGAGCAGGAAAACTTGTAGTTATTCGTGATTTGTCAATAGCTAGTAATTTGCTGTCGAGGTTGCATTGCCGTGTTGCAGAGGTGTCGTTGACTAAAATTGTTATGTGCAACTTAGTTGGAATGTGATGCGCCTTTCTCTCTTTATGTGCGCAGGCATGAACTCCTTGGCTGTGTATATGGGGCACGAGATCATGCATGGCGTATTCCCATGGGCATGGCAGTGCCGGGAGTCACACTGGTGCTACCTGTTTATGAACTTCTGGGGCACTGCGCTGTGGGTGGTCTTTGCATGGTTGATGTTCCGCAGAAAGCTGTTCATCTCTGCCTGAAGGAATATCTTTCTCCGTGGTTGCTGCACAACATAGACACTGGCACTCTGAAGTTTCCATGTCTGTTATTGTCAATGTTTTGGCGTGCAAATATTTTGTGAAGTGTATCTCAGCACAAATACTTACATGCGGGCACTTCCAAATGGCTATGTTGTGGCACATTATGAGAGGTGGGTATCCAGTGTATTCATAATCTTAAGCGCATAAACTATTGATATGTGTGCAAATGTATACTAGAATAGTTGTACTCGGATAGCAGTTACATTGTGGCCTTGAATTTGCATGGGACCTAAAGCTTAATTATAGAGAAACATGCTTGAGAAAGCTCACACAGCACATTCTCGCTCTTTTAAGTGTAAAGAAAGAGAAAGAATTACAGTTTATATCTGGAAGGTGTGCTAGAGCACTTTGTGGTACAGGTTGTGCCTGTTCTCAGTCATACAGGATACTCCTCTGCAACACTTTTGTCCTGGTTCATGCTCCATTGATTACTTCATCCTGGTATGAGAGCTGTCACATACACAGAATGTGATTGACCATAGGAATGTGTCTTGACATGCACAAGGTTCGAGCCAGTGCACCTGAAAACATGAAGGATGACGTCAACTAGAATTGTCATATGGTAAAGCTAAAAGCTAGTCAAAATCATGCGTTAAGTCAGTCGACCAATGTCACTGCTGTCACGTGTTGCAAACGGCTCGTTCCCTCTCCGTGTTTGTGGTCGTGGCTTGCGTCGTAGTGCCAGAGCACTGTTAGTGAAATTAAGAGTTGGCACTGTGTTGGTGCATGAACATTTGTATCGTCAAGGACATGTGGTCAGTCCGTCCTGCACGTCCTGTTTCTCTGTGAGACACTTGAACACCTTATGTTGGAGTGTGCCGCATTCGCCACACAATGTGCACGGCTAATTATGGAATATGGACTGCTTGGACTCAAGTGAACGACCCTTGATTCCGTGTCCGAGAGGGAGTGTCACTCAACGTGATCAGGCCCATAGACTTCCTAAGCTCCATGCAAAAACTCATTTTGTTTCCCTTTTATAGACATTTTTCGATCTTCCTACTTTCTTTTGTCCATGTCTCTCTCACTGTTTACTTTGTATTTTCTTTCCTATTTCTTTGTTTCCTATCTTTTCCTCTTTTCATTACCTCCTCCTGATAGAGTAGGCAGGTGTGCCCCTGTCGGGGGCAGTTGTAAGCTTGCTCCCTCCTTGTTTCTTTTGCGTGGTTACATGTTTCCATACCTAATAATAATAATGTCAGTGTCAGTGCTGGAATGATAATTTGCCCCATTTTCACAAAAGCCATTAGTTAATTTCCTTTCCCTTGTCCTCTTGTAGCTTGAATGCTAGTCAAGGAGGGAAGGTCCGAAGTCGGCGCCCCTCGATGATTCGAGTGCACGGTGGCAGCGCGAAGGAAGAGCCGTTTTCTGATGAAGTGACGCTTTATTCAAACGCCGAAGCGTCTGTCCGGGTCCAGGCCCGAAGCTCCGCCCTCTCCGCACAACCAAACATGACTTTTTAAGCCCTCAGTTGTACAAAGGATTCGCAAACCAGCCAATCACACATGCGAGTTCACATCATTGTAACCAATAGCACAACCACTTTCGTGCCGCACACGACATTGGTGGAAACAGTGGCACTCTTTAGAACACGCCAGGGGATAGGGTTTCTCAAACACACGTGCCACCTCCCTCTCCCCTACGTTGGGCTGCGAGCATCGGCCCCTGATGTCTTCCCTCTTTTCACCTGCAACCGGCCGCCATACAAGCTGCCGAGAATGTTCCGTGAAATCGCGGATTATTAACTCCATATCCGCCGGACAGCGGGCTACCCTGCCAGTACTGAGAAATCTGTCTCCCGTGCAGCTGTGTGCCGGTTCGCTTGAAGTACAAACACCATATTTGGGACCCGATGGCAATAGCACATAAAAGCATTCCTCGGCCGTAGCCGGCTAAGTGATAAAGCTACCGCCATTTTCACGGGAATCCTTAGCAGGCTCACGCGGATGGCAAACATCAAAGCGGCTGGGCAGCGTCGCGTCGCCCTAATTCCGTGACCGAGACGGTCGACGGGACATTTGGGGAGCGCGTCGGCATTAGCGGTGGCGATGTCCTCAAGCACCCCCCTTCCTTCATCTTCACGCTCGTCTCCCCGAACGCTCCCCTTCAGCTCGGGCCTTCTACCCTTTTGTTCCGAGCGGGGGTGCAGTTCTAGTGCCTTTTCTACGGTGCAGCCACTAATGCGCTTTCTCTTCACGCGTGAGTGTTGCCCGCGTCCCCTCTTCGCGGAACCCATATGCGTGCCTCATTTCCGGTTATTGGCCGATACAGCAGGTGTGGGCTCGTCCTACGCTTTGCTGTAGTCGCCTAAACTGGGCCACAAAATAACAGCGAGGTCAAGTCCCTAATCTCAAACTGACTCAATTGCTTCCAGTATGCTGTCGAAGTTGTCTACATTGTGAAGCATACACTCTAAAGGAGAATTGACATGTGCTTTCTATCCCACTTTAGCTTTAATAGACAGCCATCAACCCAGTGTTCTCGGTCCAAATCCTAAATTCATCCATTGTGCACAACATCCTTACTTCACCTTGATCAGCCAGTTCAAGATATGCACCAAGTGCAGCATGACTTGGAGCCACAAGTCGCATCGAGACAGTAGGAGGTGGCGAGCATATGGTAGCATGAACCGCTAACGCAGAAGTTGGTGCTGCGTAGTAGTCTTATAACACGAAGCCAAGAGCCACACAACCATCTTCTGTACCATCAAATGTTTTCCCTTGAGCCCCGTTCACGTTACCTTGCATTCCATCGTGGTATAAGGGCTCACCGACATTGCTTCTCCAGAACTCGCCTGTTCCCTAGATATTATTTTTCTTTCTCAGTGGGTCCCCTTATCGCATGTTGAATGCACATTTAGCTTTCATTGGTAGGGTCTAGGTGTTGCCTGAATTAGAGACTCTGTTGACTGAGACGCACACCAATGAATTGTAATACCATGTGATCATTACCTTTGACTGCCGTTAGGTCACTGCCAGCCTGACGCTTTGATGTATCCTGTGGGCATTTTGAATTTACCAGTGTAATCACAATACGTTTTTGTATGCTAGATCTGAGGCTTGATACTCTCATCACTGGGTCACCAGCTAGCTGTTACAGAAAGAAGAAAAGGTGACAAAAACTTCTGCCAGTATCCCTTCAAAGGTTCACTTTTTTAATACCACTACCCTTGAATGTCGATATCAGTATCCCAGAAAGAGTGTAAAAAGGCGTATTTCTTTAGTCTTACATCCTGATGAGTTGCTCACGAAATAAAATTGTCTGATGTAAGCTGTGCATTTCTGATCTTCATCTTCCTGCTGCTCTACTAGTGTTTTGGTACTTGCCCTTGCTCAAGTTCATCCTTGTGGGCATCTGCAATCTTTATTTGAGTCACGAGATATGTCAGTAAGCCCTGTTGCAGTGCTCGTGCAGCATGCTCAGCACTCAGAACGTTAGGAGAGCCAGAGGCACTGGCCCTCTCAACTTGCGAAGCTTTTGCACGACAAGAGGGGCACCGGTGTGCAGGCTAAGAATAGGTTCGACCACACATTCACTGGCTTTGAAACTTTTGACAATAGCTGTACAAAGATATGTTAGCTAAACTGTACGCATCAAGTTAGTCTTGTTCGGAGGGACTGGCAAGATCAGTGAGCTGCATGATAAAAGCTACAGCCAGGACATGCCCCTGGACAAGCAGATTGGAGAAAGGTGCGACTTGCGCAGCCCCACAGTTGACAACTCTAACATAACTGTCTCCTTGATTTTGAGAATTCTGCAATTTATTTAGTTCCCAAGTCATATGCACAGTAATAGATTTTCCATCCTAGACTGAAAGTGAAAAAAAGGTGTGCTACTAGGAAGGTGCTGATTGCCTCCCAAATACCTACTGTTGCTTTATTCTGTCTTCGGAGGCAGCATCAATCAGTTCATATGAGTAGTATGGCTTGGTTCATTATGGTAGGCCACTCCTGTGAATATATAGCCTTTCGATAATGAATGTAGCTTCAGCTGACTGCCGTACTATCGTTGAAGAAAAAGGAAGTGGCAGAATATGATGAGGGACTGTTATCCTTCTTTGGGACGGAAGATCCCTTGTGAGACAGTACAGTTGGGTTTATTGGCAATCCATACTTTCAGTAGGCCAGTGTACATTGGAAAAGGATGCAGGTTGATGAAATCACAGGGACAGAGTGCTAAATATGTGCTTCGTCCCTGTTGTATTTGTTTGCCTTCATTGTTCAGAATGTGCACTGGCCTGCTGAAATACGCCTTCTGACACTGCTCTCAGATATGTTGTATATTTGCATGCCACTTTATCACGTGTTGCAACTACTGTTGAATATGATAGTATCTGTGCGGAGATGTTGATCACCAGGGCCACAGACTTGGAACTTGCAGGCACAGGTAACTCCCATGTTAGTCTCATTTTATAGTTTTTTTTTCTTTTTGCATTATCCAACCAGTCAATATGGAATACTGGTAAATGGTGCTGCACTTCGTAATATGCAAAACATCAGAAGGCAAGTGCTCAAGAAGTGTAGGAACTTGAGCTTTTTATTTCTCTCTCTCTCTCTCTGCTTGTTTCTTTGGTATCAAACAGTTCATTGGCCCATTCACAAGGTAACATATTGGATTGTAGCGCGAAGGGACACACACACAGACTAGAAGAAGACACGACGAGTGCTAATTTTTCTCACACTACTATCCAAGAATATGTTACCGTACCAACTCGCCCAATTTTCTAACCTTTTGCATTCACAAGGTTAATGTATAGGGAACAGGAGCAATTACTAGTTATCTATGTTGAATGACTATTGTTTATAAGCAGATAGCTTAGGACATATTGTCCTTTTAAATAAGAACAACTGAGCGACGGTATCTCTTGCAGCAAGTTCTTCTGTCTTACTAACAGAGGCAAAGAACACTTGGTGAGCATTTTGTAAAGCAAGCTCCACTGTTTTACTGCGTGGAAGCAAAATAACGCCCACTATGCACCAGAGCTTTTGGGTGTCACGAAAGATGCAAATAGTCATAATGGTTGTCTGCAAGAGTATGCTGTGAAGCAGCTATGTGGCTTGTGCAGCCCAGCAGTTGATGATTTTAAAAGGACATCACCCTCAACCTCATTTTGAACTCCATTTGCACCATAACTAACAAAGCTAATTGCATTGTTCGAGCGTTTAGTGTTATGTAGGAAGGCAGTATACCGTTATTAGGCTGCAAAAACTGCAATAGTGTCATAGGTAGCGCATATTGGTGTACATCTAGTGCTCTGTGGCATGCTATTGAGGTTTGGGATGGCTGCTGCATTTTCTTTTTTAACAAGAGAGAGAGAGACCTTCCTTTTGCATCATGAGGCCAAGTTGTAGCAAATAAGCTTGTGCTTTGTGTTGCAATTCAAGGCTTTCTCTGGTCATTTCAGGATTGAAGTCATAGTGAATTCTTACAGTACATGAATGAGTTCTTTGCTTAGTGTATTTTTCAAGTTTCTGCTGCCAAATACCACTCATCTGGTCAAGTAAAAACCTTTGTATAGTAGCTTGGGTTGTTGTGGCAGTCTTGTCAACTCTTCTATAGGCCAGTTAACTTAAAGGTGTTCGTAATTTTTTTGTTGGCCACTTTATAAGTCTTATTGTTTGTTTCATTATGTAGAGCTCACGCATCCAGTAGCAGACATAGAATTTCTTTCTCTCTTGTTTTTCCTTCTAGTCACTTATCATGTGCAATAACAGACATAAGAATTTGACTGTTCAGACTTTTCATGTGGCTCTCTTAATTAAATGCATGGGAGTGCTTTGTTTATATGTTGTCGGCTCCATCATTTGGGCTGCGACCTTGTACACCACGTAGTCTGTAACTCCAATTTGCCGCACTAATGTTTTTGTGTCTGTGGAGAAGAGAAAAAAAGAGTACAATGTAAGACATAACTCTTAGTATGCTACAAGGCATGAATATATAGTACTTGACCTTTTTGAAACTTGGACGCAGCCATTTGTGCTCGGAAGACTTGGTTAACTCTCCTGAAAGGTTTAACTGCTGTACATGTGATGCAGCTTAGGGTGTCGCTTCAGTATTCTGAATACACCCTAGCCTGTCTCCACTTGCAGCACTGGGGCTGTGAAGTTGGAATTTCAAAAACGTTAGGGTGCACAGTATGTGGCAGTTATTTTATTCCCTGCTGGAACACCCTCAAGCATTCACTTGCTGCTGGTAAGCTGCTGTTTGCTCTTTGGATCTCATGCTGAATAGTGTACTGTATTGTGCATTGGGCATTTATACATAGCTACTGTGATCAAGCTAATCTGCAACATTTGCTCTTGAAATAGAAAAAGTAACGACTTGAAATTGGTGCGGTGATATTGCTGATTCTTCGAGCAGAGCTTACGAGAGAGCTATACCTTGCTATATTTTTTTCACTGTACTTATTTTGTTAGTTTCTTCTGTTTGTTTCTGGCTTCCTTTGTGTTGACTGAGTAGATCATGAAAGGGTGCTACAGTTTTATTGGACAAATTGAAGTCTTTATTTTATTCCGACATTGCACTGGTGTAAATCTCTTTGGTGCAGTTTGAAATGCTCTATACGTGTACACAGACACACACACAGATACACACACACACACACACACACATATATATATATATATATATATATATATATATATATATATATATATATATATTTATTTATTTATATATGTATTGTCACGTGGTGGTGACGGTGAATAACACAGTAGCAATACTGTGAACGACAAAAGTTCTATTGGGCGAAGCTGTGCCCACAAAACAGGCTACACTTATAGCACAACGATAGCGGTGAACACGCTCGGCGATTGTCGTAAATCGGATCAGCGGGTCAAGCGCGTCGGCTTTTATACAGCAGTCATCGAATGTTCCAGACTGAACGTTGGGACCCACATGCCTTCTACAAAGTTCTACACTATTCGTGTCAAGCGATGAAATCAGATAACACAAGGTTCGGCGACAACAGACAGCGAATAGAAGCATCGATAACTTTCCAGAAACTTCGGTTACATGCAGGCGCGTCCCGCGCTGTGCGATAACATTTGTTAGGCGGCAAAACGTGTCGCCCAATAAAGACAAGTACACATGTCAATACCCCCCTCTTAAAAAGCATCGACCCGATGCTGCAAACAAACGAAAGTAATATATGAGCACTCGTAGCAAAGAAAAAAACGCGGAGTTCGCTGTTCTACCTCATTCTACGCATGACGTAAACCTGGACCTTGATTTTTTGAAACTGTGTGGGGCCACCGTCTACTGCGAAACGGGTGAAATCAGTGTAGGTACAAGCTTTTCTGCTGCGTTTATGGAAGGCCCACCGTATCGTGAAAGTGTGCTTTGTGTATCCTGGGATACAGTTGTGCCTCCGTTATCCGCAACGTGTGTTTCAGTTCCCTGTTTCCCCACCACTGACGGAACATTTGGCGCTACCGTGGAGCCCGTTCATCTGAGTTGCATCAAGAGGAATGTACTGATACCGTATTGCACGCTGTCAGTTGTTCAGGGACGCACTAACTTATGGAGCGTAAACTGTTTGAGTGAACCTGCAACACTACCACAGGGTCTGAAACTTGCTGCCTACCATGAAATCAAGTGCTATCGCTGGCCACTCTTACAGAGGCCCTTGATTCTGCGGATGAGCGCCATTTCGTTAATGCCTGCCCTGCGGTGCACTCATTTCTGACTATGGTGAGCAAGTCACTCAGCACTAAGCAGCGTCACGAAGTGGCGAATATTCTGCTAAAACACGCCCGACTGTTTGACTTTTTTCAGCCAGAGGGGGCCACCATTGTTTCCTCCTTCTAGTATACACCATCGCATAGATACGGGATCTGCTCAACCGTTGCGACAGAAACCATACAGTCTCACCATCGGAACTCAAGGTGATCAATGACCAAGTCCACGAAATGCTAAATAAAAATGTAATCCAAGAATCCTGTAGTCCGTGGGCTGTGCCAGTGATTCTGGTTAGAAAGAAAGATGGTACATGGCGATTTTGTGTTGACTACCGCCGCCTCAACACCATCACTAAAAAGGACGCATATCCTCTTCCGCGTATTCATGATGCTATCGACTGCCTCTCATCAGCGTCTTACTTTTCGTCTGTTGACTTGATGTCGGGGTACTGGCAGATTCCTATGCACAAGGCACACAAGGAGAAAACGGCATCTGTAACACCAGATGGACTTTTTGAATTTAATGTGATGCCTTTCGGGCTCTGTATTGCGCCTGCAACTTTCGAGTGCTTCATGGACAACATCCTGCTTGGTTTGAAGTGGGAAGTATGCATGTGCTATCTAGACGATGTAGTGATTTTTGGGCGCGCGTTCAGTGAGCACAACGCAGGTCTCGATCTTGTGCTAGACTACTTGGACAAAGCGGGTTTGGTGCTCAACTCGAAGAAGTGTCATTTTGGAGAGCGCCAAACACTCGTTCCGGGACACCTAGTGGATAAGGACGGCATACGTTCTGATCCAGCGAAGACTGCTACGGTGGAAGCCTTCAAGCAACCTCGCCATGTAGAAGAGCTACGCAGTTTCCTAGGTCTTTGCTCGTACTTCCGCCGGTTTATTCATGGATTTGCCAACATCGCGTATCCGCTGACATGCCTCCTCCAGAAGGGCGTTCCTTTTGAATGGACTCCTGAATGTGAAGCTAGTTTTCGTGAGCTGAAGTATCGTCTGACGTCCCATCCCATTCTCCGACGCTTCGACCGTGCGGCTCCCACAGAAGTTCATAGGGACGCTAGCGGTATTGGCTTCGGCGCTGTCTTTATTCAACGCGTCGATACCAAGGAACACGTCGTCGCCTATGCGAGTCGCTCTTTACGTGAGTCCGAGCGTAACTACACCGTTACAGAGCAAGAACGTCTTGCAGTTATTTTCGCAGTACAGCGCTTCCGGTCGTACCTGTACGGGTGCCACTTCACTGTGTTGACAGACCATCATTCTCTCTGCTGGCTGGTTAATCTCCGTGATCCGTCGGGCCGGCTTGCGCGTTGGACACTTCGTTTACAGGAATACAGCATTACTGTTTCTTATAAAAGCGGCTGCCGACATGCCGACGCTGACTGCCTCTCGCGCATGCCGCTTCCAACGATAGACTGCGACGGGGACAACTTCGACAGCTATATCGCATCACTGGAGCTGTGATTTCCTGATATAAATACCTTCAAGGTCGAGCAACAAAAATACAGAACTTTAGAACTACTGCTCATTACTGCAAGGCCATCAGGCCCATCCACTCGTTTCTGCGTTCGTGATGGGGTTCTTTACAAAAAGAACTATTCTGCTACAGGCCCACGATATCTTCTGGTGGTCCCGGAGAGTCTCCGTGTGTCCGTCTTGCGCGCTATGCAGGACGATCCAACAGCTGGTCATTTGGGTTCTGCGCGAACGCTCTACTGCCTTCAAGAAAGGTACTACTGGCCTAAAATGCGCCAAACGACCGCCTAGTATTTGTCCAACTGCAGCGAGTGCCAACGTTACAAGCGTCCGACGAGGTGCTTCTCCTGGTCAACTCCATCCAGTGCCGCCCCCCAGCACTCCCTTTGAGCAAGTTGGCATCGACCTTCTCGGTCCTTTCCCGCGTTCATCCAATGGGTATGGGTGGATTATCGTGTGTGCCGATCACTTGACACGCTACTGTGAGACAGCTGCAATACCATCGGCTACTGCAACCGAAGTGTGCATTTTTCTGCTGGGTTTTGTCATTCTCCAACATGGACCTCCCAGAGTCATCATCAGTGATCGTGGGCGGCAGTTCACTGCAGACGAGGTCGAAGAGGTGCTTCGTCTATGTGCTTCAAGGTTTCGACATTCCACGCCGTATCATCCCCAAACAAATGGCCTTACGGAACGCACGAACAGAAATCTTACTAACATGCTTTCCATGTATGTCGCGTCAGATCATAAGAACTGGGACAGCGTGCTACCTTTTATTACGTACGCATTTAACACCTCAAAGCACGAAGTTACGGGCTACAGTCCCTTCTTTCTTCTTTACGCTCGTCCGCCTCGTTATACACTAGACACTATCATCCCGTTTTCCAGCCATGATAATCTTTACACCCGCCGTGGTTGCTCAGTGGCTATGGTGTTAGGCTGCTGAGCACGAGGTCGCGGGATCGAATCCCGGCCACGGCGGCCGCATTTCGATGGGGGCGAAATGCGAAAACACCCGTGTACTTAGATTTGGGTGCACGTTAAAGAACCCCAGGTGGTCAAAATTTCCGGAGTCCTCCACTACGGCGTGCCTCATAATCAGAAAGTGGTTTTGGCACGTAAAACCCCATAAAAAATGATAATCTTTGTATATCAGAGACAGTCTGTCTTGCTTAGGAAGCCCGACGACTTGCTTCTTTACGCACTCTTGTTTCACAAGACCGCTCGAAGGCACGCTGCGACCGCTGACGCCGACATGTGATATATGAACCTGGTGATTTAGTGTTGCTCTGGAAACCAACCAGGAAACGTGAATTAGGTGAAAAACTGCTGGCCCACTATGTTGGACCCTATGTTATTACTGAGCGTATCAGCGACTTAACCTACCGCATAGCACCTCTCACATCAAATGACCGACGGTTAGCAAACACTGAAATTTCGCATGTCGCCCGTTTAAAGCGCTTTATTTCTCGACAGCCTGTTTTACTTGCCCTGCGGGCTTCGTCTGCGCGGAGGGAAATGTGACGCTCTTACGTGCATAGTTGGTTCACGCCTCAACAGTATGGGGGCGGGGCGCCGAAGAGTGGTGAACGAAAAAGACGACGGGTGGCTGGCTAGCTCAATCTCGACAGGCGCTCAGCTGATCAAGGCCATCGCATCTAACTCTATCCGGCTTCAAAGTAACGCCTTTTGTGGGCGTAACAATATATATATATATATATATATATATATATATATATATATATATAGTGTAGTGGAGAAGAATGCCCGGCGCTGCCGCCGCATCGCCAGTCGTCCGGGAGGCGTGAGCTCGAGTTTGCCTGAGCTGCTCTGGTTGAGACACGCTGCCTGCTGCTCTCTTGTACTGGATTCATATTAGATTCTGATCGCCCCCATAGGAAAAGGAGCCATTCCGGTGACTCACGTTGAACAAATATTCATGGGGTCGTAATATGGCTTCAGGCGCTGTGCGTGGACGGATTCACGACAACGACAGCGTTGGTCCGTAGCTGGCGTGACAGGCTCGACAATATAGTTCACAGGTGGTGTCTGCCCTACAACATGGTAGGGCCCTTGATATTTGGAGACAAGCTTAGATAAGAGTCCAGCAGGAATGGCAGCAACCCAAAGTCACACAAGGGAGTCCGGAAGAAAGTTACAATGCGGGTGATCATCGTCACGCCGAGATTTTTGTTGCCATTGGTCGGCCGCTGTAAAGGAACGGGTGATCTGACGGCATTCCTCTGCGCGGCGGTCAGCTTCAGAGATGGGCGTATATTCGGATGAGTCGGATCTGTACGAAAGAATGGTGTCGAGGGTAGTCGAAGGTTCGCGGCCATACAAGAGGAAGAATGGGGAGAAGTTTGTGGTCACCTGTGGTGCAGTGTTGTAGGAGAACGTGATGAATGCCAAAATGGGGTCCCAATCAGTGTGATCAGAGGCGACGTATTTGGAGAGCTTGTCACCAAAGGTGCGGTTGAATCTTTCCGCCATACCATTAGTTTCAGGATGGTAGGCGGTGGTGGTGCGATGAACAGTGCGACATTCAGCAAGGAGCGCATTTACGGCTTCGGAGAAAAAAAAATCAAAAATTAAATTATGGGGGTATACGTGCCAAAACCATTTTCTGATTATGAGGCACGCCGTAGTGCAGGACTACGGAAATTTTGCCCACCTGGGGTTCTTTAACGTGCACCTAAATCTAAGCACACGGGTGTTTTCGCATTTCGCCCCCATCGAAATGCGGCCGCCGTGGCCGGGATCGATCCCGCGATCTCGTTCTCAGTAGCCCAACACCATAGCCACTGAGCAACCACGGCGGGTAACTTCGGAGAGGAACACACGTCATCTATCACTCAAAAGTTCGCGAAGTGCATAGTGACGGAGAATAACGTTTTTCGGGAGGAAGGATGCTATATCACGAGCGGTGGCAGCAAGCAGAGCGGCCGTTTCTGCGTATCGCGGCAAATGGTCGATGGCGACGACTATCCAGCGGTTTCCGGAAGCCGTGCTCGGAAGTGGTCCACACAGGACCGAATGCGATCGAAGGGTCTGGCAGGACACGGGATTGGCTGGAATGGACCAGAGACATGCTGAGCAGGAACCTTGCGGCGTTGGCACTGAGGGCACGACCGAATGTACTTTCACACAAAAGTGTACAGGCCACGCTAGTAAAACCTGGAGCGAAGCCGGGTGTACGTCTTGAAGACACCCGCATGTGCACACTGCGGGTCAGTGTGGAAGGCAGAACATATTTCACCACGAAGATATCGAGGTATGACCAGCAACCACTTGCGGACGTCAGAGACGTAATTCTGGCGAAAGAAAAGTCTATCCCGAATCACGAAATGAGATGCTTGACGGCGCAAAGCTCGAGAAGGTGAAGGAACAGTCGACGGGTTTAAAAGGAAGCGGATAAGAACGCTAATCCAGGCGTCCTTGCGTTGCTCCGAAGCCATGTCGCACCCTGCTGGGAACGAAAGTACTTGGTGAACGCCAGAGAGGCAGGCATGGCGTTCGCTTAACACGGGCGAACGGGAAAGAGCGTCGGCATCGGTGTGGCAGCGGCGAGACCTGTAGACAACGCACACGTTGAAATGTTGCAACCACAAAGCCCAGCGAGCTAATCGATCTGGGGGGTCCTTCAACGTGTACAGCCAACAAAGTGCATGGTGGTCTGTAATCACGTCGAAGAGGCGGCCATAGAGGTAGGGTCGAAATTTACCAAGTGCCCAGATTACGGCCAAACGTTCCTTCTCCGTAACGGAATAATTCTTATCATCTTTGATGAGGGTGCCGCTTGCGTATGCAACGACGTACTCGTCGAATCCGTATTTGCGCTGCGCGAGCACAGCGCCGAGTCCAACACAGCTGGCGTCGGTGTGTACTTCGGTCGGAGCTGTCGGGTTGAAGTGACGCAGTATAGGCGGCGAGGTCAGTAGACGACGCAACTCTTGTAAGGCATCGTCACAAGCGGACGACCAGGCGTAATCATCAAGTCGCTCCGTAGAAGCTGATTCAACGGAGCGGTGATGGACGTAAAATTCCGAATGAAGCGGAGAAAGTAACAGCGCAGGCCAAGGAAGCTGAGAAGTTCTCTTACGGAGGAAGGTTTGGGAAAATCAACAACTGCACGGAGCTTCGCGGCGTCAGGAAGAATATCTTGTTTAAATACTGCTTGGCGAAGGATGGTGAGCTGACTTGCGCCAAAGTGGCATTTCTTCAAGTTGAGCTGAAGGCCGGCGGCAGTTAGGCATTGTGACACTTCCGCCAGCCTACAGAGATGGGTGGGAAAATCGGGCGAAGAAATAACCACACCATCTAAGTAGCACATGTACGTTTTCCCCTTGAGACCACGCAAAAGGTTGTCCATCATACGCTCAAATGTTGCGGGGGCATTGAAAAGCCCGAAAGGCATGACACGAAAATCATCTATGCTATCTGGTGCTACAAAAACCGTTTTAGGTGGGTCTTCGGGTGCCACGGGGACTTGCCAATAGCCGATGCGTAAGTAGGTAGAAGAGAAGAACTCCGCGCCTTGGAGACAGTGAAGGGCAGCGTCAATTCTCCGAAGAGGGTAAACATCTTTACGAGTTATTTTGTTTAGACGATGGTAATCGACACAGAATTGAATCAATCCATCCTTCTTCTTAACAAGAACAGCGGGAGATGCCCAGGGGCTATCCGAAGGCTGAATGACGCCGCGCTTGAGCATGTCAGGTACTTGGTCGTCGATAACACGGCGCTCTGTCGCGGATACACCCTATGGTCTTTGTCACAGTGGCGCACTGGTACCCGTGTCGATGCGATGACAAACAGTTGACGTGCGGCCCAAGGGAACAAGCTGGCAGTCGAAATACGAGCGGAACTTGTCGAGAAGGCGTAAAAGCTGGGCGTGTTGAGAAACAGTCAACGTGTCGGCGATGGTGCTATATGGTGTTATGTAAAACATCGGGCGGATTCGGCTTCTGCGCGGGCTTACCGGCCACTCCGGCGACCTCATGAGTGGCGATGGAACCAGTTGGCATGTCAATGATGGCAGCAGGGTCGACACACTGGGCACAGCCAACGCGCTCCCCACGAAGCAAAGTGAGATGACATGACAATCGGTTGGCGACGAGCAGTCTGCTGACGCCGGCATGAAGATTCCAAAGAACGAAAGGCAGCGGAGCACATTTGCTACGAGTGAAATTGCAGATGGCGTAAAAAGTGCGCTAGCATCAGCAACAATGTTGCATGACACTATGGCAAGGCCAGATGAGTGCGATGGAATTGTAACGTCTTCGGTAACAAGTATTTTATCTTCAGATTCACGGTTGTCAAGAAGTGGGGCATTACACAGCGTTTGAAATTCCAATTCACCACAAGAACAGTCGATGACGGCGGTATTAGCGGAAAGGGAGTGCCAGCCCAAAATAAGATTGTGGGAACAAGAACACAGCACCGCAAATTCGACGGTGTAGAGGAGGCCGTTGACAACGCGAGCAGTACACGCAGCTGCAGGCGTGATGCGGTCTGGGCTGGCAGTAAGTG
The DNA here is from genome assembly GCF_038994185.2 of Dermacentor albipictus. Classification (NCBI taxonomy): domain Eukaryota; kingdom Metazoa; phylum Arthropoda; class Arachnida; order Ixodida; family Ixodidae; genus Dermacentor; species Dermacentor albipictus. The sequence continues at coordinate 3,883,035 of NW_027225566.1, read as the reverse complement.
AGACGTTTGACAGTGGCGTCGTAAATTTTCTGAGCGAACGAGAGAGTTTGGCACTAATAACTGAAACTGCGGCACCAATGTCAACGAGGGCAAGTGCAACGACGCCATCCACATATACATCAATAACATTAGTCGGAGAAAGGAGAGGCCTTGGTCTGTTCGTGGATGCCGCAGTTTTTGCCTCTGCAACTGCAATGATTAGATTTCCCATACCGGCGTAGAAGGACGACGACGCATCGGTGAAAGCGAGTGGCGTCAAGGCGATGGCGAACGGTGGTCAACAAGAGGGCGGTTGTTTAAATAGGAAGACATGTGGCCAGGGTTCTGAGACGCGGAGGATGACGGGTATGGGAAAACGTATGGTTCGGTGTCAAAGCTACGGCGGTAGGAGGTTGCGCGGCGACGACAAAATCGTGTAACGTGGCCAGGTAGACCACACGCAAAACATATTGGCCGGTTGTCAGGAGCGCGCCATTGTCCACTGCTGTGTGAGTACCGTGGCTTAACGAAGTGAGGAGCTGGACGCAGTGGCACGACTGATGGGGATGGCGCAAAGGTCGGAGGTGGTGGCCGCGCGAGAGCCTCGGCATATCTGAGAGGTGCAGTCACCACGGGAAAAGCAACGGGAGTCGGCACCGGCAGAGTCTCGGGGGCAGAAGGAAGACTTGCGCAAACTTGCTCGTGGATTATCTGGCGAAGGTGGTGGCGTGGCTCAGGACCGTAGTGAAAGCTCACGAGCGACCTCAGCATGGGCGAACTCTTGTATATGGCAAAGCAGGGAGTCCACCTCACGAGCCGCGGTCATGCTCGCGAGGGTTTCGTTGGACGCAGGGGGGTGCCGCGTGACAAGACGCTGTCTGCAGAGCTCCTCGAAACTCTGGCAAAGCTCAATGACCTGAGAAACAGTGCTTGGGTTTTTCTACAGTGGCATATGAAAGGCATCGTCGGAAATGCCCTTCATGATGTGACGTACCTTGTACGCTTCCGCCATCGTCGGGTTGACACGCCGGCAGATGTCGACGATGTGCTCTATGTAGCTGGTGAACGTTTCACCAGTTTGCTGGGATCGGCTTCGTAGGCGTTGTTCAGCGCGAACTTTGCGCACGCCAGGGCGGCCGAAAACTTATGCGATGATGGTGTTGAAGCTAGCCCACGTGCGGAGATTGGTTTCATGCTTTTTGAACCACAGCTTGGCGACGCCCGATAAATAGAAGATAGCGTTGCCGAGCTTGAGGGGAACGTCCCATTTGTTGGTGTTGCTGGCGTGTTCATACGAGTCTAGCCAATCTTCAACGACTTTCTCATTGGTGCCGCTGAAGATATCAGGCTCCCGCTGACGCTGGGCACCGGCACATACCATAGCTGGAGTAACCGGTGGGGATGTCGTGCTAGGGTCGTCAGGCATGGCGGATGGCAGAGTTCGGGTGCGTAATTCCACGTTGAGGGAAAACCACAGCGCCTCCACCAGAATCTTATATGAATATAGTACAAGAGAGCAGCAGGCAGCGTGTCTAAACCAGAGCAGCTCAGGCAATCTCGCGCTCGAGCCTCCCGGACGACTGACGATGTGGCAGCAGCGCCGGGCATTCCTCTTCACTACAATATATACGTGCGCGCGCGCGTGTGTGTGTGTGTGTGTGTGTTTGTGTGTGTGTGTGTGTCATTTTTAGTATTCATAAGAAGGCAGCATACGCTGCATAAGGAGAGCATAGGGGAAATTGCATGTACGTATTAAATGAATTAAACAAAATGGTAAATTAAGGCAAATGAAAGTGGATGAAAAAAACAACTGGATGCAGCTGGCCCACGTATTCGCTTACGCATCCCATGCTGTCCTTGGTGTCTTTCTTTGCTGTCTATATATATATATATATATATATATATATATATATATATATATATATATATATATATATATATATATATTGAAGTGGTGTTTAATGCAGCTCGTTCGAGGGATCGCAGGTAGCTCTTGATCACGAGTCCTAACGCTTCGAATCAGCAGCCCGAGCTCGGGTCTCGCGCCGTAGCGGTGGCAGTCCGCACAGTGCCACATGCAAATTACCCACTACAACTTCCCCCGCGGCCAAGAGGAGCCATCCTGGCGACCTAAGGAGATGATGTGATAAGGGGGTCATGGTACGGCTTCAGGCGGCTGACGTGAACCGTCTCGCGGCCAGGGCGGCCTTTGTCCGAAGATGGCGTCACCGGTTCGACCACATAATTCACAGGCGACGTGCACGCGACGATCCGGTACGGACCCTGATATTTCGGAGCACGCTTTGGGCTAAGGCCTGGAGCTTGGAAGGGCAGCCGAAGCCAGACGTGAGAGCCCACGGCGAAGGATTGTGTGGGCTGATCGTTGCCGTCGCGATCTTTGTGGATTCCTTGGGTATCCGACGTGAATGAGCGAGCCAGTTGGCGGCACTCTTCAGCATGGCGAGCAACTTCGGAAAGAGGGGTGAATTCAGAAGCATCCGGGTGAAATGGTAGTGCGGCGTCGAGGGTAGTGGATTGTTCACCTACATAGAGAAGCAAAAATGGTGAGAAGCTTGTGGTAGCCTGAACGGCGGTATTGTATGCGTACGTCGCGAAAGGGAGGACATCGTCCCAATTGGAATGATCAGACGCAACAGACGTGATCCCAATTGGAATGATCAGACGCAACAGACATGGTGTGCATGTCACCAAGAGGGCGGTTGAATCGTTCCGCTAGACCGTTAGTCTGTGGGTGATATGGCGTAGTGGTGCGGTGAATAGTGCGGCACGCGGCGAGTAGCTCATTAATAACTTCGGACAAGAAGACAAGGCCTCGGTAACTGAGCAGTTCTCGCGGTGCGCCGTGCCGTAAGATGAAATGCCGTAAGAGGAATGCGGCGACGTCGAGAGCAGCAGTCGAAGCAAGTCCAGTAGCATCGGCATATCTTGTGAGGTGGTCTACTGCGACAATTATCCAATGATTTCCGTTAGCAGTGCATGGAAGAGGCCCATAAAGGTCGATGCCAACCCGATCAAAAGGATGTGCAGGACACTGTAAAGGTTGCAGAGGGCCTGTCGTATGAGGAGATGTCTTGCATCGCTGACAGGCTGCACATGACCGAATGTATTTGCGGATATAAGAATACATGCCGCGCCAGTAGTGCAGCTGGCGGAGCAGCTCGTAGATTTTCAGGACGCCAGCATAAGCTTGTTGTGGGTAGGCGTGGAAATACATGCATACGTCGGAACGCAAATGGCGAGGGATGACTAGCAGCCATTTGCGACCGCCTGGCTGATAGTTTCGGCGGTACAAGATGGCGTCCCGTAGCACGAAGTGGGTGGCTTGGCGACGAAGGGCTCGAGGGCATGTAGCCGTTGAAGAACTGCTAAGAATGTCAATTAGAAACCCAATCCACGGATCTTTTCTCTGTTCAGACGGCATGTCAGTAACAGCAAGCGTAGCAGCCGGGCACTCTATGGATGAAGGTGGCGTTTCGTCGGATCGCATGGGCGAACGGGAGAGCGCATCTGCATCAGAATGTTGGCACCCGGATCGATAGATGACGCGAATGTCAAATTGTTGGAGCCGAAGAGCCCAACGTCCAAGTCGCCCCGACAGGTCTTTCAGTGACGCAAGCCAGCAGAGCGCGTGGTGGTCTGTCACAACGTCGAATGGATGGCCATACAAGTAAGGGTGAAATTTGTTTAAGGGCCAAACTATAGCCAAGCATTCCTTTTCTGTGCCAGAATAATTGGTTTCTGCCTTCGTGAGGGCACGACTCGCATATGCAACCACATATTCCTGAAAGCCAGGCTTGCTTTGCGCAATGACGGCTCCAAGATCAACGTCGCTGGCGTCGGTATGAACTTCGGTCAGTGAACTCGGGTCGTAGTGGCGTAGAACAGGCGGAGAGGTAAGCAGACGACGCAAAGTGGTGAAGGCTTGTTCACATGCCGGAGTCCAGTCGCGAAGGTCACCATGGCCAGCCAGGAGCTTCGTAAGGGCAGCGATTATGCAGGCGAAATTGCGCACAAAGCGTCGAAAATAAGAGCAAAGCCGACAAAACTTCGGAGCTCTTTCACTGTAGTCCGCCGCGGAAATTCAGCGACAGCACGAAGTTTGTCAGGGTCGGGAAGAACGCCGCCTTTGGACACGACAAAGACAAGTATGGTCAACTGCCGGGCTCCGAAGCAGCACTTTTTCAAGTGAAATTTAAGGCCGGCGGTGGTAAGGCAAGTAAGGACTTTGCGTAGACGAGAGAGGTGAGTGGTGAAATCAGGGGAGAAAACTACCACGTCGTTTAAATAACACAAGCACGTCTTCTGTTTGAGGCCTCGTAGAATATTGTCCATCATCCTTTCGGATGTCGCGGGCGCATCGCAGAGGCTGAATGGCATTACTGTAAACTCATGCAGGCCATCAGGCGTAATGAAAGCTGTCTTCGAGTGGTCGGATTCATCCATTAGCACTTGCCAATAGCCCGATCGCAAATCTAAAGAAGAAAGGATTCGGCACCATGAAGACAATCCAAGGCGTCATCGATTCGCGGTAGAGGATAGATATCTTTTCGGGTAATCTTGTTGAGGCGAAGATAGTCTACACAGAAACTAATCGAGCCATCTTTTTTCTTAATGAGTACTACGGGAGATGACCAAGGGCTGCAGGATGGCTTGATAACACCACGTTCAAGCATGTCTTCAACTTGCTCGGTGATGACATGAAGCTCGGTGGATGACACGCGGTACGGACGCTGGCGTAATGGTGTGTGATGTCCTGTATCAATGTGGTGAGAGACGGTACTTGTGTGGCCGAATAGTGCTTCGTTGCAGTCAAAAGAGGCGTGAAAATCATTTAAAAGAGTAATTAGCCGCTCACGTTGTGTCGGCTCGAGGTCATCGGCAATAGAGCGACAAAAAACATCCGGTGATACTCGGTTAGATGGCACATGGGGTGTCAGTGCTGTTACGTTGGCAGTATCGACGTCGTCGGCAACAGGGAAATGCACAATAACGTCAACGTTCACAGTCTGGATGGTACCAATACTCTCGCCGCAGTGCAAAGCCAAAGTGTACGAATTTGGGTTAGAAATCAGTATTTCTGCAGCACCTTGGTGAACCGTGAAGAGGGCGAAAGGCAACAATATAGGCTGGCAGCGAATGAAGACGGCAGCGGGTGAAAACATGACCGTCGCTTCGGCAACGATGTGCATGAAAGAGGGACAAATACAGCGCTGTAAGGGCGAAGGGCAGTATCTGAAGCTACACAGATCCTGCTAACATCATGAACTTGAAAGTCGTGAGATGGCAAATCGCACAGAACGTAGAATTGGACCTCAGCACGTGCACACTCAGTGACGGCGTGATGGCGCGACAGAAATCCCAACCGAGAATCACATCGTGGGAGCAAGAAGTTAACACAAAGAAATCAATCGAATTCAAGATGTATCGAATCAGCACCCTGGCAGTGCACATAGCGACTGGCTGAACGTGTTGTGCGCTGGCTGTTATAAGCAATGGTACCGAAGGCATCATGGTCACTTTCCGTAATGCACGACAAAGCTTCTCACTAATCAAGGATACAGCAGCATCTGTATCGACGAGCGCAAGAGATTTGATGCCATCAATGGACACTTCAATAACGTTAGCGGGGGAAAACGAGGGCTTTGATGTTCTGACGGCGACGCAGTTCGTGCATCAGTAACTGCGGCAATCAGTTTTCCGCCTCAGTAGTACTGGCACTGGGTCTACGACGCATGGGTGAGAGTGAGCGTCGATAAGGGGAAGGCGAGCGGCGAGTACCGTAGAGCTGTGACTGCGGTGCTGGCATGTCGTCAGCAGCGTAGACTTCCGGTGGTGGTCGTTGAGGCATACGGAATGGTCAGAAGCCGGAGCTGGGTGGTCGCGAGGTGCCCACGAAGGTCGGCAAGCGCCGGCGGCAGAAGCGCGCTACATGTCCCGGGGTACCGCAGACATAGCATATTGGGCGGTTGTCAGCAGTGCGCCAAGGATTTGTACCCTGCTGCTGTGCGCTGAAAAAGGGAGCCGCCGGCTGGCGAGGCGAAGGCGGAGGAGAGAATCCCAGCAGATGAGGCGCCCGTATAACGGCTTCAGCATACGTTAGATGCGCGGCCACGGGAGCCGGCTGACACGGAGATGGAAGAGCTTCGGTCACTTGCTCTTGAATTATCTGTCGGATCGCTGGAGCCAAATATTGAGATGGCTTCTCCGTGGTCGACGAAATCGAGAGCTGTCGCGCGACCTCCTCGCGCACAAATTCTTTTATTTGCGTCAGCAAAGTTGTGTGGTTGTCGCCAATAACCAATGCTGCTAACGAATCTTCCATAGGCGGTGGGCGCCGAGCTAAGATGTGTTGCTTCCGTAGCTCGTAAAAACTTTGGCACAAATTGATAACTTCGGCCACGGTGCGCGGATCCTTCGCTAACAACATTTGGAAGGCGTCCTCATCAATGGCTTTCATAATGTGTTTTATCTTGTCCTGTTCCGCCATTGACGGATTCATGCGTTTACACAGGTCAATGACATCTTCGATGTAATTAGTGAAAGTTTCACCTTGACGTTGCGCACTGCCCCGTAAGCGTTTTTCTGCGCGAAGCTTGCGCACAGCGGGGCGCCCGAACACTTCTGCGAAACTTGTCTCGAATGTGCGCCACGTTGTGAAATCGTGTTCGTGGTTTCGGAACCAGAGGTTCGCGACGCCGGTTAAGTAAAACAGCACGTTGTGCAACTTGGTGACGTCGTCCTACTTATTATGCTGGCTCACCCGTTCGTAAGATGGCAACCAATCCTCCACGTCATGATCATCGGTGCCGCTAAAGATGGCAGGATCACGCTGGCGCAATGCACCGGAAACGATGAGCGCCGGAGGCTGTGGTGCATCTTCCTTGGTGGTTTCGTCAGGCATGGTCGCAGCAGTCGGTAGCGTCCGGCTTCGGAGTACCATTTTCTGAGGTTACCCCGCAGCTCCACCAAATGAAATGGGGTGTATTGCAGCTCGTTCGAGGGATCGCAGGTAGCTCTTGATCACGAGGGGATTTGAGCCACATCTGACGCGGTTCGCTCGGCTCCCGCTTTTTGCCAACATTTTCGGATGTTTTTCGAGTGTGTAACCCTGAACTTTCTACATTTTCGAATCCGTGAAGTCAAAAGGAACACGCCGATACCCAACTTTTGTGGGTGGGTCTACTTTTGTGACATTTCTTGCCGTTTTTCTTTCGTCTACGCCGTGACTGTGTGCTGAGCCTAACCGTGTTAGGGTTCGCGAAGCGAGGCATCGCTCGCCCACCTGTTCTCGTCGGAGGTTTTTCCACGGACATTGTGATAGAGTGTGAGGTGGAAGGGGAGTTTTTATCCCCCGAGGACTTCACTAAAGACTCCGGGTGGCAGCTCGTTGCCGCCAGACGTTCTTCAATGAGCAAGAGAAACGCGACCACTGCCATTGCGGCCGACGTTCAGCATAATGCCGGTTCCAACGCTCGGCGTCGCGGCGACCGCGCGGGCATTAAAAGCAAGATCATTTTAGGGGTCAGGATGCCTCCGATGCCCAAGGAAGAGGCAAAGATCGTCGTACGGCCCAGGGGAGGCCTATGTATAAGCAAGTCAGCAAGACGGCGTCGCGAGACAGCGACTCGATGTGTCCCAACTTTCAACAAAACGTAATGGTGATCAGCACACCAAACAGGGACAACGCTTCACGCTACGTCGGCATCGAGGGCATCTCCGTCGCCGTTCAACGTTTCGAGGTGAGCGCTTACGAGGCACCCCCTCCCCCCACTACACGTGCAAGGGCGTCATTCGAGGCGTCTCCCTTACCGACGGGCCCGCGGCGATCCCCAAAAAACTCGTCCACCCAAGAAATCCCACGGCGCTGGGCGCCAAAAGAATCAAGAACACCGGTGCCGTGGTGGTCCTCTTCGAGGGGTACCGGATGCCAAATTTTGTCTCCTATGGCGGCACTATCGTGAGGTGCACTTTATTTCGCAAGCAAATGGACGTGTGTTACAGCTGCGGCAGACTCGGGCACCGCTCCGACGTCTGCCCTTCGCCCAAGGACGCCATCTGCAGAGGATGCGGAGAAGCAAACCCCGACGCCCAGCATAGGTGCGATCCCAAATGCAAGCTGTGCGGTGGCGACCACCTTACCGCCGCCAAGGAGTGCAAGCAACGATTTCAGACGCCATATATCCTCAGGCGCAGACGGGGGAACGCTCCCGCGCCCTGAACGCCGAACATTTCCCGCCCATGGAGGGCGCGAATCAAGCCCGGCAAGCGTCGCCTGAACGCCAATACGGTCGCAGCCGCTCCCAGTCCAGGGGAGATCCACGTCTCGTGGCCGCTCCAGGGGTCGCACCAGGAGCCGCTCCGTCTCCAGTGCCAGGTCGATGTCAAGATCACGAGTCCGATCCAGATCCAGATCCGGTTCCAGGCGCCGCCTGGGTTGCAGAACCCAGCCAGCATCTGGACTTCAGCCCGCCTCCACACGTTTGGGGAAGCAGCCGACCCTCCTTTGGGCCGATCTGGCACGTCCCAAGCCCGGTGCCAATATAGAAGCTGCTCAGGCACCTCGTAACGACCGCCCCCACAGCAAGCTAGGAACGCGGAAGTCATTCGCTTGCGCAAAGAGAACGACGACTTCAAGAGCACGATCACGAGGCTAGTTCACGATCACGATCGCGAAATGGCAGAGATTCGGAAACTCGTTTCGAATGCATCGGATAACGGTGCGCCAGGCAGGGCCACAGAGACACCAATCCCAGCCCCAGTAGACGGTACTGCGACGTCCTCCGAACGCAGAGCAGTAGTAAAACAAACAGGTGAATCGGGAGCGTTGTCCGCAGAAGTCAGCGAGATTAAGCAAACTCTCATTGCGCTGGCAGATGGCCTCAAACAGGTCACTGCTAGCGTCACTTGTCTCACCGATAACGTTCGTCAAATTCAGGTTGCACTCGGAGACCCCAATAGGGGCCTCGGAGCTCTCGCTGATCGCATCGACGCCATTGAGGCGCGAATGGTTTCATCCGCCTCCGTCGTACAACCGCTCACCGTTCCCGCCATACTAAAGGGAGCTAGACTTCAGTATCCAACCAGGGCGGCGACAGGAGGTCGCAGTCTTTACGCAGCCCTAACTGTCCCGTTAGGTGGTAGTCCAACCGGTTCGCCATAATGGATAGGTCCAAAGAGAGTTTTCGCATTTGGCAATGGAACTGCAGGGGGTATTCTAACAAAAAAGCCCCTCTGCAGCAGTTCTTCAGGTCTTTCGCTGTGAAACCTCAAGTCATTGCTCTCCAGGAAACATTAGTCTCCGCCGCCTCGCTCCAGGGCTACAGGGCCGTGTAGGGCCTGCCCGGGGGGCAAGGGATTTGCACCTTGATTGATAAAAGGCTGACTCATCTCACCCATGACCTCAAGCTGGCAAGTGGTAGAATTGAGTATGTCACGGTTGAGATCCTGCTCGACGTACAACGGAAGAATCAGCGCAGAAACAGCGTGTTCGTCCTCAATGTCTACAGCAACCCCAGGGACTAGCGCCAGCAGTTCAAGACCATCCTCAAGAAAGCGACTGACTTGGCCGGCCTTCGACCCTTGGTCTTCGTCGGTGATTTCAACGCACCGTACGGCATCTGGGGTTATGTCTACGACACTACCAAGGGGCGCAACCTGTGGCAAGACGCCAACGAGATGGACCTCACTGACAAGATATTTCCTACGCGCATCGGCAACTCCGTCACCCGGGACTCGACATCCTACCTCGCGTTCATCAGGAGCATCAAGGACGTGGGCTGGGAGAACACTGCCATGGAGTTCAGCAGCCACCAATACATTCCAGTGGCGTAGCCAGAAATTTCGTTCGGGGGGGGGGGGGGGGGCTCACAATGCAGCTCGGCCACCTCCTAAGACGAAACATTAGGTCGGTTGCCCCTATCTAAATACATGTAGAAGGACATTTCGTTTTTCTCGGCAACCACTTCACCAAATTTGATGAGGTTTGTTGCATTTAAAAGCAAAACCTAAATTCTAGTGATTGTGTGTTTCGAATTTTCGATTTAGGTCGTCACTATTTTAATAAAAAGTGGCAAACAACGAAAATTTCCAGAAAACGATACTATGAAGTTTACAACTCTGCAAATCAGCAATAAAAATTGATATCACAATTCTGTAAATTGCACATAATAGTACATCGACAGCGGACAATATTGATGTTACACATGAGTCTGAAAATATTAAGTATTATGGAAATAAGGCTTTTGCAGAACCCTTGTACGTAACATAACCAATTCAAATAGACATATCAAATTTGTCCGCTTTGAATGGTGTAATGAATGCCGTTTACAGAACCATGATGTCTTTTCGTGATGAAGAGCTATTAATTTGTAAACTTCGTGCTTCTACTTTTTTCGGGGTTTCGAATTTTTCAAAATATTTTAAACAAACTTCGGGCCCAAAATCGAAATTCCGCTTCCCACAGACACTAGAATTAAACTTACTCGCTCAAATGCAACAAATTTCATTAAAACGATTCAGGAGTTATCTCAGAAAAGCGTTTCTGCGTTTTACATGTATCTGAATAGGCCGCGTCGGAGTTGGGCCCGAGCTAAAGCTTCCTCTTAAACATTTGCCTAGGGACCAAATGCGTGAATAATAACTGTATTGTCATTGCCAAAGATGCTGCAAACGAATTCTTGAACGCTACGCACTGTCGATACAAGCAAAATATGTATTTTTTCATAGAATATTATACTCGCATGTGCCAAAAATTGTGCCCAACCCAACTGATGTCAATGCTTCCATGTTTTCGTCTATAGTCGGATACAACTTTAGAAAAAAGGGGGCGTTTACTCCTCCGACGCGGATGTACACGAACAGCCACCAATGGGCGCGCACTCTGGACTGACGTCATGCGCCAGACGGCCGGTGACCCCGCCGTCGGAGAAGATGGCCGCCCGGGCTTCGAACTGGGCGAAGTCGCGTCAGCTGTGCGCGTCGACGCCTCGTCACAGTGAATTCCCAAACTGTTTGTGATTGTCTATCATGCCGGAAATATTACTGCGAGTTTACGACGCCTCATTTGTGCCGCGTGCGTTTATTCCAAGCCATGATCCGGCGAAGAAACATTGAAGCGAGCATCGCTGACGCTGCACTACGCCTTGCCTGAAAACAGGATCCCACGGCGACCGCTGCAAACACATATCCTGCTTGTTTGTTCCATGTCTGTTTTTTTTTTCCGCTCCCGAGAGAAGTTACGACGAGAAAAGTTTGCCAAAGTCTGGTGCCTACTGTCAGCGGTGGGTGTGTTCCTGTACTGTGCCGCTGCGTTTCTCGTCGGACGGGGTGAAGTGATGGAGCAAAACCATGCTCAGGAGAAATGAGAAAAGCGTGCGCGCATGAAACAAACCTACGAGCGTCTCAACAGAAAATATTTGCAAAAGAAGCCTCCAACGCAAATATTTGTCGCCGTCAACTTAGCGTGAACGATCGTTTTCAGTAGTGAGATGGCCGAGCATCTAATGGCCGTGCTCGTGCGTTGTGTGGCACCGTCGATTGATTGCTTTCCACCAGTGCTCACCGTGCGCGCAAGCTGCAGAATGCGTGGTGTGGCACAGTCATGCATAAGTTGTGTTGCCAGCGCTCGACATGGTTTCCCACAACATAGCTTCGCGCTGTTTTTCAATTATTGTGTTATGTTGCAATTAAAAATTCCCAAGACAGTGTTAAGAGAACGGTTGAAAAAAAAAAACATACGAGAAGGTAGGCACAGCAGCTTGTGAACCCGCTCCTATAATACCTCTACCCAGGTCTGTTTGTAAATGTGTGTATGTTTTCTTGCGTTTGTGATTTTTTTTTATTTCGCACATTTCTTTATATTTGAGTTTTTCTTAGTTTTCGCGTTTGTGTGCCTGATTCCATGCATGTTTGCGCATACTCTTATTTCTGTCCTTTTATTTTATATTAGCATTTGTTTTTGCTAGTTTTCTTTCAGCAACGTCTTTACACATTTTCATTAACGAATCTCATTCAAAGCACTAACTCCTGTACACTGCAGGGCTGGCCTCTTCCATCTCATTAAAACCTTTCTCACTGGTCTACCTCGTCTTCTCAATCAGCCTACTTGCTGTGTTTTCTGTCCTTCCTTCTTGTGTTGTTGCTTCAATGTAATTAACCAACTTGCTCAAAACAAATTTTGATCGCCTATGAAAACAGAAAGCTTTAGAGATACATTTTCGTAAAAGCGTCATGTGGGTTGCACAGCAACTTTGCCTCTTACCTTTGTTCATGTTTATGCATCAGTACATGTGGCAGCTCGCCAGAAGTGCACATGAAAGGCTGCATATTGCAAAGCAACATCGTTCTATGCTGTTGCATTTTCATGCATTCAGTCTTAGTAAACAGACGGTTTCGCTGCCCATCACATATGATGGTAAAAGTTTTCAACACGAATAACATTGTGCAGTGGGGAATCATTTCCTGTGTGACGCTTTCGTCGTTGCAAAGGCATTTTTCTGTGAATGGAGCCCAGCGAAGCAGTGCACTGAGAGCTTTTGCAACTATCACCATTCATTACTTCACAAATGTCATTGTCTGAACCTGGCTGTCCATCAGTATGCCGATGGCTTGTGAATTAAATAATTGCCTCAATAAAACACATTCAACTTCACTCAGCATATTTCAGTACTAACAATGCTAGCAGAGCTATTCAGGGTGAATAATTGTGCTTACATTGGTGTTACTTGCCCGGTCAGATAAACAAATACAACAATGGCTGTGGCATGACTGTGATTTGATGTGCAGACTGCAAACAGTGCCATTCAAGTGTGCCCTCGACTACTGCTATTAATAGTTACCCGAATGAGTATGTTGGGCCTCACTAAGCTAATGATGCTTGGTAATTGTTGTCTTATTCGCATTACTTGCCTGGGTCAGATAACCAGGTTAAACAATGCCACCACATGAACGGGCTTTTTCATGCAAGCTGCCAACAGTGGCTGTCATTTTCGTATTGATTGCTGCCACTTCACCAACAGTGGCGACGACATGACTGCGCTTTGACGTGCAGACTGCTAATGGTGCCTTCCAAGTGTGCCCTCGACTACTGCTATTAATAGTTACCCGAATGAGTATGTTGGGCCTCACTAAGCTAATGATGCTTGGTAATTGTTGTCTTATTCGCATTACTTGCCTGGGTCAGATAACCAGGTTAAACAATGCCACCACATGAACGTGCTTTTTCATGCAAGCTACCAACAGTGGCTGTCATTTTTGTATCGATTGCTGCCACTTCACCAACAGTGGCGACGACATGACTGCGCTTTGACGTGCAGACTGCTAATGGTGCCTTCCAAGTGTGCCCTCGACTACTGCTATTAATAGTTACCCGAATGAGTATGTTGGGCCTCACTAAGCTAATGATGCTTGGTAATTGTTGTCTTATTCGCATTACTTGCCTGGGTCAGATAACCAGGTTAAACAATGCCACCACATGAACGTGCTTTTTCATGCAAGCTACCAACAGTGGCTGTCATTTTCGTATCGATTGCTGCCACTTCACCAACAGTGGCGACGACATGACTGCGCTTTGACGTGCAGACTGCTAATGGTGCCTTCCAAGTGTGCCCTCGACTACTGCTATTAATAGTTACCCGAATGAGTATGTTGGGCCTCACTAAGCTAATGATGCTTGGTAATTGTTGTCTTATTCGCATTACTTGCCTGGGTCAGATAACCAGGTTAAACAATGCCACCACATGAACGTGCTTTTTCATGCAAGCTACCAACAGTGGCTGTCATTTTCGTATCGATTGCTGCCACTTCACCAACAGTGGCGACGACATGACTGCGCTTTGACGTGCAGACTGCTAATGGTGCCTTCCAAGTGTGCCCTCGACTACTGCTATTAATAGTTACCCGAATGAGTATGTTGGGCCTCACTAAGCTAATGATGCTTGGTAATTGTTGTCTTATTCGCATTACTTGCCTGGGTCAGATAACCAGGTTAAACAATGCCACCACATGAACGTGCTTTTTCATGCAAGCTACCAACAGTGGCTGTCATTTTCGTATCGATTGCTGCCACTTCACCAACAGTGGCGACGACATGACTGCGCTTTGACGTGCAGACTGCTAATGGTGCCTTCCAAGTGTGCCCTCGACTACTGCTATTAATAGTTACCCGAATGAGCATGTTGGGCCTCACTAAGCTAATGATGCTTGGTAATTGTTGTCTTATTCGCATTACTTGCCTGGGTCAGATAACCAGGTTAAACAATGCCACCACATGAACGTGCTTTTTCATGCAAGCTACCAACAGTGGCTGTCATTTTCGTATCGATTGCTGCCACTTCACCAACAGTGGCGACGACATGACTGCGCTTTGACGTGCAGACTGCTAATGGTGCCTTCCAAGTGTGCCCTCGACTACTGCTATTAATAGTTACCCGAATGAGCATGTTGGGCCTCACTAAGCTAATGATGCTTGGTAATTGTTGTCTTATTCGCATTACTTGCCTGGGTCAGATAACCAGGTTAAACAATGCCACCACATGAACGTGCTTTTTCATGCAAGCTACCAACAGTGGCTGTCATTTTCGTATCGATTGCTGCCACTTCACCAACAGTGGCGACGACATGACTGCGCTTTGACGTGCAGACTGCTAATGGTGCCTTCCAAGTGTGCCCTCGACTACTGCTATTAATAGTTACCCGAATGAGTATGTTGGGCCTCACTAAGCTAATGATGCTTGGTAATTGTTGTCTTATTCGCATTACTTGCCTGGGTCAGATAACCAGGTTAAACAATGCCACCACATGAACGTGCTTTTTCATGCAAGCTACCAACAGTGGCTGTCATTTTCGTATCGATTGCTGCCACTTCACCAACAGTGGCGACGACATGACTGCGCTTTGACGTGCAGACTGCTAATGGTGCCTTCCAAGTGTGCCCTCGACTACTGCTATTAATAGTTACCCGAATGAGTATGTTGGGCCTCACTAAGCTAATGATGCTTGGTAATTGTTGTCTTATTCGCATTACTTGCCTGGGTCAGATAACCAGGTTAAACAATGCCACCACATGAACGTGCTTTTTCATGCAAGCTACCAACAGTGGCTGTCATTTTCGTATCGATTGCTGCCACTTCACCAACAGTGGCGACGACATGACTGCGCTTTGACGTGCAGACTGCTAATGGTGCCTTCCAAGTGTGCCCTCGACTACTGCTATTAATAGTTACCCGAATGAGTATGTTGGGCCTCACTAAGCTAATGATGCTTGGTAATTGTTGTCTTATTCGCATTACTTGCCTGGGTCAGATAACCAGGTTAAACAATGCCACCACATGAACGTGCTTTTTCATGCAAGCTACCAACAGTGGCTGTCATTTTCGTATCGATTGCTGCCACTTCACCAACAGTGGCGACGACATGACTGCGCTTTGACGTGCAGACTGCTAATGGTGCCTTCCAAGTGTGCCCTCGACTACTGCTATTAATAGTTGCCCGAATGAGCATGTTGGGCCTCACTAAGCTAATGATGCTTGGTAATTGTTGTCTTATTCGCATTACTTGCCTGGGTCAGATAACCAGGTTAAACAATGCCACCACATGAACGTGCTTTTTCATGCAAGCTGCCAACAGTGGCTGTCATTTTCGCGTTGATTGCTGCCGCTTCACCAACAGTGGTGACAGCATGACTGCGCTTTGACGTGCAGACTGCTAATGGTGCGTTTCAAGTGTGCCCTCGACTACACTCTAAGAAAAGCTTACACCCTTTGGAGTGCCCCTTCTGCCACACAACAATAATCGTCATCTGCTTTAATGCGTTTCCTTTCTTTAACGCTGCGAGCCCGGTACTTTCCAGTAACGAACGGCATGCGCGTTATCAGCATGATAGCATTCCTGACAGGAAAGTAGCGGGCGCGGCATTTTCAAGAAAGGAAACGCATCAAGGCAGATAACAATTATCATTGTGTGGCAGAAGGGGCACTCCGAAGGGTGTAAACTTTTCTTAGAGTGTACTACTATGAATGTCTACCTGAATGAGTATTTGGGGCCGCACTAAGCTAATGATGCTTGATAATTGTTGTCTTCGCATTACTTGCCTGGGCCAGATAACTAAAATAAACAATGCAAACACATGAATGTGCTTTCGAGTGCAGGCTGCTAAGAGTGGCTGTCAATTTCACGATGACTACTGCTTTTTCCTGTGAAGCTGGATAATGGCTGCCCGAACGAGCATTTTGGGCCCCACATATTTATTCAGGGTTAATAATTGTATTTGCATTCAGATTTTCCAGCATTTCAGCACGATCTGTGCAGCACATTGCTTTTTCAGAATTGAGCTTCTGTTAAAAGGAATGTGTCACCAAATGAACTGCTTATTTATTTGAGAGGTTACGGGAGAACGCTTGGCTGCTGCGAACCCACCGGCGAAATTTGGGTAGCCCTAATAAGGGCTGTTCTTTCATTAATAAGAAGCTGTTATTCTTCACTGAGTGGCTCAATGCCGGACAGCTCGCAGTCGGAGTCGCTTTCTTCACTGTCATCTTCACCCAGCTGGATGATGATGGGTTGAATATGGTCACTCCCAGATGTATCAAGCCTGAACTTTGCCTCCAGATCCATCACGTGGTGAATGTTCTTCTTCCAGTCTTCCGCCGTTACACGCTTTATTTTTTCCCTCAAGACGTCTTCGACCGTAGACAGCTTGAAATCTCTGTTGTCCGAAGCGATGCCATTTTTCACCTTTGCCCACACAAGCTCAATGGGATTAAATTCGCAGTGGTATGGTGGGAGCCTGAGTACAATGCAACCGGCCTTTGCAGCTGCATTGTCTACGATGTAGCTCAGAAAGCGTGGCTTTACAGATGCTACCAACTCAAGCAGCTGCTTTTTAACCATCCTTTCGCTGTAGGTGATGTTTTTGCTTTTGAGCCACTCCTGTATTTTTTCCTTCTTCCAAGCTGTCGTCGGTAATTTCTCTTCTCGCCGGGAATGATAAGGTGCATTGTCCAAAACAATGACGCTACCAGCAGGCAACTTCTGCAGAACGTTGTTGAACCATCCCTCGAAGCGATTGCCGTCCATTTCTTCGTGGTAGTCGCCCGTTTTTTGGCCTCGGAATATATTTAAGCACCCGTCGACGAAGCCATCCTCGCTGCCGATGTGCGTCACAATCAGGCGCTGGCCTTTCCCAGAAGGTTGTTTCAAACCCGTCGACAGACCATTTGCTCGCGCATATAGGCGTCCGCGCTTCTGCACCACGGTGTCTGTCCACACGATCGACCGAGTGTGTCCCGCCGTCACCCATGTCTCGTCCAGGAAAAAGATCTTTCGGCCTTCCGCCCGGTAGCGTTCCACGTCACGAAGGTAGCGATTCCGCCATTCAGCTATGTCATCGCGGTCGATAAGCAGCGAATTGCGGCTCCTCTTCTCGTGCTTGAATCCGATCTCGACAAGCAGACGACGCACAGTACACCACTTCAGTGATGAGAGATTCATACGCTTCGCGAACTCGTTCTTTATCTTCTCGACTGTCGGTATCTCGTTGCGGCGAAAGAAATCGTGCACACATGACCTCAGCGCGCACAACGTGAAGCTGTCGTACTTCGTGCTGCGTCTTCTTTGCTCCGCATTTCGTGGGCGCTTTCGCGAGGGCGTCGACAGTTTGCCACCCGAAATATGCGATGCTTTGTCCTCCCTCCTCACCTTGTACACGGTGCTTTCGCTGACACCGAGCATCTCGGCGACAAACTTTGTCGTGGCCTCCACGCTGTCTTCAGGCTCCCTGTTACGCCAATACGTGTAGCAATGGAGGATCATATTGCGTGAATCGCTGTTCAGAATGTGGCCACTCTTGTTCTTGTCGAGGTTCTTTGGTGGTGTGGACATCGAGGCTACACAAGGCTCGTTTGGCAACAAAGAATCGCATTCCGATGTCGCCTCGTTGGGCTCCATGTCGGAAAGTTCGCACGGAATGCCTTGCGCGAACTGGCGAGATTTCAGGGTCGCAAAAAAAAAGAGAAAAAAAAAAACAAGGTAAAAAATTTGTGAAACACAAAAACAAAAAAATATAAATTTTATGCTATTTAACACCATTAGTGTTTATTTATTACGATAAAAGAAGCATTTTCGTACCTTTCCTGCCTCGAGTATTCACGCCCCAGGTTTGTAATGGTTGCGATAAATGCATTGTTTTATATAAGTACTTGTCCAATAGCAACTGATTCACTTTAAGCTAGGAAAAAGAGTAGTAAATGTGCCGTGTACATGTAAACAAACGCAAAATCCATGCAGAGCTGTTCTTTCTACTTTTGTCACTTGCAATGAAGCGAAAGAGCAGACGACAGGAAGCATTGTGGAAGGCACGGGGTTATTTTTTTGTCGTGATCCGGCATGTGCTGTAGCACATGAGAGCTCTACTAAACCAGTCATCAAAATACTAAAGTCTTTGTTTATACCGAGCATTGCGCGTTTCAGAAGCACGATTTCTTTAGCGGGACTATTTTAGTCGCGGAGGCAATCGGCTGTCGCGCTTCGGTCGTCTGGGCGGGGCCTCCCCTTTTTTCTTAAGTTGTATCCGACTATAGTTACTAAGCAAAGAAAATATCACACGAGCTTTAGAACTACATCAGTTCGAAACCAGCAAAAGCAGTGCATGCCGCTGATATGAAAAATGTAAAGGCCATTAAATGAACAAGTTGAGGACAAATATGTTAATGAAACTTTGTCATTCAATATCCTTCTTTACATTCTTGTACATATGCAACGGCCAGTGAAAAATCTCAATGACGCTGTCATTTGTTCCAATGTATTACGCATGAGCAGCTGTCACCGGTCGTGTATCGGGAGTAATTGCACCGAAATTATAGTCGCATCAGAAAGCATGTATAGAAAGCAGGAGTTCTGCAGAATTTACGAGGGCCAGTCAAATGAAAGTGAGCCAATGCGAATATATGACAAACGGGGTACTTTATATAAAAGTAGCCTCCATGAGCATTTAGACATTTGTCCCATTGACTAACGAGTCGCGTAACTCCCGTCTCATAAAGCTCCTTGGGTTGTTGCTCCAAAACGTCTGCAACTGACTTTCACGTCATCGGCCGAGACGAATCTGGTTCCCTTGAGCTGTTTTTTTGGCTACCCCAAAATGTGGAAGTCGCAAGGCGACAGGTCTGAGCTTTATGCTGGATGTTGCAGCGTTTCCCGCTTGAACTTTGCCAGTTTTGTGTTAACCACATCAGCGACGTGTGCACGGGCGTTGTCGTGGAACAAGATGACCCCATTCGTCAATTTTTCACGTGGTTTGTTCTTGATTGCAACATGCAGCCGATCCGGTGTTTCATAATATCGGAAACAATTGATAGCCTCTCAAGATTTAGCAAATTCTATCAGTAATGGCCCCTGACGATCGAAAAATAAAAGTCAACAGCACATTTCCGGCGGAAATAACGGCCTTTGCTTTCTTTGGGGGTGGTGAATTCGAACGTTTCCATTGTAAGCTTTGCCGTCGTGTTTCAGGCTCGTAGTAGTGGCATGATGGTTCGTCTCCGATCACAATTGCAGACAGGAAATCCTCACCCTTATTGTGATACTGGATCAGAGGAGTAAAGGCAGCGCCGAACTTCTCCGTACTCTGGCGGTGGTTCAAAATCTTGGGCATCTATAGCGCACACAAGAGCCTATAACCGAGATGTTCATGAATTATGGCGTGAACGGTGATGGTGAACCAAACCGTGACTGATGTTCACACGTACTGCCACTTCATCGATGCTTATCCGCTGTTCTTGTGTCATCAGCTCATCAACCTTTGCAATTTTGTTAGGGGTGATTGCATGATGGCTTTGGTGCGGTCTGCAATCGTCTTTGCAACTTTCACATCCTTTTTTGAACCGTTTGTTCTAACGTTTCACAGTGGCCAATGCAATGCATTGTTCAATGTTCCACAGGACTTAGTCAAGCTGCTGACGCTTCAAGACCTGTCCATATTCAAATGTATATTGTATAAGGGGAATAAAGCACTTACTCACTTACTTACTTTACTTGCTTACTTACTTTACTTTCTTACTTTACTTACTCACTTTACTTACTTACTTTACTTACTTACTTTACTTGCTTGCTTGCTTGCAATGTACACGGCAGCCATACGGTCACTAATTTCTTTTTGGGAAACACATTCAGCTGTCAAAAACCTCACGGCACCACGCTGCTCAACTTCTGGAGCGTCCATTACGTCTCGCAACCATGTTCAACCCAGTGTATGAGCCCATTGACGAACATTTATCCTCACACCTGCGTGTCACTTTTGTAAACGAGAGATGCCTGTGTGCTACGCGCAGGCCTTGCAGATAAGGAACAGAACCATAATTGCGCAGGATGGGTGGGCTCACTTTCATTTCACTCGCCTTCGTACATTAGAAACGCGAAGATACAATGGAATATACAAATGCCAAGATACAGCTTGATAAAGGGCAAAAAAGTGCCGCTCGAAACAAAGTTCACTGCACGTATGCACAAAACCTCGCAACAAGATATCTAAACGTGCGTATAAGTCTACAATAAATCTACGTATCTAAGAAAACGTCACTGTATATAATGGGTGAAACAAGGCAAATGAACATGTTGCGCAATCACAGATTCACAGAATCCTAGATCCCTCCCCCATTCCATCCACTCCCTCCGATGTATCGCACGTGACGGAAAGCGGCGCGCTTGCTCCTTTTTTCTCTCTCGCGCACACAAGACTGAGCCACCATCGTCGTCTCACCCATTCCAGCCCCCCATCCCCCTCCCTACGCCCTTGGACTTTATGTGGAACATGAGGGCGACGGCAACGGCAGGAATGCGCCTAGAGTGTCCATATAATTGCTATCGCAATAGTATAATAAGAGTATCCGGCAGCTGAAGCGTCCCATGGCCCGTTACTTTCCGCAAAAGAAGAAGCAACAAAATCGAACTTTCACCATGCGACAATTCGCTGTGCCATAACAATGTCTTTTTTTTCCTTTTGTGGGGCGGAGGCATCAAATGCAAAAACGCAAACGAAAGTATCTCCACAATCAAATGCCTACTTTGGGCACCTAATTTGGCTACCGAAAGAATATTGAAGAAATCGTGAGACGTTTGGTCCACCGAGAACCATACGCATACTGCTCGGTATCCTACACCGGCTAGACAAGACTTTCTGGAGAGGTTGCGCTCAGGCGAACGCGGTGCAATCCATCGAGTCCCCACAGTGATGGCGGCGAGCGACCATTGTTTATTTTTCTCGTCTTCTAGCTAGAAAGCCTCCAAAACTCTGCCAGGTGAAAATTTACTCGGCCAGAGAAAACCGAACGCGCACCGAAGTGCGCCGCGCGGTGGTCGGGGCAACACGAGAAAAACGCATGTGCTCTGGCTGGCTTTGGCACCCCGCGGGTAGGGCAGCGACAACAAAAAAATTTAAGAGGCTCAATGTGTCATGGCAATTAAAAGTCAAAATAGAAAAAATAAATAGGAACGTAGTTACCTTGGCTGGCTTTAGTGTCTTCACTGGATGCTTTGGCGCAGGTGAAAAGAAAATGTTAATATTTTTGGTGTGACATAATGGCACGAAAAAACCACCACAACGCTTCCTCTCATCGGGCCTCGATGCGGGCTTTGTCAACTTGTCTGGTAGAGCGTTGACTTGGCTTGTCTCGTTGTATGGCCCGATGTACGACTTTGGAAATGTTAAGGAGCCTTTGGCGTCCAATATTTATGGGAACATTAAACTTACAAAGTTCCGCAATTGAAAATCTAAAGCACGCGTTTGGAAATGTCAATGCACCTTCCACATCAAAAGTTTATGAGAACTTTACACCCATAAAGTTTCGGAATTGACATCCACGCGCTCCGTAGATTCCGTGATAAAGTGTAGATTCCGCGGCCTCCGCGAGATGCCCCGACGAGCCCGTTCGCTATCAAAACGTCCTTGAAACTTTGTGCTCGGATGGGGCTGCTTGCGTTATGTGACTCCCGGTGCATGGGCGTTGCCGCAAAATCCAGCCCGAGTTCGCGATTTTTGCGGTAAAATGGCTTTTCGAGCGTGAAAAAGACGTTCTAGACAAAATTCAGACTGATTTCCGGCGCCGGGGCTTGCTTTGGTCGGCGGTGCATGGACAGAACGAAAAAATTTCGGGGGGGGGGGGGGGGCTGAATCCCCATAAGCCCTGGCTACGCCGCTCCTACATTCTCGAGACCACCTTCAAGGTGTCTCGGAGCAGGACCAAGGAATTCACGTTCATCGAATCGGACCGCTTTCGCAAGATTCGCGAAGAACCCGGCAAAGCCAGGGCACCCGCCACTCTCGAAGAATGGTGCGAAGGCGTCCGGAAAGACGCTTCCGCGGCTACCAAGAAAGTGGAAACCGATCTCGACGTCGAGCGGATGGACAGCAGACTTACCCACCTGATCGAGGCCAAACACACCCTGCTCCACCGATGGAAGCGTCAAAGGCTCAATCGCAGACTCCGAAAAAAAGATCTCGGAGCTCAACAAGGTCATCGATGACAACTGCACGGCGCTATGCCAGCAGCAGTGGGGCGAGCTCTGCGAATCCATCGACAGACAGATGCGCAACGGCAAATCCTGGGGTATGCTGAAGCACCTTCTTGACGAAAGCGGCTCAAAGTCAAATCAGAGGCATACGTTGGCCCGGGCCCTTCACGAAGCCACCAGGTCTCACACGGTCGATGAGCTCGTCTCAAAACTCGTACAGAAGTACTTGCCTGTCCGTCGCGACGGAGATCCAGTGACCCAACTCCCGGACTACCGAGGCCCTCCACGCCCCGAGCTCGACGAAGACTCCTCCGTTGCCGAGGTCAGACAGGCCATCTTCGCGCTCAAGCGCAAGTCTGCGCCGGGTCCAGACGGAGTCGCCAACAGAATGTTAAGAAACCTCGAGGACACGTCGATCGTCTTTCTGATCGACAAAATCAACGAGTCCTGGAATAGCGGCGTTGCTCCTGCAGAATGGAAGATGGCCTGCACGGTGCTCATTCCCAAGCCCGGCAAGGCCCCGAACATCGAGAACCTCCGGCCGATTTTCTAACCTCCTGCGTAGGCAAGGTCATGGAGTGCGTCGTCCTCAACAGGGTCAATGGGTACTTCGAAGACAACGTGGTTTACACGTACAACATGATCGGCTTCCGTGCCGGTCTCTCGACGCAGGGTGCAATGAAGCTAATGAAGCATCAGATTGTGGATGGCCGTTTCAGAGACGGCAAGGCTTTGCTCGGTCTGGACCTCGGGAAAGCTTGCGACAACGTGCTCCACAGCTTCATCGTAAAGACCATTTCAGACCTGGGTCTCGGTCCCAGATTCCATAGCTACGTCAGCTCTTTCCTAACGGACAGGAAGGCCAAGCTTCGCATCGAGGACTTCCGCTCCAATGATGTGGCCCTCGGCGGGCGGGGCACTCCTCAGGGCGCCGTCATCTCACCCACACTGTTTAACATCTGTATGATTGGTTTTTCCGAAAGGTTGGCACGCGTAGAGGACGTCAAGCACACCATTTACGCCGATGACATCACCATATTGTCACGAGAGGAAAAGCCAGTCAGTCAGTTCTAAGCGAACGGCCGTTTACAGTTCGTTATTGCAGCAGCTGCCACGCACACTTCTTCTTCCTCGACTTCTAGCGTAACTAGCGCGTGCCATTACCCCTCCCTCCAAAAAATAATAATAATAATAAAACAAAATAAATAAATAAAGTTGGGGAGAGGTTAAATGCCACAAGGAAATAATAAAAGAAATGAGAAAGACAACGGACGTGACGACAGGGGCCGCATCACAAAGTTTGTGGATGAGAGTCAGCGCGAATGGTAGAGCTTCATCCTGGTAACGTGAACAATGTCAGAGGTACGTGGTCGACGGGAGTGGTGCGAACTGTCGGCTGGAATAACTTCGTAGTTCACACGACTTAGACGACGCAAAACTATGTAGGGTCCAAAGTATCGGCGCAATAATTTTTCTGACCGGCCTCTCTGACGTATAGGGGTCCAAACCCATACAAGATCTCCCAGGTTGTATGTGACGTCTCGGTGACATATGTTGTATCGACGAGCATTTTGACTTTGTCGGGATAGAATTCGTTGCCGCGCAAGGTGCCGCGCTGCTTCGGCACGCTGAACAAAGGCGTCTGTATCTGGTGCGGTAGGTTGCGACGAAGTTGGTAGGAGCATCACGTCGAGCATAGTGGTGACGTCGCGTCCGTAGACCAGACGAAAAGGAGGAAACCCGGTGGTTTCTTGCAGGGCAGTGTTGTACGCGAACGTCACATACGGGAGCAGTTCATCCCAATTTTTATGGTCCGTGGCAACATACATGGAAAGCATATCCGCAATCGTTTTGTTGAGACGCTCAGTTAAACCGTTAGTCTGCGGGTGATACGCAGTTGCCGTACGGTGCGATGTCCCGCTCAGCTGCAGGATATCTCGGACCAACTGGGCAGTGAAGGACGTACCACGGTCTGTGATGACGACAGCGGGAGCACCATGTCGAAGGACGATATTTTTGATGAAGAAGTTAGCAACATCTGAAGCAGTAGCTCGCTGAACGGCCTGTGTTTCGCAGTATCGAGTGAGGTAATCGGTGGCGACGACGATCCAGCGGTTATCAGCCGAAGACTTGGGAAATGGGCCGAGTAAATCCATCCCGACTTGTTCAAAAGGTGAGCAAGGAGGTCGGACAGGCTGAAGCAGACTGACTGGTTTCAGTGGTGGAACTTTGCGACGCTGGCAATCTCGACAACTTCTGACGTACTGCTTCACGGTTTTTGTGAGTTGTCGCCAATAGTACCTCTGCTTGATCCTCGCGGGAGTACGCGTGAAACCAAGATGCCCGGACGTTGGTTCGTCGTGGCATGCACGTATAACGTCGTCGCGGAGAGTAGCGGGAACAGCGAGCAGGAAAGCGGTTGCCGTGGGGTGAAAGTTCCGCTTGTATAGGATGTCGCCACGTAGGCAGAAAGATGACAAGTGACGCGCGAACTGCCGGGGGGGTTGTGGGCGGCTTCCTTCAAGGTATTCAATCAAGGGCTGGAGCTCGGAATCTTGGCGTTGCTGTTGAGCAAGGTTTAAAGACGGAAGAGTACAAAGAAAACCCGAATCGTCCTCAGTATCTAGTGGTGCGGGTTCGACGGGGGCGCGGGAGAGACAGTCGGCATCAGTGTGTTTCTGGCCAGACTTATAGACGATGGTCACATCAAATTCCTGCAACCGAAGGCTCCATCTTGCGAGACGGCCTGAAGAATCGTTGAGATTCGCCAGCCAGCAGAGAGAGTGGTGGTCGCTGACGACACGGAAGGGGCGTCCGTACAGGTATGGGCGGAACTTCTGGATAGCCCATATGACTGCCAGACATTCTTTTTCAGTTGCTGAGTAGTTTTTTTCAGCAGCAGACAAGGTTTGGCTTGCATACGCAATAACGCGCTCAACACCAGCTTGAAACTGTACGAGTGTCGCTCCGAGACCAACGTTACTAGCATCAGTATGCACTTCTGTGTCAGCCTCGGTGTCAAAGTGACCAAGGATCGGTGGTGTCTGTAGACGTTGCTGAAGGTCGTGGAAGGCGTCGGATTGTGCCAGGCCCCAAACAAATGAGACGTCGTTCCTGATGAGTCGTTGCAAAGGTTCGGCAATTTCACAAAAATTGGGTACAAAACGGCGGTAATACGCGCAAAGCCCTAAAAATCAGCGGACATCGTGTTTTGTCTTCGGTATCGGGAACAGAGCGACTGCCATAGCTTTGTCAGGGTCAGGGCGCACGCCGGTGCTGCTGACAATATGACCTAGAAATTTGAGCTCCTCGTAGCCAAAGTGACATTTTTCGGGCTTGAGGGAGAGGCCGGCGGTGCGGATAGCTTGAAGAACCGCCGCAAGCCGCTGGATGTGTTGTTAAAACGTGGTGGAAAAAACAACTACATCGCCTAAGTAGACTAAACACGAGTTCCACTTGAGGTCAGATAAAACTGTGTCCATCATGCGTTGGAATGTGGCCGGAGCGGAACACAATCCAAAAGGGAGGACCTTAAATTGATAGAGACCGTCGGGTGTTATAAACGCCGTTTTTTCCTGGTCCCGTTCGTCAACTTCAATTTGCCAGTACCCACTACGCAGATCCATTGAAGAAAAGTAACGGGCATGTCGCAGGCGATCCAAGGAGTCGTCAATTCGAGGAAGTGGGTAAACATCTTTTTTCGTGACCTTGTTCAGTTTGCGGTAATCGACACAGAATCGTAGTGAACCGTCTTTCTTTTCAACTAATACAACAGGTGAAGACCAAGGACTTGTCGATGGTTGAATGACATCATCGTCGAGCATTTGTTTAACTTGATGACGAATAGCATCCTGTTCTCTTTGCGACACGCGATAAGCGTGTTGGCGAACAGGTTGGACGGTCGGTTCAGTGATGATTCTGTGTTTGATTAAAGGAGTCTGTTTGACCTTCGACGTGGTGGCGAAACAGTCGCTAAATGACGAAAGCAGAGTGAGGAGCCTCTCCTTCTCGTTTTGGTCTAGCTGTGGGTTGACGTTGATGTGACTGGTCAAGTCCACATCGCTGGGTTCCGGAATCGAGATTGTCGTTACCGAAGCACAGGCGTTGGACTCGGCCACCGTTTCAAAGTAGGCCATGGTGGTATGCCTCGCAAAGTGCTTGTATTCGCCACTGAAGTTGGTAACTAGAATCGTGGTTTGCCTATGTTGGAGCTCTACGAGACCTCGTGCGACGCCGACTTCGCGATCCAGCAATGTGGCGAGGTTACCTTCGGCGATGCCTATTCCTAGTTGCTTGGGGGCATTCAACAAGGACGAAGATGCTACTGCGAGGCGGTAACGTCACGCAGTCATCGACCACGCGTAAAGCCGTGCGGTGATGTTCATCCTCCACACTCGAATCCGAAGATACATCGTTAGAAAAAGTCACGAACAAGTCACGAAGGTTAATGATCGCCCCATATTCCTGGAGAAAATCCATGCCCAGTATAACTAGCCGGGAACACTTGGGCAGCACAAGGAAAGACGCTACGAAAGTCGAAGTAGAAATTGCAAGTCTGGCGGTGCATCGTCCAATGGGTGACACGAGGTGTCCTCCGGCCGTAATCAGATGTGGGCCGTCCCACGCTGTCAGCACCTTGCGTAGCCGAGTGGCCAGTGAGGCACTCATAACCGAGTAGTCAGCTCCCGTATCGACAAGTGCAGTTACCGGATAACCGTTGATTGAAGCAGTAATAGCAGCAGAAGTTCTTTTTGCAGTTTCGAATGAAGGCGTCAGCGGTACGTCGCGAGGGGATGACGTCGGCGGAGGATATTTGACGGTTCGCATGACAGCGGCCTCACCCCCGGAGGTCGCCGTTTTCAGTTTCCCCGGCGCGGGCTTCCACCGTTGACTCCAGCGGAATCAAAGGCGGGTCGAGCACGGTTTGGTGACGCGTACCGATGAGGTGAAGGCGACCGTGACTGTCTTCGCTGTTGGGCAGGAGGAAGCCGGTTACTTTCTAAGTATTGCTCGATGTCGTGCGGGCATTCGCCATAGCGCGGGCAACGGGCGTCCGGATGGTATCCCCGCAGACCAATCCGTCGGTACTGGCAGTCGCGATACATGTGACCAGCCTCCCCGCAGTGATAGCACAACGGACTCTTGTCGGGGGCGCGCAATACTGTAGATTTGCGCGGGCCAAGATGAAAAGGTGCTTGCGGATTCGTGCGGTGTGATCGGACTTGGGGAGCGTCGAGAAATCCCAGCAGGCGGCTGCGAAAAACGGCCCGTCGACGGCGCGGAAGCCCGAAGAGCATCCGCGTACGAGAACGTGGGAGGTTCGGGTCGTGTTGGTGGCGAGGGATGAACCACTTTGCCGATTTCTTCCCGAATGACATCCGTAAGAACCGCGGCACTGGGAGGTGCCGGAGCTGATGCATAGGACTTCTGCAGTTCTTCTCAAACGATTTGTCGTATTAGCTCGGTAAGGGACTCCTTGTCATCATTTGCAGGTACGAGAGAGCATGCAGCAGTCATGGTGGTCTGGCGTTCATACTGCGAGAGCCGCTGCCGAAGAATACGTTCCATAACTGTTGCCTCAAGAACGAACTGAGAGACTGTTGTAGGAGGATTGCGCACGAGGCCCGCGAAAAGCTGTTCCTTTACGCCTCGCATTAACAGACGCACCTTCTTGTCTTCTGGCATTAGTGGATCGGCCCGACGGAACAATCGCGTCATGTCTTCGACGAACATGGCGACGGTTTCGTTTGGCATTTGGAACTCGAAGACAGTGCCTGTTCGGCTCATTCTTTTCTTTCGGGAGTGCAGAAAGCT
The DNA here is from genome assembly GCF_038994185.2 of Dermacentor albipictus. Classification (NCBI taxonomy): domain Eukaryota; kingdom Metazoa; phylum Arthropoda; class Arachnida; order Ixodida; family Ixodidae; genus Dermacentor; species Dermacentor albipictus. The sequence goes on along the minus strand of NW_027225566.1, from coordinate 3,854,718 downwards.
TCGCAAAGCAGTCGGTAAAACTCCTGCCAGCTGGTAAATGAGGCTTCGTGGTTCTCGTACCATACTCTCGCCGCGTCTAAAAGGGAAAAGTAGACGTTCTTCAACTTACGGCGATCGTCCCAGTCGTTAAAGGCGGCGACCCGGTTGAAATGGTCCAACCACTCTTCAACGTCCTCAAAGGCGTCGCCATGGAACGGGTTAGGCGTGCGCGGCGCGTTGAGAATGCATGGTACGGCAGCATTTGGGATCCCCTCGGTTTGGCTTGCGGTAGTTGTTGACATCTTCCTCACGGAGCTTGCCAGGGGGCTGTATTGCGGTGGAAGACCTTGGAGGCGACGGCTGCTTCGATAGATTTCTGCCGTCCCCGAGGTACTGGCGTCCGTAGCTTCTGGTTGAGGACCCGTAGGCATACGATGGATGCGTACCCAGCACGTCCACCAGTTTGTCACGAGAGGAAAAGCCAGTCAGTCAGTTCTAAGCGAACGGCCGTTTACAGTTCGTTATTGCAGCAGCTGCCACGCACACTTCTTCTTCCTCGACTTCTAGCGTAACTAGCGCGTGCCAATATGGTGCTCCCGCGGCTGGGAGGGCAGAGTCGAAGAATCCATGCAGGTGGCGATCGACGTGATCGAGGAGTATCTCCGCCCCATCGGACTTCGATGCTCCCCCGCCAAGTCGGAGCTTCTGCTTTACAGAAAAGAGAAGGGAGGCAGACCCAAAGATTGGAAGCCAGTCTTCGAAAGCAGCATCAGTCTTCGCACTTGTGACGAGGGGTTGATACCCAGGGTCGACGTCATTCGGTTCCTGGGCATGTTTGTCGAATTCAACAGCGGGAACGGACGGCTCTCCGCAAGATCATCGCAAAAACGGACAACGCTTTCCGCCTCGTTCGCAGAATAGCAAACCGGCACCGAGGAATGAAGGAAAACAATCTCCTCAGGCTTATCAATGCCTTCGTACTATGTCACTTAACGTACACAATTTCTATGCACAACTGGCTCAGAGTGGAGCGAGACAAGCTCAACGCTCTCATACGCAAAGTGGTCAAGAGGGCTCTCGGGCTACCTATCAGGGCACATACCGAGGATCTCCTCAAGTTGGGGGTGCATAACACTGCCGAGGAGATTGCCGGAGCCCAAGAACGCGCACAATTCACTCGCCTGAGCACCACAGCGGCAGGTAAACACATCCTCGAAAAGCTGGGTTACCAACCTGCGGGATTCCCAATGGTAAGTACCCCGATCCCTCGGTGCATTCGAGACAAGTTCGAAGTGGCCCCTGTGCCCCGAAACGTTCATCCCGTCCATAACGAGGGCAGACGCAAGGCCAGAGCAGCAGCCATCTTCAAACACATCAAGCAACGAGACATTAAAGCAAGCTTAGTCCACGCCGTGGAGTACAGCGATGGGAAGACCTTTGTCATCGTTGTGGTCGACTCCAGTGACAAGATTTCCAATAGCGCCCCCATTCGCACTTCAGACCCCGGAGTAGCCGAGCAAGCCGCCATGGCCCTCGCGCTGCTAGACGGTCGTGGGTCCGAGATATATAGCGATTCCAAAACGGCAGTTAGGGCTTTTCATAAGGATTGCATCGCCAAGCAAGCTGCTCGTCTTCTTAGCAGCTCGAGTCGATATGCTCTCACGCATCATTCAATCCACTGGTTTCCCGCTCACGTAGGGTCGGTCGAGGGTGCTCCCCCGAACCTAAATGAGTCTGCTCACGAGGCTGCGCGTGACCTCACCGACCGCGCTTCCTCTGCAAGAAGCACCGACTCCCCTCCTCCCTACGGCCACAAGGACGCTCCACTACTCACAACGATATTAATTAATTCTTCTACATGTCTAGAAGGGTCTTTCCACCCCCTCACCCCAAGTTGAATAGGGCGCAAGCCTTTCGCTTAGGCTTCTGCAGACCAGCACGTATCCGTGTCTGTCCGTTCTCCACGAAGCTTACCCGGACGTGTATCGCGACGACGCCTGCGCCTCCTGCGGGCAGACCTCCACTCTAGCGCACATGCTCTGGGAGTGCGGGTCCACATGCCCCAAGTTCAGCAAGGAGGAGTGGGACTCGCATTTGCGTAGCCCCGCTCTAGAAAAGCAAATCCTGGCTGTACGGCGTGCCCGCGACTAGGCCGGTGGGCTAGACGTGCCGGTCCCGACGTGGGACTAGCCGGGTGCGCAACGAGTTCGCGTCCTCGCCGGACTTGCAATAAAGTTTGTTCACTCACTCACGCACTTGATCACGAGTCCTAGCGCTTCGCATCAGCAGCCCGAGCTCGGGTCTCGCGCCGCAGCGGTGGCAGTCCGCACAGTGCCACTTGCATATTACGCTCTAATATATATATATATATATATATATATATATATATATATATATATATATATATATAGCTGAAGGAGCACACTTACCAAAATTCATAGGCGGTGGGCGCCGAGCTAATACGTTGTTTCCGTAGCTCGTCAAAACTTTCGCACAAATTGATAACGTCGGCCATGGTGCACGGATCCTTCGCTAACAACATTTGAAAGGCGTCCTCATCAATGCCTTTCATAATGTGTTTTATCTTGTCCTGCTCCGCCATTGATGGATTCACATGCTTAGACCGGACAATGACATCGAAGATGTAACTTGTGAAAGTTTCACCGTAATGTTGCCCTCTACAATATATGTATATATATATATATATATATATATATATATATATATATATATATATATATATATATATATATATATATATATATATATATATATATATATGTATATATATATATATATATATATATATATATATATATATATCTGAAGAAGGAGCACACTTAGGAAAATTCATAGCGTTTCGGCCGTGGCGCGGCCTTCGTAAGAATAAACACAGATACAAGTGCGCACCCGCTTTTATCGGCATGCGCACGTGGGCATAATCAGCAGTGCACGCACGTGTAGACTTGCAAGTAACAGAAAAACTGCAACAGTAAATATAACTTGAGCACGATAAATGATATGTATGAAATAGCACTACGGCATCACGATGACTGTACTTGAAGTTACAGAATGATATCAATTGTGACTTGGCAAAACGAGGAACAAATTGATTTGGCATGGTTTGCCACTTCTGTGCAATTGGCGCCGATCCCCTTGTTCGTGCAGATCAGTTCTTTCCGGTCGAGACAGTAGGCCCGTTTAAGGACATCGTCAGTTATTTGTGAAGGGTATTTCTGGATGGTTAGTGCGTTACGAAGCTGGTTACAGTTGCGAGTGAATTCACTGTCGTCCGAACAAATTCTTTTGAACCGGATAGCTTGGCTGTAGGGAATGCTCGTTTTGGAATGTATGACATGGCCGCTTTTGAAATACAGATATGGCTGTCGGTCAGTGGGCTTTCTGTAAAGATCTGTCGTTAAGTTACCATTGCACAGAGATACCGAGACGTCAAGGACGTTTATGCTGAGTGAAGAATAGGAATGGGAAAGGAAATTGACCTGCGCGGCGTTGTCAAAGTCAGTAATGAATGAAAGTAATGCAGCTTCACCATGGTGCCAAATTAGGAAAATATCGCCAATGAAGCGTTTGTAATAGAATGGTTTGAGGTCACGAGTAGCGAGGAATTTTTTTTCTAGCATGCCCATAAAAATGTTAGCATAATAGGGACCTATTTTTAAGTACCACTAGTTTGAACATAGTGTTAGCCATCGAATTCAAAGTTGTTAAGTTCAGGGATTAGTGTTATAATTATGCCAAGGGTAGGATTGTCGATCTACAGAGTCGTTATATGGCCGGAGTACAGATTGAATCTCATCTGCATGGGGAATGTTTGTGTACAGCGACGCCACGTCCAGTGTGACTAGAAGAGCATCGCTTGTAACACGCAAGTAAGCGATATCAGACAGGAAGTGGCTAGTATCTCTGATATAAGAAGAACATTTAGAAGGAATTGAACTGATAAGGTTATCTACATAGCGGGGCAAATTCTTTGCGATGGTACCTATTCCTGAAACAATTTGTCGCCCTGGGTTGGTGTCCTTACAGATTTTAGGAAGCAGATAAAATCTACCAGCTGCCGGGCTTAGGGGGACTAATGACTTAACTACAAATTTTTCAATCTTGTTTTCTTTCGCGAGATTGTCTAAAGTTTCCTTTACCGTGGTTTCGAACTGTTCGGTCGGGTCGTAGCTCAGGCGCCTGTAAAATTACTGGTGATTAAGTTGTCTGTGAGCCTCAATTAGGTAACTGGCTTTGTCCTTAATGTCGACTGCACCGCCTTGATCAGCAGGTTTAGTGATGATGTCGTCACGGTTAGCCAGTGTTTCAATTGCATCACTTTCTTTAAGGCTAAGGTTCCGACGGAATGGTAATTCCATTTTGTATGCTTCAAGTACATCCCGCTGCACAGTTCTGATATATAGATCGAGGCATTTATCACTTTGAGAAGGAGGTGTCCAGTGCTTTGTAGAAAATAAAGATGTCCTGTAAGAGGTGCCCCGATCGTGGAAGTGCTCGCATAACCTCATGTTTCTTTCAAAATTGTGCAAATCATATAATTAGCTGAAATTCATAGTATCCGCCAGTTGCGGGACAAGAATTCAAACGCCGTGATAAGACACTATAGTGTTCCCTCGATAACGTGCTACAAGAAATATTCACTATATTTCCCGTTTCTGCGGAGCTCAAATGTGTCGAAGTCATTGCATCTGCAGGGGTGCTCACACTAGTACAGACTTTGTCACGTATCAACTTCTTATATTTCTTCTGGTTACGTTAGCGCGTTTTATCTTGCGTGTAATTATCCAGCAATGCCCTCTATTTGGTAATGAAGTTATGAGTCACAAAGAGTTGCTTCTCTTTGTTTATGAAATATTTCGCGGATGACTCATAGTGGGTAATAACAGTACGCGTTAGGGCCAGTGAAGCTTGTTTGAGGGTATTGTCCCACCTCGACAAGCTTCTATGGGACATTTCAGACGTGGCTGCTATTAAAATGCGGCGTAAACCTTTAGGCACAGTAGATGCCGCAATGTACGTTTGTAAAGTGGAATCATGAATGTTACACTGACTGCGTTTTTGAATAACCTTTCTAATCTTCAAAAAATGTACAGAGGTGTCCTCAAAGGGTGTCTTACCACGGCAAGATGTTGTTTGTAAATTGGTCGATCCCATTGGCTGGATTAGGATGCATGCTTCTGAGCCCGTACCTTGGCTGAGGCGACGAGGCACAGCGCGTCGGTGGAGTTGCGGATGGGCTGGCTGTTGCCTTTCGAGTAAATGGATTGTCTACAGCATCACTACAAGTCGTTCTGTTGGCTGTTTTCATCCTTGTAGATTTGCGTCTTTTGGTTCGATCTGTAGGTGCGTTTTGTGTAGGTTCACTGTTTCTCGGTGCCTTGCTACTTGGCATCTTCTTTGTCGCTGCCTTGCCTCTTGATGTCTTGTTTGTGGATGCCTCCTCGCTCGCCGATGTCTTGCTTTTCATGCCATCGCTTTTAGCCGCCTTGGTTGTCAATGCCACAATTGTGCGGCTCCACGCTCACTGGCTTTTAGTGCCTTGGCTGCGCGTTACTGGTGCTGTTGCGTGCATTGCCACTTAGTCAGATAGGATAGGATAGGATAAAGTTTATTTGTCCAACGGTTGTTGATGTTGGTGCCCGGGGCTAGGCATGAAGAATCGTTGTCATGTTGAAGTTGTATTTTTGCGGTTTCAAGAGTGCGAGGCGGAGTTTTACTGCTTGTGCAGATTTCCCAAGAAGATGATGACGCATCTTGTGGATTCTTGAAGCATAACTGTCTGTAGTGACAGGCTAGTAGCGCGTATCGCTCGAAGCTCGGGTGCAGGTCGTCGCCTGCGAAGACGTGAGATGGAGGAAGCCATTCGAATCCATGCTCTACGTGCAATACGAGTTTCGAACGCGGGCAAAAACTGCGAAGCAGCTCGTTAAAAAATCCTGCAGACTTGTTGCAACGTAGCACGAACGCCTGGTATTGTTTGCCACGGCGTCCTTTTGGTTACCACAGGCCACTTCACTTGTGACGGGTGACTTCACACATGACGGGCGATTCACTTGCTGCTTCAGCATAAGCAGCACCTTCTGAAACAAGTGTCACTTCAAAAGCGTCGGACGGTATTGGAGAATGGTGTCCGTGAAGAAGGAAGGTTGTCGTCCATAGAGAAGGAAGAAAGGAGAGAAGCCGGTGTTAGTTTGCGGGCCAGAGTTATAAGCCTAAGTGACAAAAGAGAGGACCCGGTCGTAATTGGAGTGATCGCTGGACACATACATCTCAAGCATATCACCGAGCGTATGATTGAAACGTTCCGTCATGGCGCCAGTTTGAAGGTGGTAGGCGGAAGCGGTGTGCTGAACTCCTTTAGCAGGGCCTCTATGGCATTGGAGATAAATACGCGGCCACGGTCACTAAGTAATTCACGTGGTGCACCGTGTCGCAGAATCAGGTGGCGAAGAAGGAAGCAAGCGACGTCTTTCGCGGTGAAAGCCGGCAGCGAAGATGTTTCAGTGTACCGTGGGAGCGGTGGTCTACGGCAACAGTGATTCAGCGGTTACCATCAGGAGAGCTTTCAAGGGCCCGTAAAGATCAATACCAACGTGGTCGAATGGTCTGGCAGGGCAAGGTAAAAGTTGCAGTTCACCTGCGGAACTTTGAGGAGGCCTCTTGTGGCGTTGACACGTTGCGCATGAACTGGCATCCTGATGAACCAATCTGTACTTGACTCGCCAGTAGTATCGGAGACGAAGACGGGTGTGTGTTTTGAATATGCCTGCGTGGCCGCGTTGGGGGTCATCGTGAGAAGCTACGCAGATGTGTGAGCGCAGATGACGGGGAATAACGAGGAGCCATCGGCAGCCGTCGGCGAGGTAATTCCGTGGATACAACAGATGTTTGCAGATGGCAAAGTGTTGTGCTTGACGATGAACAGTCCGTGAGAGAGACTGAGGTGGGGGGTGGTACAGGATGTCCAGCAGTGAAGAGATCCGGAACCTTTTACGCTACTCGTCTGGCATGTCGTTGAAGGTAAGAGGTGACAAATCGCAGGTGGAAGTTAGTGAGCAAACAGGGTCACAAGGCAGCAGAGAACGGGATAGAGCGTCGGCATCTGAATGTCTGCGTCCAGAGCGACAAATGACACGTATATAATGCTCTTGAAGGCGTAAAGCCCAATGAGCGAGGCGGCCAGTGGCGTCTTTCAAGGAAGATAACCAGTATAAGGCATTGTGGTCAGTGACAACGTCAAACTGCCGGACCTAAAGATAAGTACGAAATTGGCCGATTGCCCAAGCAATCAAAAACATGCATTTTCAACCCCACCCAGAATAGTTGGATTCTGCCTTCGTTAGAGTACGGCTGGCATATGCGGCAACGTACTCGTCAAAGCCGTCTTTGCGTTGAGCGAGAATGGCGCCAAATCCAACACCGCTAGCATCCGTGTGAATCTCCGTATGCACATTGGGATCAAAGTGGCGCAGTACTGGAGGGGACGCGAGAAGTCAGCAAAGCCTCATGAATTAGCCGTCACCCTTACAATTTCAAGCCGTAAGGGCAGACATGCAAGTATGAAGCTGCCTCAAAGGGGCAATGATCGAGACGAAATTACGGATGAAACGCCGGAAATAGGAAGACAAACCGATGAAGCTGAGCAGTTCCTCTGGAGTCGTGGGCTTGGGGTACTCGGCAACGGCGCGACGTTTGGCAGGATCTGGCAGATTTCTCTCTTTCGATACGACGTGGCCTAGGATGGTAAGCTTTAGAGCACCAAAATGACATTTTTTTGAAATTTAGTTGCGACCAAGCTTTCGCGAGACACACAAGAACTTGCTCGAGGCGGGCCAGATGCGGTTCGAAATCCGCAGAAGAAACCACAGTGTCATCCAAGTAGCAAAGGCATGTGTGGCATTTAACACTCCTGCGAATAGGATCCATCGTTCTCTCGAAAGTGGCAGGCACGTTGCGAAGACCGCAATGCATTACATTGAACTCATATAATCCATCAGGAGTTACAAAAGCCGTATTTGGACTGTCGGCTTCAGCCGTCGGCACTTGCCAGTACCCGGAGCGCAGATCCAGCGAACTCGGCTCCTTGCACGCAATCCAGGACGTCGTCGATGCGCGGTAGAGGATAGGCATCTCTACGGGTAATCTTGTTTAGCCGGCAGTAATCGATGGAAAATCTGATTGAACCATCTTGTTTTTGCACCAGCACCACCAGAGACGTCCAAGGAGTGTGGGAGGGCTGGATCACACCTCGTTTCAGCATGTTGTTAACATGTTTGTCAATGACACGGCGTTCGGCTGCGGAAACACGGTATGGACGCTGGCGCAGCGGTGTATTGTGACTGGTGTCAATACGGTGAACAACGGCTGATGTGCGCCCCAACGAAATTTAGCCCAGGTCAAAATAAGCACGAAAATGTTCAAGAAGCTCAAAAATCTGACCGCGTTGAGCTGGCATAAGCGCGTCATCGACGGTATGCAAGAAAACATCTGGGCAACGTGAAGCTGGTATGGCAGCAGAGCTGACGGCATCGATGGGCAGTGGTGCCTTATCTGAAGGTAGTCCACATGGAAGAATGACGTCAGGAGTGTCGAGATTCGACACACATTCACTGTATAATAGAGTTGGAAGACAGGGAAATGGATTGCACGCATAAACTGTAGCGGAGCCTTCGCGACTGTTCCGACGGCCAACGGGAGTAGAAGGTTCCGCCGACGCGCACAATTATCAGATGGTATAAAAAAGGCAGTGGCAGTCGCAGCGGAGACAGAGTCACAAAAGCCGGGCACCAAGGCGGAAGAGAAAGGACAAATAATGACGTCAGCGGCGACGACCATTTTAAGAAAACGGTTCGGGGAAGCGATGGTAGTGTCACTGTTGCGCACGAGCGCAGTCGACATCAGCATGGTGCGCGGAAAGAAAGTGCCAACCCAGCATAACATCATGCGAATCACGGCGTAGAACGACGAATTCAACAAAATATATTACATCCTGGATTATAACACGAGTGGTACATGCGGCCGAAAGTATGACTTACTGCGAGCTTGCCGTGCGTAGTGAAAGATCGGGAACAGGAATCGACACTTTTTTTTAATTTGCGGCAGAGGTCCTCACTTATAACACAAACGGCAGCCTTTGTATCGACAAGCGCCATTGCCGGGATGCTTTCGACAAAAACTGCGATTTCGTAAGAAGGAGAACGATGAGGCCTTGAAATTTCTATACACGACGCAGTTCTTCCCTCGGGAACTGCGGCTGTCAGTTTTCCTCCTGACCAGAGCTGGAATGGCGAAGCATGGGTGAAAGTTAACGGCGGCGAGGAGGAGACACACGTGAGCTGAAGGCAGGCCGACGTGAATAGGAGTCCGAGGTATCAGGGATAGAACAATGCGAAGGTTGTTGAGGAAGGTAGCTGAAGTTCGGCCCGTCATGACGAAAAGAATGTCCATGGTGGCGACGGAAACGCGCAACATGTCCCAAAATACCACATGCGAAACTGCTGGAGCGGCTATCCAGAATACGCCAGAGGTTAATAGAAGGCCCGGAAGGCGACCACGATACAAGAACTAGGAGTGCCGGACGTGGCGAGAAATAGAAACTGGCGGCTGGTCTGGAGGTAGAAGGCATCGGTCGCGCATGAGGTCGGTTCAGAGCGGCAGCGTAAGTCAGAGGTGCAGTTACAGGCGGCGGTTTAGAAGCAGGTGGGAGCACCTCGGCAACTTGCACCTCGATCACACGACGGAGCGAAGGGTCGAGTGTGGAAGCAGGCTCAGTAACACACGCCACACGAGCTAGAAGGCGAGCCACATTTTCGCGAATGTACTCCTGAATTGGCGGCAGGAGGCCGGAATGATCAGCACCGACGCATCCGGGCTCCAAGGCAGACAGCTCCGCGGATTCCAAACTGATGCGACGAGTGGAAAGGCGCTGTTTGCGCAGCTCGTCGAAGCTTTGACAAAGCTCAATTACTTTAGCAACATCCGTACGGTTCTTGGCCACGAGCATATTTATTTATTTATTTAAAATACCTTACAGGCCCACTTAAGGGCACTGGGTAAGGGGGGTACAAAGTAAGTATTTCAACAGCACTAAACAATATACCAGGTGTGCCTTACCAGTACTCCGGGGCAGCAACCTGGAGGCTTGCGAAAAGGGTTCTACTTAAATTGAGGGCGACGCAACGAGCTATGGAAAGAAGAATGATGGGTGTAACGTTAAGGGATAAGACAAGAGCAGATTGAACAAACGCGAGGTATTGACTTCTTAGTTGAAATCAAGAAAAAGAAATGGGCATGGGCAGGACATGTAATGCGGAGGGAAGATAACCGATGGTCATTAAGGGTTACGGACTGGATTCCAAGGGAAGGGAAGCGTAGCAGGAGGCGGCAGAAAGTTAAAAAAAATTATGGGGTTTTACGTGCCAAAACTACTTTCTGATTATGAGGCACGCCGTAGTGGTGGACTCCGGAAATTTCGACCACCTGGGGTTCCTTAACGTGCACCTAAATCTAAGTACACGGATGTTTTCGCATTTCGCCCCCGTCGAAATGCAGCCGCCGTGGCCGCGATTCGATCCCGCCACCTCATGCTCAGCAGCCTAACACCATAGCCACTGAGCGACCTCGGCGGGTCGGGGCGGCAGAAAGTTAGGTGGGCGGGTGAAATTAAGAAGTTTGCAGGGACGACATGGCCACAATTAGTGCATGACCGGGGTTGTTGAAGAAGTATGGGGGAGGCCTTTGCCGTGCAGTGGCCGTAACCAGGCTGATGATGATAATGAAACAATATAAATATCAATACAGGCAGTCGCAAGATAAGTAAAGCAAAGTTCAAAAAATGTTTATCTAGGCTAAGCTTTAGACAGCGTAAACACAGTGATATACTCATATACACACAAAATACAAAAATACAAGTGTGAAAAACAGGGAAGGAAAGCAGGTCAATAACATGCTTATGAAATGTTTCTACAGGAAGCGTTGCAATTCTTCGCGAAAGGCGTCACGATTTGTTAAGCTCGCAATGTTATCAAAAAAACTGTTCCATTCGGTTATCGCACGTGGCAGTGCTGATACGTTAAATGACAGTGTATTGCCGAATATGCGCATCAAACTATGGATATTGTTAAGGCGACGTGACGTGCGCACTGGTACTTGAACCGGCAATACATGAGGTCGAGAACCATGAACGTATCTATGGAGAAAGCAACGAAGACTTATTGTGCGACGAGTTTCAAGTGGCTCGAGCGAAATATCTGCTTTAATCTTAGTTACGCTGCAAGTTCTGTCGTAGTTGCTTGTGATGAAGCGCAATGCTCTGTTTTGAATTGATTCTAGCATAGCAGCTAGATAATTTTGATGTGGTGACCATACTGATGACGCAAATTCTAACTGTGGGCGAACGAAAGTCTGATATGCTAATTTACGAACTGTAGCAGGGCATTTACGCAAGTTCCGTCGAAGATAACCCAGAGTTTTTGAAGCTCTTGCGCAGATAGCTGTTATGTGTGTACTCCAGGAAAGATGAGTTGTAAGTTCAATGCCAAGGTACTTGTCGGACGATGTCGGAAATACGGCGGTGTTACTTAGGACGTAACAAACGCGAAAGCTTGAATGTTTTCGCGAGAAGGACATAACTTTACATTTGTCTGAGTTCAGGGTCATCTGCCATGTACTGCACCAGGAACTGACAAGGTTAAGGTCGTTCTGCAATACTAAATGGTCGTCAGATGTTTTTATCGTATGGTATAAAATGCAATCATCTGCAAAAAGCCTTATGTGCGATGATGTGCTTTGTGGAAGGTCATTATTGAAAATGAGGAAAAGAAGAGGACCAAGGACACTGCCTTGCGGTACGCCAGAAAAATCGTCAGAAATAAGCGATGAGTGGTTTACAGTGAACTGTTGCCGCAAGGAGAGAAAGTATGCTGCCCAAGATAAGGCTTGATTGTCCCTTCTGACCGCCCGATATAGACGCTTCTTCTTGTTTAAAATTAAAATAAATTGTGGGGTTTTACGTGCCAAAACCGCTTTCTGATTATGAGGCATGCCGTAGTGGAGGACTCCGCAAATTTCGACCACCTTGGGTTCTTTAACGTGCACCTAAATCTAAGTACACGGGTGTTCTCGCATCTCGCCCGCACCGAAATGTGGCCACCGTGGCCGGGATTCGATCCCCCGACCTCGTGCTCAGCAGCCCAACCTTCTTGCTTCTTAATATCCGAAGGTGCTTAGTAACCAAGGATTAGATCCATCATTTGCTATACGATTTCCGGTACGTAACTTTCTAACAGAGCTGTTAATTTTTGCTTAAAAATTTCCCAGCTGTCTTTTACCTATCTTGAATTAAAGACAATGGAAGGCATCGTCGTCTATGCCTTTCATAATATGCCGTCTCTTACCCGCTTCAGTCATCGACAAATTCACGCGCTTACACAGATCGATGACGTCCACAATGTATCTCGTGAAGGTCTCACCGCTTTGTTGATACCGACCACGCAAACGGTGTCCAGCGCGTAATCTGCGCTCCGCGGGATGACCGAAGAAGGAAGTGAACCTTTCTGTGAAAGCTGACCCGGGTTTAAAATCAGCTTCGTGGTTTCTGAACCACAGACTGCCCACATCGGCCAGATAAAAGATGAGGTTGGTTGGCTTCGTGCGGCCATCCCACTTGTTATACGCGCTAACGCGTTCATACTCAGCAAGCCAGCCCTCCACGTCTTGATCGTCGGTGCCACTGGAGATCGCAGGTTCACACTGACGTACCACACCAGAACACGCCACAGCTGTGCGGGTGGGAGTTGTTTGCGAAGGGCCGTCGGTCATTGCAGAGGCAGATAATTATGTATGACTTCGGGGTTCCAGGCCAGTAAAGCGGGCAGTCTCAGCTGGACAGCGATAGACTGCGCACTACTGGTTTGTCGTCTTCCTCTTCCACGCTTCACCGTGCCGGCACTGACAATCTCCAGTGCAATCACCTCTAATGATTGCAAAGTATAAGACAATTGCACGAAAGAAGATTACACCAACGAGAGACTGCAGACTCTTGGTAGCGCGAGGGTACTGACGCTGTGAAGTTGAACTGTCTCCTACTATGAGTTCTTGTAAATACTCATATAAGGCCATCACTTTAGTGAGCAATTCTTCGAGGTCACACGAAGTTTCTTCAAATGCAACTGTTATTAACCCTTTCAATCATGGCCTACACGATTGTGGACGCGACTTATTTTTGTCATTGCTGAGCAGTGGTTGCAGGCAATAGACAATAAACATTAAAGTTTGAGTAAACCGAACATTCAGCTTTCTAAAGAACCCCCATTGCATTTCCCAGTGAACTGTGTCGTTTCAGAAGACCACTTAGGTGAAGGCACTACCATGTTTGACGGGACATTTGAAGGGGGGCGTTTCGGTAATTGCGAAAGATTTGCTTTCCCTTGTTCTAATACATGAACTTAATAATTAACCTGTGCATGTAATTCGAGCTGGTAATTGCACATTTTAATGAAGAAACGTAGTATGACTGATTTCACAATAAATTATTATTTAATTACTATGTAATAATGATGGAACTCTATAAAATGCCCAGAATCATTCTCACCCCACCTTGACTTACTTTCTATGGAATCTTCAGCACGTAGGCATAAAGTATGTAAATTTCGCACATTTATCCACGGCCGATCGTAATTAGTGGCTCATCATCATCATCAGCCTGTTTTATGTCTCCTGCAGGACGAAGGCCTCTCCCTGCGATCTCGAATTAGCCCTGTCCTACGCCAACCGATTCCAACTAGCGCCCGCAAATTTCCTAATTTCATCGCTCCACCTAGTCGTCTGTCGTCCTCGATGTCGGTTCCCTTCTCTTCGTAACCATTCTGTAACCCTAATAGTCGAACGGTTATCCAACCGGCGCATTACATGATCTGCCCAGTTCCATATTTTTCTGTTGATGTCAATTAGAATATCGTCCACACCCGTTTGCTCTCTGATCCAAACCGCTCTCTTTCGGTCTCTTAACGTTCTACCTAGAAACCTTCGTTCCATCGCTCTTTGAGCGGTCTTTAACTTGTTCTCAAGCTTCTTTGTCAGTCTCCAAGTCTCTGCCCCACATGTTAGCACTGGTAAAATGCACTGATTGTACGCCTTCCGTTTCAATGGTAATGGTAAGCTTCCAGCCAGGAGCTGGCGATGTTAGCCGTATGAGATTCAACCCCTTTTTATTCTTCTGTGAATTTCCTTCTCATGATCAGGATTCCCCGTGATTAATTGACCTAGGCAAAGGTACTTCTTTACAGACTCTAGAGGCCGACTGGCGATCCTAAACTCTTGTTCCTTTACCCGACTAGTTATCCTTATGTTTGTTCTTGTGCATATTAACCTTCTACCCCACTCCGACACCTTATCTGTTAAGGTCCTCAATCATTTGTTGTAACTCGTCTGCATTGTTGCTGAATAAAACAATGTCATCGGCAAACTGAAGGTTGCTGAGATATTCGCAGTCGACCTTTACTCCTAGGCCTTCCCTGTTTAATAGCTTGAATATTTATTCCAAGCATGCAGTGAATAGCAATGCAGAGATTGTCTCCCTGTCTGACCCCGTACTTTATAGGTATCTTCCTGCTTTTCTTGTGTAGAATTAAGGTAGCCGTAGCACCTCTAGAGATATTTTCCAAGGTGTTTATGTAAGCTGTCTGTACTCCTTGATTACGTAATGCTTCTAAAACTGCTGGTATCTCTACTGAATCAAATTCCTTCCCGTAATCTATTAAATCCACATAGAGAGGTTTATTATACTCTGCGGATTTCTCGATTACCTGATTAATGGCATAGATGTGATCCATTGTAGAGTATCCCTTCCTGAAGCCAGCCCTTGGTTGACTAAAGTCCAGTGTTGCCGTTATTCTGTTGGAGATTATTTTCGTAAATAGTTTATATAATACTGGCAGAAAGCTAATAGTGCTATAATTTCTCAGTTCTTTAACGTCACCCTTTTTGTGGCTTAGTGTAATGTTTGCATTCTTCCAGTTTTCTGGGACCCTTGCCATCGATAGAAACTTCGTATAAAGAGCCGCCTGGTTTCCAAGCAATACGTCTCCTCCATCTTTGATTAAATCGACTAGTATTTCATCTTCTCCTGAAGCTTTTTCTCGTTTCATGTCTTCCAAGGCCCTTCTGACCTCATCGCTAGTTATCGTAGGGGTTTCTGTATCTTGTTGATTACTGTTTCTAATTTAGGTATCCTGACTCCTCTGGGTAGTGTACAGGTCAATATAGAATTCTTCCGCTGTTTTTACTATACCTTCGAGATTGCTGATGATATTACCTTGCTTATCTTCCAGTTCATACATCTTGGTTTGTCCTATGCCAAGTTTCCTTCTCATTGATTTCAGGCTGCGTACATTTTTTACGGCTTCTTCAGTCTTTCTCACGTTATAATTTCGAATATCACTTATTTTCGCCTTGTCCATCAGTTTTGACAGTTCCACGAATCTATCTTAGCTCTAGAGTTGGACACTTTCATTCCTTGTGGCTTCTTTATTAGTTCCTTTGTTACTTGGATGAGCTTGCCTATTGGTTGCCTTGGTGCTTTGCTTCCCACTTCAATTGCTGTCTCTGAAGAGAGCCTAGTTACGGTTTCATTCATTATCTCTATATCATCTTCATTTCTCTGCTTTAAGGCTGCATATTTGTTTGCAAGTGCCAGCCTAAATTTGTCTGCTTTTGCCCTTACTGCCTCTAAGTTGACCTGTTTCTCCTTGACAAATTTTGCTCTTTCTCTGTTCAAATTGAGATGAATCCTGGCCCTCACTAACCTGTGGTCACTGCCCTTTATCCTACCTATCACTTCTACATCCTGCACTATGCTGGGAATGGCAGAAAGTATGAAATCAATTTCATTTCTTGTTTCACCATTAGGGCTTTTACAGGTCCATTTTCTGTTGCTACGTTTCCTGAGCAAGATGTTCATTGTTCTCAGCTTGTTCCTTTCTGCGAATTCTACCAACATCTCTCCTCTAGCGTTTCTAGAATCGACGCCGTAGTTGTCAATTGTTTGTTCACCAGCCTCCTTATTCCCCACTTTTACATTGAAGTCGCCCATTACTACAGCATACTGATCAGTATACTGCAAACTCATCAGAAAAGTTCAAACTCGAGTTCGCACTGTTCTCATCGCTAATTCAACGTCTTCATAAAACTGATCTACTTCCTCATCATCGTGACTGGATGTTGGAGCGTAGGCTTGTACTACCTACAACCTATACCTCTTATTAAGTTTTATTACGACTACATCTACCCTCTCAATAATGCTGTGAAATTGGTCAATGTTTCCCACTATGTCGTTATAGATTAGGAATCCTACCCCGTATTGCTTCTTATCAGGGGGCCAGTATAGCAGAGGACATGTCCGTTATTCAGCGATGTGTAAGCCTCACGAGTTCTTCTAATCTCGCTAAGGCCGATAATATCCCAAACAATGTCTGATAGTTTTTCGAAGAGTCCTGCTAAGCTAGCCTCACTCGAGAGGATTCGGGTATTAAACGTTGCAAGGGTGAAACGGCAGCCTCTTTTTTTACAGCAAAGCTGTTAGCCCCTCGTTGGTCGGTATTTTTCGTGTCCGCGTCCGTGAGCAAACCTAGGGGCCGATCGCGGAGGTAGTGCGATACCGGGCCGACCCAGGTTCGGTTCACTTTGCAAAGCACTCCGCAAAGTGAACCGAAAAGTGAATACATGCTTTGGAATCATGTATACAACAAACAAACAGGATTCCTTTTCAAAAAATAACAAGCACGAAAGAAGCATCCGAACGCCGTAATTGATGATAAAGCGCTTCCGATAGCAATGCGAAGCACGTAGCGCTCCCCCCATACGTGTCTCGGTAAACGATTACGGTTGCGCAAGCTGCCGCGCCAACAGCAGCTTGTGACGTGGGGAGTGACGTCATTGGCCTTTTTGTGCGTAAACGATCTCACTGGTTTCATTGTGGCAGCATGGCGTACGTAGGCAACGCATACCACTGCTTCGCGAGTGGCTGCTCGAGGCACTTTGCGTGTATTCGCGGGCTTCTTTCACGCTCGGAAATACTTTTATATAGCACGTGCAGAGCGACAAAAATCTGTATCGGGAGTTTTCCATGTCGCTCTACAATTTTCTCATTGACACTTTTCGTCTAATATTAATATTGGAGGAATTGATTACCTAATAAAGGCTAAATAAGTAATTAGGCAGGATCCAAAAAGTTACCTGAGTTTCTACAAGCGACGGCAAACAACATTACTTTGGTTCTGTCCAGCTACGTGGCATCTGCATATTTTTAAAACTTGGAGCATCATAGTTGGGACACACAGTACGTTTACATATATTGTGTCTGCATGGTGTTCACAGTGGAAATTTAAAGAAATATGTTGAAGTGAAAAATATGGGTGAGATAGCCACCGCTGGTGCTTTAATGCCGTTGTTCTCCCATTGTCAGGATTTGCAGAAATAAAGCGAAAACATGTATTAACAGCCGTGCACGTCCGCGCAATGAATGATGCCATAACATTTAGCCACTGTAAAATTTTAAGTGAAAAGTAGAGGCAACTTCAAGAGAAAAAAAAATCAAGTAATGTGGGTAGCAGAACACTCTGGTAATGACGCGCATACCTTGAGGAGGGGAGGCCCAGGTAGCACACAAAGTCTTCAAGACGTCGTACTAATTAATTCAACGTCTCAAACGGATTTTTGACCATACTCGACGCATTAAAAACGTCGCAAGCTGGATGGCTTAAAAACGAGGGGTGAATACATTTCGAAAACGTTTTCATAAGTCTGGCCGTATCTGTTCAGTTAGCGTGCTGGGTTTTCGACTGCGCCGTTCTAGGCGGGAGAATTCTCGATTTATCAAGCGGCACTCGTGTCAATCGCTCCTGCATTCGCCCTGCATTAGCATGAGTTCGGCTAGGAAAAAGAAGCCTTTTGCGGTGTTGACCTGACGTCAGAAGAGACGAACGATTGCAAACGAAGTTGGCAGCGCAACAGGCCGCGAAAGAATGGTGCGCGACTGCAGTAGTATTGGAGCCACTCTTTGTGACGCAGGCTGCGGCTCCGCATCGACTTCGGAGGAGCGCTGCCAGTCAGTAGACGATGCGGGTGTTAGCGCTGATTCTGACAGCACATCCTCTACTTCAATAGCCTTGGCTTTTTCATAAACTTTACCATCATTCAATTTTTTTTTATTTTTTTTTCCAGTGCCGTGCTGTAATTTTCTTGTCATGATCACTAGTGCAAAAGTGAAACGACCGATATGTCACTCTCGTCGTTCTGCAAATTCATCCATACCGCGCACTGTCGTAGAATGGAACCACTTGCCATCGCCCGTAGGCACTGAAGTATACGCAGCAAAATTGAGAGAGCTGCTACACAATGAGAGCAGTGCCCGACCTAATTTATTTGTTTACTCCTTACGCGTTTCGTTTTCGCAGTTTCTTACACAATGAGATGTATTTTACCGATGGCGTGTTAATCTTTCCCCTGTTTCGTTTTGTAAGCATTCTCACGCGGTGTATTTATAAGGCTTATTCTATATTACGCGTGAAAAAAGGGATCGAGTTAAAGAGCCAACATCAGTTTCGATGGCACCGAAGGAATGCATCGGTACATCCGTTACTGTAGGAACTGTGCTCTGCAGAAAGTGCTGCGATGAATTCTACGGTGAGCAAACTGTAGACAAAAAAAAATGTGCAGAATCCACCGTCGATGAATGTCAGCACAAGCGAATAGCCCGAACGAGCGAGCGAACGAAAGAACGAGAGAGAGCGGGCGAAGTATAGTTGGCCAGAGAGCAAAAAAACGAGCGCATTCCTTGCACACCAACATTACTTACGACCGGCCACTGACCTCTTCACTACCATAAAAACAACCTGAGAGACAGTAAGCTATTCGCTTTAATATTCATGGGACTCAACGGTATGGGCTCGGCACGCATGGGCGCATAGCTTGGTGTGATCACGCATGGTCAGACGCGCCGATCGTCTAACCACAATGATGCGGCACTGACGGCGTCCGAAATGAAAGGCCTGCGAAATGCACAAAGGGAACGGCCAGCTCACTGCTCTGGTTTTGAGACAGAGTGGCATGTCGAGCAAGCGAGCCGGTGGCTCGAAAGAACAACGGAAGAGAGGGCGGCGTCTGGCTCCGCGCGACATGATTCAGAGCCAATAAGCGGGGGTTACATGGGCCAAAAAAAACGCGCCACAATACGCGCCAAAAAAAAAAAAAACGCGCTGGCGGGACGCCGGCGAGGCTACATGAGGCGTACGAGCGGTGAACGCCGCCGCAGTGTGGCCAGACAAGGCAAAAATATTTTGGCTAGCACTAAATGAACGAACAATGATTATATGTTGTTTGCTTGTGTTATAATTAATAAACTATGCAATAAATACCCCACTAATATGTCCATACACATTACCAGGTATGTTTAGTATTGTATCGATATCTTTGTGGATGTTCAGCGGAGGGAGTTGGCCGGAAATGCTTTGTCTGGCGACCTTGTGCGTTTGAAATGGGTGTGCAGCCTGGGGCCGAATCTTATAACGGTTCGGTTGGGGAACCGTTCCTTTGGCCTCACCTGATTGGCCAAAATTTTTATTACGTCACAGGTTGTCAGAGGCAGCGGAGCGGTATCGCAATTTTCGAATACGTCACGCATCTGTCAATCATCTTCAAAGCGAACCGGTCGTAGGAACCGGCGAAGGGGTAGTCCGCTTTGGGTTCCGTTGCTGTGGCTTGGCTTTGGCTTGTGACCCTGGCCACGCGCGCCGGTCGCGCGACCCCGGAGACACGCGGGCGTCGCGCGCGCGTGCGTTTATTGCTTCGGAGGCTATTACTTGCCTTCGTCGTCTGCTTGGCGTTCCTCTTTCGGTGTCGACCACGGCTGGAAGGGCGATACGCGTTCGAAGAAGTGACGGATAATGAGTTGCACCGCCCTTGCTGGCTTTCTCAGTAAACCTTTTGCAGGCTACGCTATCAAATGTAGGGGACTCACGTGCAAGCGTACGAGTGGCCATTCCACGCAGAGGAAGGAATATTGCGCGCTGCGGTTCATCGCCACTGGCTTGCAGCTCTCAGAGGTCGGTCGGACGTGAAGCATTCGTCGAAATGACCTAGATCTCTGCTGCCGACACCGTCCACAAAGTTGCTCTCGCAATTACTGTGTTGGCCGGTTCAAGGGCTGGGTCAGCTTTCCCGTGACCTCAGCTTCAAAGCCAATGCCAAGGAGATATTTGCATGGTGAGATCGAATTCTCAGTGCTATCGCCAGCGTGAATAGCTTGCAGATCGCCATTCAGCAGTCAGAAGGGTTCAACCTAGGCTGGTTCAGCACTTCCATCGTTCGGCTGATAAAACTATACAGTCAGGACGGGAAGATATTGTGGAGATCTCTTATTTGGCTGCCTTTTTTTCTCTGGTTTGGGAGTGCCGGACTTTGTTACTCAATTTTACGGCACAGCGCGCACCGTCAGCACCCCACTATTCGATTTGACTTCGCGCAGGCAATGCAGGGCCCGTGTATCGTAATGTTCGATTTCAAGTTCGTTCCATTGCTTTTATCACGCGACGCGCCGTGGGGCTTACAGCGCGGCGGCGAGCGAGTCATGTCCGAGCCGATGACGAAGGGCGAAAAATGATGGAAAATTGATATAGTCGGCTAGTAAAGGTGTCCCTAAGAACCAGTTCACGGTTTTGTCGCGCTGGCTACTTGAGAAGTGCCGGCAGTGCGTTCCTGTGGCGTGCATCCTGCGAGCTCCTGGTAGCAGACGACATAGCGCTGCGCTCTGCCAACTCATTTTAAAGTCCCTCAATCATTTAAAAGTACCGCCAGGCTTTGATCCAGCCGACAACGCCTGTGATAGACTGATCGGTGACATGTGACCTTGCTCCGCCCCTTTGCCGCCATGAAAGTTCCTGCGCGCCGGGCGCAGAGCGCGCGTTTCGCCTGTTGTGCTTTGCACATCGCTGCGATAATTTCTTTCCGGGAGGTCCGAAATGCCTTGTTGCTGTGCGGTTGGGTGCCGAAACCGGACGAAGGATGGCAAGAAGTTATTTTGCATCGCGTGCGGCAACCAGAACCTAACCAGACGAAAAGTATGGTTACACAGAATTGCACGGACAGACTTTGAACCGTCGGTAACAGCACGACTATGTGAGGCAAGTAACATACAACGATACAAAGGTGCCATAGAAAGTATACACGTGCGTGTGTCGAGCGGTGATAATATTTCACTCGCGTGCATGAATGTTGAGGGCTGAAGTTTGTGGAGTATATTTATTTTAGTTCGCTGTGAGCCCGCTGAATAGATCGGCATGACCTAGGATGCAAAGGACCGAAATTCCTTGTTGCTGTGCGGATGGGTGCCGAGATCAGACGGAGGACGACAAGAAGTTATTTTGCATCCCACGCAGCAAACAAAACCTAACCAGAAGGTAATTCTGGTTGCATAGAAATGGACGGAAAGACTGAACCGTCGGTAACTGCACGACTATGCGAGGAAAGTAACGTAGAGCGATACGAAGGTGAGAGAGAAAGTATACACCTGTGTGCAGAGCTGCAGTATTATTTCATTCGCGCGCATGAATGTTGACAGCCGAAGTTTGTGGAGATTACTGATTTTAGTGCATTACGAGCCGGTTGACTTAGCAAGTGCAGTATGACCTAGCATGCAAGTAAATAGTGGGACAGAAACGCATTAACTCGCTGACAAATGTCCGCATTGCGTTACGTGCGATAAAAAATAAAATTCAGCAGCGAATTCTAGTTTTACACTTTCCTGTGTTTGTGCGCGCGTTGCTAACTGCGCTTTAAAACAAGTCCAAAATGTAATTTCCAGTATCCTAATCGTATTTTGTGCATTGCATATGTGAATAAATATGTTGCTAAGTGCCTGCATTGCTCTGTTTTTAAAAACTAATACTGCATAGCCACAGCTACTGGCCGTCAAATAATAAAGCGTAATACAGTATATCAAAGTACATTACATACAGCTGCGAGCTCGTTCCTTCCAAGTTTCCCTTACACTCGAAGATGTTTCAGTAATCGGCAATGCCATTTTACTGATGAAAAACACACAACTGCAAATGAACATACGAAAAACGCCACAAGCGATACGCGGATTGCCAGCAAAACACAGTGCAGTAATAGCTGGGTCAATCCGCGTGCGTTTCGTATAAGGGCCCTCTAATTCTTACGGGGATTTAGCGGTGCACGGAGGCGAAAGGGGATAAACACGACAATGCGCGTCATGATTCGAGTTTACGCGGCGACGTCGCACGGTTCACGAGAACAGTCAACCACATTCACACACACGCGCACACACTACGCGCGATGTTGGTGCGCCGCGAGATCAGATCGCGCTGGCAGCCCGAACACGATCGAGGAGACACGCTGACACGATACATACCGCCTCTTCAGCATGTCAAGACAGTTGCACTGGCTCGTAGCATTGAACCACAAGACACAGCAGTCGTCGTCTAATCGCTACACGACAGACACACTCAGCGACAAGAAGACTGTTGGCGCACTCGTTTCCACAAACACACCGGATGTTGTTTAGTTGCCGTGAGGGTCGCGCGCTTTGAGAATCGCACGTTTGAGCGACGTTAGGTCGAAATTTTTCCGGTCCAAGCGACTGTCAGCCTTCATTTTTACACGACTTCTTCGTTCAATGCAACCGCTATGTGTACGCAGCACACTTACATGCAAAAGATTTCACATAGCATACGGGATTAAGCGTAAGCAATCACCAAGGCTCGCGCGGCGATTGAGCGCAAACGAACGAAATGTAAACACGCGGAATCGAGGCGATCAAGCCCTCATTACGCTCTCTTGAGCTATTTTCTTGGGGCACTTATTTGAAATTAAAGGACTAAATTTAGCAGTTCGGGTCCTTCTTTCGTTTTTCGCCACATTCAGGCACCAGAAGGTTTTATTTCCGCGCGTATGCAGATATTTTTTCACCTCACAAATGCCGCGGCGCAGCGGTTTAGCGTGGGCGCCGTCTGCTACAGGAACTTCCTAGGCGGCGCACGCGGCAGATGGCGCTACCTTGGAAATTATAGAGGGACCTTAACTCATTTACGCTTGAGATACCGCCTGTCGGCTGAGAATGAAAAAGAATGACATTAATAAATTACTTCTGCATTGCGTAAACGCCCGGCACCACACGTTTATACTTCAGAACTTGGCGTATAATATTTAATTTATATTTTACATTTATTTAGCCAGCGGAAACATTCTGCAATTCCTCGATTAGCTCATCATATAATGACGCACACTTCAGAGGTGGCACCCTCTCATCTATTGGTCGCGTCCTCCCCTTCTTCCACCGCCGGCTTGGGAGTGGCACATCTAGTGACGTAAGCGGTGAAGTGAACGGTTCGTATTCAGAACCGTTGTAAGATTCGGCCCCAGATTGCGCACAGTTTCAGCTCACGCGCGCGAAGTGTTCAAGGGACGGCAAGGAACGGTGAGACGGCTGGCCGCTCCCGCCGAAAACAGGCGGAAGTGACAGACACTTCCGGTAGCGTCAGACACCTGCGCGCCGCGTCAAAATCTAGCCGGTCCTGATCGGCGCCAGCGGGCGTTTTTCTCGACGCCGCGTGTTAATTCGGCGCCGTGAGGCGAAAATCGCCTCAAAAACGCTCCATGTATTCCGGGCTATACACAGGAACGCACAACGCGCACACCAAGCGCTCACACCGCGGCGCTTCAACAGCCCGTCAATTAAATTCCCTTGATAATTTACAAGGGGCTTTACCGTCAACACAATCCAACCTTACGCAACGTGGCGATGCGATACCGTCGTCACATTGGTCACATGTCCGAGCGTGTGGCGAAGGCTGCCGTATGAAAGCGGGCTATTGCGGGCTGTGCTTAGTTCCGCAATTGTGCTCCTTTGGGCAGTCGTGTGTTTCTCACTGTTTTCGATTGCGCTTTCCGCTGTGAAGCAACTATTATTCTTTGTTGTGTTACTCCGCACTCCGTGGGCAGCGATTTGTTTGTATGGTTTTAATTTGCAGAGCAGCTGGAGGCTGTGGCCAAGGCTGCCGTGTGAAACCGGACTGTGCATAGTTCCGCAATTGTGCTCGTGTGGGCCTTCGTGTGTTTCTCACTGTTCTCGGTTGCGCTCTCCTTTGTCAAGTAAGTATTGTGCTTTGCTGTCTTTACTTGGCACTGCATTTGCAGCGATTGTTTGTTTGTTTGAGAGCAGCTGAGTTCTTCATTCGAGAGCGTGGAGTGGAGTGCACTAATTTTCTCTTCAAGCTCATGTTCATGTCGCTATAGGTATGTGAGGCGCCTTTTCAGTGACGTTGTAATTAGGGCGTTAAGAGCAGTATTAAAATGAAAGTTACAGACAAAACGTTGCTTTTGGGTGCCTGGAATCGGAATCGGCCGTCATGCGTGAAACTGGGAAGTTTTGCAGGATGCGAAGAAAGGCGCGAATGCTGTGCCTGCGGAGATTGCCAATATCCTCTAGACAGCAGTCACTCTTCCGTTTAGAAAGAGTGTTGCAGAGAAGAGAACGGACAAACGTTCTCTTTGTCGATGTTCATCACGAGTACGGTAGTGCAAGACATGAGGTGAAGTGCCCGTCGTATTTACGTGCCCTGGCCTACAGCGCACTGGTAGAATATTGCGTGAACCACACCATGCTGTTATCGCTTGCGACTGAGCTTCGATTCTGTTTTGCCCCTTTTATCCCACGTGACCGGTATTTAATAGTCTTACGAGGAACTTTGTCTCCAATATGAGACGGCCGAATTCGATTTTCTTCGGCGCCTCGGTATGCTAGCAATATCTTTAGCTGCTTCTAGCCTTGCCCTGTAGTTCGCGATCGGATACCGCATATACTATGTATAGCTCGCTAGTGGATACTGCCCTCGTGAGCCGTGAATCCCCTTGGCGTAAAGTATCCTGTTACTCCAGGCAGTCGCTATATTTTGCTGTTTCTGACTGCTGCCAGTCTCCACGCTGCGCGACCTCGAACACAGCAGACGCCGAGTACGGGCGTGTGCCATGTGTACGCTCGGAGGTTCGCAAGCGCTCGCATGGTTTTTTCGACTTTTGCGCAATTCGCGCACTTCGCGCAACGGGGAATCCATTTCTGGATCCTTGTGCAACAAAGTTTCCAAGCGTACGTCGAACGGAGGAACCTCTTAGGCATTTAGGGATGTCAGTTCATTAAGTTGATGGGTAAACGTACAATGCACTTGCTGCTTAGAGTTCATGTAATATCGCCATGTAATGCCGCAGAGAGCTCCCCACATGCCAGTTACGAGCATTCTAGTTAGTTCGCTGGTTTCTCGCTTTGAGAGCGTGCTCTGCCTTCTCTCGTCGATCGGTGCTGCCAATCAACTGTCTCCGAAATTGCTCCCGTGAAGATAGCGCCGCTTCATGATTGACGTATTTTGTCCTCGCTGACTCCTCTAACGCGAAGTACTCATTGAGAAGCTTTATTGCCTTGTCCCATCCGTTGAAATCTGCTACTCGCTCGAAGTGCTCTAACCAGCCTTGCACATCTTCGAACGTATCGCCGTGGAAGGTCTTGGGTGTGCGTGGTGGGTGCACGATGAGCTGAGCCGATGCCACCGGGCTGTTTATGGTCGCACCGTCGCTGGTACCTGTTGCCTGCACTGCTGCAGCAACAGGAAGCGGTCAGAACTCGGGCGGGTCTCCTCGGAGGCAGCGGCTTGTGCGCAGGTGTACTAAAGTCAGTTCTCTGGATCCCAATCGCTGAGGGTCGGTGCTCCGGTCTCTTTCGAGCTGGGGCCTTAAAAACATACACCGCACCTCCACCAGAAATGCAGCATTCTTCAATGAAGCACACTAAACAAACTGGTTTACTGTGGGCTAACTTGTGCACGGAAACTCACGCCTAAAGCACTTTCACGCAATTTGCAACCAGAGTTAACAGGAGCCTATCAACAGTGAACCGCGTCTCCACACCGAACACACTTTCACGCACCCCGAAGACCTGGGGCGACACCGTGATTTCTCATTGCACTCAAGCGCTGCCGTGTGCGCGTGCACGAGGGACACGCGCTGTCTCGCCATCTGCGAGCCGTCGCTGGCGCTCTTCTAATGGCGATGCGATGAGGCGCTTGGAAGGGTGCCTCACGAAAGTGCTTGTAACTGGCGTATAGAGAGCTGTCTGTGGCAATATGGGCTTCGGGACTACGGGGTGGCTGCGTGGCTTGGAATCCCTCCCGTAGTCAGCGCCTATGATGGCGGGCCTTGACCTCCAGGGTAAAGCCACCTGTTGCTAGAACTCAACACCACCATCACCATAATGGCTGCCTCGGATGCATATCTTACAAGACCCAGTTCTCATTTTCACCATCAGCGCTTTGTAAATATTGAGATATCAAAAACAGCCGCCGCCTTATACATTGTCACGAGTATAAAACTATTTACACATTGTATTTACAACGCGTATATACACAGCTGCCGAGAATCCCGAGAGGCTCTTGCCACTTCGTCCTCTTCGCCGTCGACAACCTTGTTCTCTTTTCCCACCGTAACACGAGCCGCGGCAGAAAAAGCACCGTCCCGGTGCTTCAGACGGGGCCGTCGGTACGGGCATAGTAAGGTTTAAGCCGAGAAACGTGTACGACGTCACGTTATGTGGAACCAAGTGGCATGTCGGAGGTCACGGGGATTATCTCGTAACTGACATTGCTCACTTGACGTAGAACACGGTAAGGGCCTTTGTAACGCGGAAAAAGTTTCTCGGAGAGCCCCACTCGGCGGCAAGGGGACAAAAGTAGCACGAGAGAGCCTTGTGAAAAATGTGTGTCACGATGGCGGCGATTGTAAGCGTGCCGTTGAGGTTCCTGCGATGCCAACAGACGAGTACGGGCAAGCTGGCGCGCATGGTAAGCGTGGGTGATGGTGTTGCGGGCATACTCGGTCCTCGAATCCTATATCGAGAGGAGCGAAGTGTCCAATGGTAAGAAAGGGTCACGACCGAAGAGTAAGTAAAAGGGGGAACAACCACCAGTATCGTAGCGTGATTAATTTCATTTCATTTCATTTCATTTTTCATTTATTCAACCTTAAGGGCCCGAAGGCATTGCATAAGGGGGGGGGGGGGGGGGCGTGCATCAAAGTGGAACAGTTTCATAAGAAAGTTACATAATAAAGTGCACATTAGTTGTAATGGGTACATAAAAAGAAAATTTCAAAAAAGAAGAAGACGGAGCATATACACAATAACAACAAGGCGATAAATAAATAGATGTGGTATTCATGTGGTTATGTTGGCATTATCAAAATCGTTTAGTTTTTCGCGAAATGTTTTGCGGTCACGTAACAATGTCATCCGGGAGTGCGTTCCAAAGTGTTATGGCATGGGGGAAGAATGAGCTGCTCATCGCCGTCGTCCGGCACTTTATCGCCGCCAAGGGGCGAGTATGAGATAAACGGCATGATGTTCTGAACGGGCGTTTTAAGAGGGCGTGTCCTGAATGGGTGAAGTAAAAGAAAGTGTGAAGAAGGCAAAGACGAGAAGTTACGCGCCGTGAAGCAAGCAATGGGAGAGACAAAGTTTGTTTTAAGGTGGTTACGCTGATATGTCTAGAATATTGTGACGTAATGAAGCGAGCAGCGCGGTGTTGTATGGCTACTAAGTCATCGGCGAGATAAGCTTGCGAGGGATGCCAGATGGATGATGCGTACTCAAGTTTGGGTCGCACATACGTTAAATATGCCAGTTTTTTTATTTCAGACGATGCAGATTTTAAGTTACGTCGTAAATACCCTAGTGTGCGTGAAGCTTCGCAGTGAATTGTTTGGATATGTTTCACCCATGAAAGTGATGGCGTCATATGAACTCCTAGATATTTGTAAGTACACGTGTGATCAATAGGAACAGAGTTATAGCGATAAGTGTGGTGTACGGTGGTGTGTTTGCGCGTGAAAGATATTACCTTGCATTTAGTGAGGTTAAGAGGCATGTGCCATTTTTCGCACGAAGAAGCGATAGTATCAAGGTCGTGTTGTAGGGCGATTGTGCCGTTAGATGTATGAAGGGGGTTATAAAGAACGCAATCGTCTGCGAAAAGCCGCAGCTTCGTTGATATGTTAGTGGGAAGGTCATTTATGTAAATCAAAAACAATAGAGGAGATAAACCTGCGCCTTGGGGAACCCCGGAAGTTACACTGGTAAGGCTTGACTGAAAATTGTTAGCATACGTAAACTGAACGCGTCCTGTTAAAAAATTTTCAATCCATTTGATAATCTCGGGGCGGATACCGAGAGAGGATAATTTTGCAAGGAGATGGTTGTGAGACACGCGGTCAAAGGCCTTAGAAAAATCTAGAAAAATTGCATCTATTTGAAGGTGATCGTCCATGTGTAGTAGTAGGTCGTGGGTAAATTCGGCAAGTTGAGTTTCGCAAGACAAACATTTACGAAAACCGTGTTGTAAAGGGTAAAAAAAATTGATTGATTCTAGGTAATCCATTAGGTTAGATGCTATAATGTCTTCCAGGAGCTTAGATATGGGACACTGGTTAGAAAGATCGGACGGTCATTAGTAGGGTTATCGCGCCTTCCTGCTTTGAAAATGGGAATTACCTTAGCTTTTTTCCAATCGTCGGGAACGTTTCCTGTGTTTAAAGATTGATTAAATATAAGGTACAAACATTTTGTAGAAAGAGTTATAATACTTTTAAGTAATTTGGTGTTTATGTCGTCGTAGCCAGCTGAGGATGATATTTTAAGAGAGCGAATTAAATTAGATATGCCATCCGGGTTTAGTTGCACTTCAGGCATTGTTTTTGCCGAGAAGCTAGGTAAAGGTTCCATAGTGCAGGGATTAGGGACGTGAAATACCGACGTGAAGAACTCATTTAGGGCTGCTGCGGAATTAGTAGGGCTTATTAATTCATCATCTGAGTCAACGAGATTTATTTCGTTAGTTTGTTGTTTCGTGGAGATGACACGCCAGAATTTGTTTGGGTTTGAGCGAAGCATTGTAATCAGGTCAACAGAGAAGAATTTGTCCTTGGCCTCATTTATTGCTTTAATATACGCAGTCTCACAGAGGCGGTGTCGCACCCATGCTTCTGGACTATTTTTACTTTTGGCGGTTCTGTAGAGGCGTTTTTTCCGGTTAAGTAGTGATTTCAAGTGTTTGTTAAACCATGGGTTATTTGAGTCGGACTTAATAATTATTGTAGGGACATATTTCTTTTTTAAGCTTAGCAACGTGTTTTTATAGAGCTCCCAATTAGCATTCACAGAACGGGTTGCGTAGGACTTTTCGAAGTGTTCATAAAAGTGACTGAGTTCATGATTGATTAGCTGAAAGTTTCCTCTATTATAGTCGGTTATTAATTTCTTCGTAGGTGATCTTCTTTTTAGTGGTACAGAAAGGGATACATGAAAAAGTTGTGGTCGCTAATTCCGGGCAGTATTGTCACACTTGATATGTCATCAGGGCAGCTGGTGAGTAAAAGATCAATTGTGTTATCGCCTCTAGTGGGGCTGGTTATTGTTTGATGGAGGTTGAAGTCTAGCGCCATGTCTAGGAATTGTTTGGATTCATTCAATGGCGATTGATTAGTTACTGAAAGGAGGGCCCAATTGATGTGAGGGCAGTTAAAGTCACCGAAAAGAAAAATGGGCGCATCGGGGAATTTGTCTTTTATGTTTGTAAGGGAACTGCGAAGGTGATCACAAAAAAGCGGATGACTGTGTGGTGGTCTATAGCAAATGCCGTATATTGATTTAACCGAGGAATTATGTACACATACCCATGTTAGTTCTAAATTTGGATCATGGCAGATGAGTGAGGACGATAGGTTGTTGTTCACTGCTATAAGGACGCCGCCTCCTCTCCATTCCTTGCGGTCATGCCGGTATAGCGTGAAATTCTGATTTAAGGGGAAAACTTCGTAATCTTTGATGTTGTCAGTCAGCCATGTCTCCGTGAGAAGAATTAGGTCTGCGTCGATGTCTGGGATAAAACCGTGTAGCTGCTCACGTTTCGGAATTACACTTCTGATGTTCGTGAACCCAATGTTTATACATTTACTGACAAAGATGAACGGTTGCTTGAACGACCTGTGTTGTTTAGTCTGTGTCATTCGGTGTACGTATCAGCCTTGTCACGCGACGGATGTGCGGAAGGTACTAATGCAGGGCGTTTTGCGCATTCTAGGACAGCATCGGTTGCAGTGTCATAAAAATATGACTTATTGGCTACGGGAAGTTTGTCAACGGAAAGCTTAAACGCACATTTTTGAGGGCGTATGAACTGAATTAATTTGGAGCGCGCGTGGCGAGTAGAGGGAGCGAAATCTTCTCTGATAGCGTAGTCAGTTCCTTTCAGTTGGCGGCCGCAAGCAAGAATGTTTTCTTTAGTCTTGTAGTGATTTAGCTTTACAATAATTGGTCTCTTCTTTTCGTTACCATAGTTGCCTAGGCGGTGCGCACGTTCAATGGCGTTTCCGTCCAATTGCAGTTTCAAAGTGTCAGCGCAAAGTTTTAGGATCTTTTTTTCAGAGTCTTGCCAAGTTTCTTTTTCTGTGTCATCGAAACCAAGAAATAGAAGATTGTTCCTGCGCATTCGATTGTTAGTGTCGTTGCTAGCCGCTTTCAGAACCGCGATGTCACGCTTAATTTGAATTGCCTCGTGGGCAGCTGGATCGGGATTGGTTTTCGGGTTTGCGATTTCCAGTGCGGCTAGCCGGTTGCTAATTTCTGTGAGCATTTTGTCCCGTGGTAACTGAGCGGTTTTCAGGTCATTAAGTTCCGCCCGCATAGTATCTTGGCATTCTTTGAGTTTAGTTATGACAGCCTGAATTTCTTTGGTAGGACCGGGGTTCAGCTCTACGGCATCGGAAATAATCAAAAGCAGGTGGTATAGCAAATTGAAGGCAACAGCATCTGTACACATGCGAATAGCACGGCCCCAATCGGGGTTGTAGGGGCACGACACCGCAACAAGATAACGGTTGTCACTCCGGTACTCGGCTGAGTAGCGGAGGTAACTAACCTGCAGAAACAGACGTGGGGTGAGCATGGTGTTGCATGCGGTGTCGTGCCCCAAGTGGTCGGTTCGTTGCTGCGCCTTAAGTAGCCTGTGCTCGGAAAGCGTGACCGGTGACGTAATCGATGATAGGGGTTGCCAGGCCAGGAGGAGAATCCGGGATGGGTCTGGGATTTCCGGGGGTGTCGGCGGGTCCGTAGGCCATACAACGATGCAGTCGCCTGCCTCGTGAAGGTACAGGGTGCTGGGCTGTGGCAGAAGCTCAAGGGAAGAGCACGAACCAGGCGATAGGCAGCACATGAGCATCTGCAGAAACAGACGTGGGGTGAGCATGGTGTTGCATGCGGTGTCGTGCCCCAAGTGGTCGATTCGTTGCTGCGCCTTAAGTAGCCTGTGCTCGGAATGCGTGACCGGTGACGTAATCGATGATAGGGGTTGCCAGGCCAGGAGGAGAATCCGGGCTGGGTCTGGGATTTCCGGGGGTGTCGGCGGGTCCGTAGGCCATTCAACGATGCAGTCGCCTGCCTCGTGAAGGTACAGGGTGCTGGGCTGTGGCAGAAGCTCAAGGGAAGAGCACGAACCAGGCGATAGGCAGCACATGAGCATCTGCAGAAACAGACGTGGGGTGAGCATGGTGTTGTATGCGGTGTCGTGCCCCCTTGAGGGGAATTATAGGGGAACGTCACGTAGGCCAGCACCACATCCCAGTCCTTGTGGTAGGGTGAAACGTATTTCGATAGCATGTCAGTGATGATCCGATTAGGTCGCTCAGTACGTCCGTCGGTCTGGGGATGATAGGAGGTAGCCAGTTTGTGCTTGGTAGAACATGAGCGTAGTATATCGGCGATGACTTGGGAGAGGAAAGTGCGGCCGCGGTCAGTAAGGAGCTGTCGTGAGGCGCTATGTACTAAAATGATATCGCGGAGGAGAAAATCTGCGACGTCAGTTGCGCAGCTCGTGGGAAGTGCTCGAGTGCTGGCACAGCGCGTCGCGTAATCAGTAGCGGCAGCGATCCACCTGTTGCCAGAGCTGGACTCGGGAAAAGGGCCAAAGAGATCCAAACCCATGGGAAAGAAAGGCTCAGGTGGAATGTGCAATCGGCTGTAAGTACCCGGCAAGGAGCGTTGCTGGCTTTTTGCGATGTTGACAGGGCTTGCGAGCAGATAAATAACGCCGTACGGAGCGAGCGAGTCCGGGCCAATAGAAGCGACGGCGCACGCGGTCGTAAATGCGAGCAAACCCAGGGTGTCCGGCAGTTGGGGCGTCATGAAGCTCTAGGAGCATGGTGGAACGGAGCTGTTGAGGAACGACAAGGAGAAGGGGAGGACCATCTGGATGAAAACTGCATCGGTACAATATCCCGTCGCTGAGGACTAAGCACTGTAATGATGAATCAGTAGGAACAGATTCCATTCGGTCAATGAGGGTCCTCAAAGTAGCATCATGGCGTGACCAAAATGTCACGAGTATAAAACTAGTTAAACGGTGTATTTACACAGCGTATATACACAGCTGCTGAGAATCCCGACAGGCCCTTGCCATTTCGTCCTCTTCACTGTAGACCACCTTGTTATCTTTTCCCACCGTAACAATATGTAGGAAAACAAGCGTGCCAGTTTAAGGTAATAAGTGACCACGCAACCCGCCGTGGTTGCTCAGTGGCTATGGTGTTAGGCTGCTGAGCACGAGGTCGCGGGATCGAATCCCGGCCATGGCGGCCGCATTTCGATGGGGGCGAAATGCGAAAACACCCGTGTACTTAGATTTAGGTGCACGTTAAAGAACCCCAGGTGGTCAAAATTTCCGGAGTCCCCCACTACGGCGTGCCTCATAATCAGAAAGTGGTTTTGGCACGTAAAACCCCATATATTATTATTAAGTGACCACGCGTTCGAAAGAGCATGATATCGTTTTTTCTCAGTTCGTGGATTTTGTGACAGCGGCATCGTGAATTGAACATTTATGACAGTTCAGCTGAATCCTACAAGCAAATTAAACAAGGAACATCGAGCTGTTAAACAAGAAGGCCACAATCAAGGAGCATCGACTGCGTCAAGCAAAGGGTGCTTGTTTTCGCCTCTGTAACAAATACTGTGCGCTACAGTCCCTTGCACCCGTAAATGAGACGCGAAACAAATACAGGGCTTCGCCCATAGTTGCAGATTCAACACACGCAACCCAATATGCCGCGCTAAATGAGAACACTTGAACAAAAAGGCACCATCAGGCCATATCAACCAGCACAGAGTGGGACGGTGGGTCCCGTCCCCGATTTGCCGCCTTGCACAAAGATGATGTGGCGGTCACCAAACCTCCACCATAGAGAAAGAAATAAAACAAGAGGGGACACTCGGCGAAAACTGGCGACGCGAAGTACGTCACGCTATAGTATTAACGCCAAACGTTTGCTACCGCGAGCATAAAATGAAGAGTGTGAAATGATGTTAACAGAAATTCTTTCAGTTTTTTTACATTTCCCGGCCAAATCAAAAATATCTGCGTATGAATTAAATTAAACTTTGCG
Organism: Dermacentor albipictus; assembly: GCF_038994185.2. NCBI lineage: Eukaryota > Metazoa > Arthropoda > Arachnida > Ixodida > Ixodidae > Dermacentor > Dermacentor albipictus. The sequence continues at coordinate 3,821,172 of NW_027225566.1, read as the reverse complement.
ACTTATTTCCGTTGCCTAGCGACAGGCGAATCGGCAAATGACGAGCCAGGTGCATGCGTCACTCATGTGACGCATGCACCTGGCTGCCACGAAGTCGTCGTGCCAGCCGAACGACATCTTCGCGCTACCCGGGCTCGGCGTCAGCTTCTGGAGAAGTGATGTGTGTACATTGCTCGTAATTGCGCATATACGGTGCCTGCTCCTAGCCATATTCCTGCGCCAAACGCAACAACAAGCTCCAACCCGAATCCCACGTGTGCCTCTGAACGAAGCCGCAAATGATGTCTGTGATTTGTGGACGTGGAATGAAAATTGTGTTGTGAAATTCAAGCTTAGCGCTAGCCTGGTTCGTCCATTGCCCTGCGTGCGCTGTGAATATATATATGGGAGTCCTCTCTAAATATTTCTAAAGGCACAAAAGCCGACGTATCAAATGTTTTGAGCAGTCACCGTCACTTTTGTAGAAACCTGTACGTTGTAGCATAGCATTCTAAAAGACACGCTTCTCGTCCACTTTGTTGTCCTGCGTCTCGCGTTGGTAGTTACTTGGAACTTCTAACAAGACGACCATATCAATACGCACTATCCACAATGCAGGATCGTAGGCCCACGGCAGGCGCACTTGCCGTTGAATTTTGCAGCTTTCTGCTCAGCCTCGCACGCCGCTCACGGTTAGCCTGTTTCATAGAAATAAATATTATTATATTAATAATGTTATTAGATATTATAGTTTCTTCACTGTAAGTTATAGAAATCCAGATTTCTTAAGCCAGTCTTGCATGTAACCTGTATTAGATCAACATTGTTATGACATGCTTATGGGAGTTATTTCAAACTAGATTGCTCAGCCAGAGAAAGTGCAAATGAAAGTCTCAATGTTTATTCCAATTTGGTATTCCTAAACAGATTGTTTTGGCAGAATTTTATACCTGCTTGCATTATTTGCAATTCAATGCACAGAGGCGGAAAAACTGATTCCTTTTCTTGCTTTCAAAGCGCTGCTTTCATTTAGATAGCAAGCTATAATTATTCATTTAGAACGTGCTAAGCAATGACTATCTCTCAAAGCTTATCAATGCGTTTTTGTTCCACAAACACAATTAGGTTTTCTTTCTCCCTCTCATTGACAGCCATGCAACGAAACTGCTCACTTTCATAAGTATCAGGATGCAAACGTTCCGAAGTTTGTAATGAGCATTTGTCTGCATCCTATAGTGTGCATGTTTGTATCAAGTTCTGGTGTTGCAATCGCAGTGATCTGCGCATATTTTTATACTGCAACCAACAAATTTATTGAACTTAGTTTTCAAATCTACAATGTGGCCATGCAGTAACGACGACATTAATAAGCAAAAAAACTTGGAGATTCCGGGTACGTGTTGGAATCTATGCGAAGTGAAGTTTTTTTCAGACGATCAATTAAATTTTGTTAACGTAACAGCGATATACACAATTTATCTTAATTTCAACAATGCAACATGTCATCTCATGCAAGGTCTGGTTATGCACTGCATAGGTCACAACCTTGATGTCATGTAATACTTATGCACTACACTGTTCACAAACTATACCGAAATGCAAACGGCAGTTAATGTAGATGCACACTGCGAGACATCAAGACAGTTACGTTTGTTAAGCAAAGAATGGTGGGAGGTGTATGCAGATGAATGAATGACATGTGCTTATGTGCTTATTTATATACCACGCAGGCTGCAAGGTTGGGGTATTAGGTGAGGGGGAATAAAAAAAATAATTACAAAAAGGGAGGGCACAACATTAAGAAAAAAGCAAGAAAGCTGCGACAATACAATGCACCAACTAGCCCAACGTGTTTTACTGGCACAGCATTATACAACACTTGAAAAAAATAAAAGAAAAGATTACTGCCCATGCACTTTGTGCAGATGGTAAACCAGCAAAGCTGAAATGTGCGGCCCCGGTGTTTTTCACTGGGTTAATTCCGACGGTTTATTCAAGTCTTCTTATATTACTGATTACGTCTGTGTTTTTTAATGAGGTTACGAACACGTTTGGCTTGGGTTTATCACATTGTTTATTTGTCATGCCATACATCGCGCTTTGCATAACCACCATCATGAAGGGTGCAATGAATGGTTCATTGTAATAATCTAGCGGGTTCATTCGGCCTTTCTGAATTATGTTACGCGTTTTTGTTATGTAGTGCGTTAACCATAATATTTATGACTCGGTTATGCACTGTAGTTACCAAATGACACACCGGGGCTGCACATTTCATTTAATTAAATACAGGGTCACATTTTTTGAACCTATTGGGAAGTCGGAGAGAGACTGCTGCACGCACGCTCTGCTGCGAAAGAGAAACGACATCGCTATCGGTGTAGCCAATGGCCCACCACACTTTTGCTGCGAGATAATTGTGACATCATGATCTTGTCTTAACCCCGTCCCCCTCTGTGTCCCTTCCCTGCGATAATACGTAGATGAATGTATTTGTTTAAAATGCATGAGCATTTCTATGTCTACCCAACAAGGAATTTCTCTATGCAACAACGAGCCTCTACAGAGACCCACGGCAAGCACAAGCAAGTTCGAGGAAACAACCACGAACACCCAGGAGACAGCTATAGAGGAACCGGCACCGAAGAAGCGAGCCATCGTGGCCACGCACAAGCAAACAGAAAACGATCGCGTTGACAGCCTCGATGCGAAATTCGAAGCAACATTCACCAAACTCGAACAGCTAATCAAGGCGAACACCACAGCAGTGACAGCATTGAAACAAACAATGGAGACCTACTAAGGCGAGAACACGAACAGGTTTGCCTATATCGAAGGACCCTACAGCCGATGGTAAGCCACCCGACGTTTGCGCCCCTCTTCGCGCAACATCAATTCAACCAGGGAGCCCCGTACACGCCAACGCAATCATGGCCGCCAACGCAACACCAGCGGCAGCAGGTGTAACAGCGTGGCAGTAGAACTGTCGTGGCCTCGGAAGGAAGAAGGTAGTCATCCAACAGCACATCGCACATACCGCGCGCAAGCCGGACGTTGTACTATTACATGAAACACTAACCGACGCACTGTCCCTCCCCGGCTACCGAGTGCACAAGGGACCGCCCGACGGGAGAGACCTGTGCACCCTGGTGAGGAAGGTACTCACGTCCGTCGAAAACGAGCTTCAAAGCAATATCAAGATCGAGCACACACTCACCGAAATCATCCCGGGCAAGAAAACAAATGGAAGCATATTTCTGATTTTTTTAATTATGGGGTTTTACTTGCCAAAACCACTTTTTGATTATGAGGCACGCCGATGTGGAGGACTCCGTAAATTTAGACCACCTGGGGTTCTTTAACGTGCACCTAAATCTATGTACACGGGTGTTTTCGCATTTCGCCTCACCGAAATGCGGCCGCCATGGCCAGGATTCGATCCCGCGACGATATTTCTGCTCAACGTCTACAGCAACCCATCGCAGAGAAAACAGATATTCAAGACATTACTGCACATAGCCAGCACCACAGCGGGCCGCTACACGCTGATCGCGTGCCGAGACTTCAACGCGATGAACCCAGCCTGGGGCTACAACAAGTACACAGCAAACGGCCGTGACCTGTACCAAAAGGCCATGGAACTCGACTTCACCGTCATCACGAACCCGACACATCCGAAGAGAATCAGTAATTCCGTGTCCCGGGACACCACTCTGCACCTCACCTACGTCAAGAACGACATCCGGGGCGCGAGCACCCGGAGAAACACAGGAACCGACCTCGGCAGCGGCCGCACCATCGTGGAACTCGGCATACCGGAACACAATGACACATGCAGCATCAAAACACACAGATGGATAGGCTGGGATGCCTTTCGAGACACCAGAAGCCAGAAGAGAGACGGTGATAACGAGATCGAAGACATCGACTCGTGGACGGCCGGAATCACCAAGAGTGTACGCGACGCGACCAAATAAATTGAAACGGGCGCGGAGATTGACAAAGTATACAGCCGGCTTGCGCATCTCATCGAAGCCAAGCAGTCGATACTCAATCGCTGGAAGAAAGAACGGCTTAATTGCAGACTCAGAAAGGAGGTGGCGGAGCTGAACTGAGCGATCGAGGATCACTGCCGCGTGCTCTGCACGCAACAGTGCAACGAGATCTGCAGACGTGCAGATGCACAGCGGGAAGACGCGGAACCTGCTGCGGCACCTGCTCGACGAAAACTAGACCAAGTCGCACCAAAGGGACAGACTCGCCAGGCTCATACATCGGGCGGTCTCAGTACACGGCGCCGACGAAGTCACTAGGCACATTAACGACAAATACCTGCCGACTACACCCACCGAACAACACGCTTCCTACCTAACGCGAAGTTCGATCGTGACATCGACGTCGAAGAGGTAAGCACGGCCCTGCACGACCTCAAGAGCCGGTCGGCAGCTGGCCCGCACCTCGCCACGAACAAGGTGCTCAAGAGCCTGGACGACGGCTCGATTGGAAACCTCGCAAAATACTTCAACAAGTGCTGGAGAGCGGGCGTGCTGCCAAAGCTGTGGAAAACAGCCAAGACCATCCTGATCCCCAAGCCAGGGAAGCCGCCGGACACAGATAACCTCCGGCCCATCTCGCTCACGTTTGCGTGGGCAAGGGGCTGGAGCACGTCCTGCTCAACGGGTGGAAAGACTACGTGGAACGAGAAAGGCTGTACCCAGCCACGGTGATCGGCTTCAGACAGCACCTAAGCACGCAGGACGCGAAGCTGCAGCTTAAATACCAAATCATTGACGATAGCGGCAGCGCCCGCGACAACAAAGCGATCGTAGGTCTCGACCTGCAGAGTGCCTTTGATAAGGTGAAACACTTGGCGATTCTGTCCCGAGTCTCCAAGCTGAACATGGGCAAAAGAACCAACTACATCAAGGACTTCACCACGGACTGGACCGCCAAGCTACGAGCAGGCGACCTACAGACGAAAGGGAAGAAGCTCGGGATCACCGGCACACCGCACGGATCGGTCATTTCGCCGATAATGTTCAGTCTAGTAATGATCGGAGCGGCTGAAAAGCTCGCGGACATCGAAGACGTCAGGCACACCATCTACGCGGACGATATCATGCTGTGGGTGACCAGTGGCAGCGGCGCTCACATCGAGGGTCCGCTGCAAGCCGCCGTCGACGCAATAGAAGACCAGCTGGAAAGCACCGTACTGAAATGTTCGCCGAGCAAATCGGAGTTTCTCATGCTCCCACCCACCAAAAACAGCAGAAGCAAGACAAGACAACGCGAAAACGAAAAAATCAGAATCGTAACCAAATCTGGCCACGTGATCCCCGAGGTCGGCAAAGTTAGGATCCTAGGAATGGTCCCCGATGGGCACGGAAGAAACGGCGAAATCATCACCCGTCTCATGGCAAAAGCAGCCAATGTGATTCGACTCCTCAAACGAGTCACTTCCCGGAAGGCTGGCATGAGAGAGGAGAGCCTAATTAGGCTCGTCCAATCCTTCGTCATCAGCCACGTCGCGTACATTGCAGCCTACCGTGTATGGCTGCAACACGAACGTAACAAAATCAACGTAATCATCAGAAGAACGTACAAGACGGCGCTGGACCGGGTCGAGTCCATGAGCACGATCCATGTGTTACAACTCGGTATACACAATACGCTCGAAGAAATAGCCGAAGTGCAACGGACCTCTCAACTGGAGTGGCTGTCTATGACCAAAGCCGGGAGGAAGATACTGGACGACCTGGGAATAGGAAGCTCGAACGAGGTGGAGATGAAGCTCCCCGTCCCCGAAGAGGTCCGACGCCAGAACACAATCGACCCCATAACGAAGAATATGAAACCCGATTTCAACAAGGGAAGAAGAGCGGTGAGGGCCAAGGCTCTCATCGACCAGCATGCCAACGACGAACACCGCGGTACGTGGACGCGGCCGAATACCAACGGAACGCCTTCGCAGCGGTCGCCATAGAGGCGTCAACCGGCGCCACGAGGACGGCAGCGAGCGTGAGAAGCGCCGGAGCGGAACACGCGGAGGAGGTAGCCATCGCCCTGTCCATCGCCGATGCAGACTGCCACACGGTGCTGAGTGACTCGAGACAGGTGGCGCGAAACTTCGCCAAAGGTCAAATCTGCAGGGAGGCCGAGCGCGTACTTCCAGCGGTCAAACTACAAGACAGAAAAGTAAGACTCAAGTGGTTCCCGGCGCACGCGGGCGACGTGTTGGAACGCAGTGAGAGCCAGAATGAGACGGCACACGCAGCGGCGCGAGCGCTAACCCAGCGCGCCCAGGCGACAGACCGTCCGACGTGGTTCTGAACCAAGGACCGCTTGACGGATTACAACAAAATCACGAAGGCATACCGCCTGGCTCGCAGGACTCTCCCACCTCCGCACCCGAAGCTGAGTCGAGCCGAGGAGGTACTACTGATACAGCTCCACACCGGATCGCTAACGAGCCCGGGACTGATGCATCGCATGTACCCCAAGACATATCCGACCGACAAGTGTAGAGTCTGCCGAAGGGAGACGGAAGATTATACGCACATTTTGTGGGACTGTGCTAAAAATCTAGAAGAAGCAAAATCAAGAACGATCCCACCGCGGCTCGAAGCAAATCATCAGATTCGTGAAGTTGCCCAGACTCGACTGATACGAAGTTTCGAGGTGGGAACCAATTTTTGACAATTTTATTGGACTTTCTCTGTTCACCCCACTACGTGCGGAGCTAACCCTAGCGAGGAGCAGGGCCCATTAGGCCTTGCCGGCCTACGCGCCAGGGGGACATGGCAGACTCCCGTATGGAAGACGAAGAGGACAACAACGAGGAAGATTTCGGTTGGCAAGTGGCTACCGGACGACGATCCCGTGCTGGAAAGAAGAGCAGCAACGCGGCGAACGCGACGCCAAGTACCTCGCAAGCGTCCGGCGGCAGCAAGGGACCCGCCACCTACACCGGCTCGATCAAGTACCGTATAGTAAAGGCCTCAAGGATGCCCCAACTGCCCGAGGAGCATCGGAAAATTATAATCAGGCCACGAGGAGGACTAAATTTGAGCAAAGTAAGTACCATCGCTATTGGAACTGCAGTGATCGAGGCTTCAGGCCTAACGGCAGAGCAAGCAAGTGAAGACATGGTGTGCCCCAACTTCACGCAAAATATCGTGGTGGTGAGCACGCCTGAACCAGACCATGCGGCAAGGTACGTGAGAATGAAGTCCTTCAAAATCGTGGAAACGGTGTACGAGGTCACTGCGTACGAGACGGCCCCGCACGCCACGTGCAAAGGGGTGATTAGACAAGTCGACATCAGGGACTCCCAGTCTACTATCACAAGGAATATCGTGCATGAGCGCAACCCGCTCGCTTTGGCCGCCAAGCGCATCAAGATGTCAGGCTCAGTCATCGTCCTCTTCGATGGACTGAAAGTGCCAAACTTTGTGCGCTACGGGCCGACCTTGTTGAGATGTTATCTCTACAGGAAACAATTTGATGTGTGCTTCACTTGTGGTAGGGTAGGACAGCGCTCGGACGTGTGCCCCACGCCGGACTCTGTTCAGTGTAGAGGGTGTGGAGCCCCCAACCCACGAGCGGACCACGTTTGCACGCCCAAGTGCAAGTTCTGTGGAGGAGACCATCCCACCGGAGACAAGGTGTGCAAGCAGAGATTTCAAACACCCTATGTGGTACGAGCTCGCCGAAGGGAACGCGCCCGGTCACGATCGGCGACGAGGGAGAGAAGCCGCACCAAGTCGGGAGGATCGCAGGTGCAAAGGGAACGCGCCCGGTCGCGATCGGCCGCGAGGGAGAGAAGCCGCTCCAAGTCGGGAGGAGCCCAGGCGCTCTTAGAAGATGGAACACCCGGTGCCAAGCCGACAGTTGGGACCGCCTGGGCGGATAAAGTCAAAGGTACGGTGAGAATCGTTGGTGGCGCCACTACGCCGGCGGTGACTGAAAGCAGTGATGCCAGAATAGAACAGTTGATTAGGGAGGTAAACTCTTTGCGTAAAGCTAATGCAGAGCTGACCAAACAGGTAGCAGAACTGAAAAAGAAGGCACAGCCGAGCCCTGCCAGCGTAGCAGTAGCCAGACCAGTAGGTCAAAGCAACGAACCAGGCGAGGAAGATAACTCCCCCGCACCGAAAAAAAGAGCAGTAAGCCCCGAAACTGAATCGGTTTTCGAAGTCCTTAGCGAGCTGAAAGAGGTGATCAAAGAAATTAGAGAAACGACGGAAAGGACTAACTTTAAAGTGGATAAACTATGGAAATGGAGGTTAACGGCCGAACAGCGATTCAAGAAACTCGAAACGAAATGCGACGACGACGAATTCTTGCCGTCAGAATCAGAAAGCGTAAAATCGCTCTCCGGAACGTCAGGGGGCGCTCCAAAGAGATCGATCGCGGGTAACAGCGAAATTAACCCATTCAATAATCATGGATAGCGCCCACAGTTTTAGTGTGTGGCAGTGGAATTGTCGCGGATTCCACAACAAAAAGGCATCGCTGCGCCAATTAATTAGATCGATGGGGGTCAAACCAAAAGTAATTATGCTGCAGGAAACTTTAGCGGACGAAGTAAAGCTAACCGGGTACAAATCGGTATGTAGAGAAAAAGATTCCGGAAGGGGATTGGCCACCCTCGTCGACAAAAAGCTACCCTTTATCGAACACGATATCCACCTCGGACTGAGTAAAATCGAGTATACCCTAGTAGAAGTCGTACTCAAAAGGCACAAGGGCAGGGCGCAGAGTATCTTCTTCCTAAACATTTATAGCAGTCCCACCTACAAGAAACAAAGCTTTAGGGCACTTTTCAACAAGGCACTCGCAGTCGCAAAGAGCTCTCCGCTCATCATCGGAGGGGATACGCTTGGAATACAAAGAAAGGTGAGGGGTTATCGAACCTTGCCACGGACCTGGGGCTGTGCCTGATCACAGATCCGACTTTCCCTACCCGCTGTGGCACTTCCACGTGCAGCGACTCTACGCCCGACCTAACTTTTGTCAACAACTCGAAACAAGCTAGTTGGGAAAACTCGGGCACCGATCTAGGCAGCGACCACTATATCATACACATAGGTATAGGTATGCCGAAACAAGAGACTAGAACCTTTCGGTGCACGGACTGGGACCTTTTTAGGAAAGTTAGAGCGAAGAGACTAGAATCGGAACCGATAGAAGCGGGCAGAGAGTCCTTCCAGACCTGGATCAACCAGCTCGAAGAGGACCTCAGGGAGGCCACTAAAGAAATTAAGACCGAAGAAAACATAGAGAGCATAGACAGTAGGCTCGCGCATCTGATCGAGGCCAAACAATCCACTCTGCAAAGACGGAAAACGCAAAGACTGAACCGAAAGCTCAGGAAAAAGATAGCGTTGCTAAATAGACAGATCGAGGAGCATTCGAGAAAGCTCGTGAAACAGCAGTGGGACGAAGTTTGCCACTTGGCAGACGGCAGAATCAAACATGGAGGCAGTTGGAACATCCTCAAACATCTATTGAACGAGAGCGACACTAAGTCAAACAAGAGAACAGCAATTACAAAACTGGTACATCAAGTAAGCCAGTGCACGACTCAGGAGGTAGTCATGAGACAGCTCGCGGACAAATATCTCCCGCTCGAACAACCGGGCGATAGCGACGAACGCGTGGAGTACATGGGAGGACCGTGCGAGGAAATGGACCGCGATTTCACCGAGGGTGAGGTACGGGCCGCCCTCCATGGTCTCTCTAGTAGATCGGCAGCCGGACCCGACGGTATTACCAATAAACTCTTAATGAATCTAGACGATGAGTCGATCACTTTCCTGACGGATCATTTCACCGAGTTGTGGAGAAAGGGAGACTATCCGGAGGAATGGAAGATAGCTAACACCATCCTCATACCAAAACCGGGCAAACCACTCCATCTGGATAACCTACGTCCAATATCGCTTACATCGTGCATAGGTAAAGCTATGGAACACGTTATTCTTAACAGACTCACTAGATACGTCGAGCAAAATGACATACTCCCGTATAACATGATCGGTTTCCGCCCCGGACTATCGACTCAGGACGCCATGCTCCTGATCAAACACCAGCTCATACACGTTAGCCCGGTGCACGCGAGAGCGATTCTGGGACTAGACGTCGAAAAAGCTTTCGATCGCATAGAGCACAAGGCCATCCTCGAGGTCCTGTCCCAGCTGGGGTTGGGCGAGAGGCTATACAGTGTAGTCAAGGCGTTTCTGGGTGGTAGGCAAGCGAGCCTCACGCTAGGTGAACTAAAATCAAAGGTGATGAACCTGGGAAACAGGGGCACCCCGCAAGGGGCCGTACTTTCGCCCATCCTATTTAATCTAGCAATGACCAGAGTCGCGAGGAAACTGGAGAGCATAGAAGGCATACACTTTGCAATATACGCCGATGATATAACCATATGGAGCGCCAACGGTAACGTAGGCCAAACGGAGACCAGACTGCAAGAGAGCATACACGCCGTGGAAAGCACGCTAGGCGAGATGGGACTCAACTGTTCGGCGGCAAAGTCGGAGCTTTTGGTCCTAAAACATCGACGCAGGGGTCGAAGACCCAGGGGCTACGTCCCCGGGGAGGAACCCAAGATTATGTTACGCTGTCACGACGGATCCGCGATCAGGCAGGTGGAAAATATTAAAGTTTTAGGCTTCCACATAGCAGCGGGAGGTACCAACCTGAATGCCATTCAGCACATTTCCAACAAGACGGACCAAGTCATCAGATTACTAAGGAGAATCAGCAACAGACACAGAGGCCTGGGTGAGGACAGTGCTCTAAGGCTAGTGCATGCCTTCGCTCTATGTCACTTCACCTACGTGGCAGGTCTATTTAAATGGTCGCAGGCCGAGCTGAACAAGCTGAACACTCTGATCAGAAAGTTAGTGAAGGCTACCCTAGGTATACCCATCAGCACCTCGAACGGGAAGCTCATGAACCTAGGCGTGCACAATACGATAGAAGAGATGGCGGAAGCGCAACAGATGGCGCAGCAGGAAAGACTGATGAAAACGCGAGCGGGCAGGCTTATACTCAAAGCGATAGGGACAGACCCAAATAGATCAATGAACCCGAAGGAATCCGAGGTAGAATTGAGCGCGAAACTTAGAGACGCGATCAGAACCACCCCTCTCCCGAGAAATATGCACCCGGAACACATTGTTACCAGGAGAAAAGCGAGAGCGAAAGCTTTGTTGAAAGAAATTGAACAGCTAGGACAACAGGCGGCCCTTGTAGACGCTGCCTGGGTCAAAGGCAAAGAGGCCTACACCGCCGTGGTGGTCGACAGCCGGGGCGAGGTACGGGACGCCATCACCATCTTCACTAAGGATTCCACGGTGGCGGAGCAAGCTGCGATTGCTCTAGCCATCAGGAACTGTAAATGGTCTTTCATCTATAGCGATTCCAAAGCAGCAATTAAGAGCTTTGACAAAGGCTATGTAGCTGGGACTGCGGCTAAAATTATCGACAAGGTCGAAACTATCAAAACTGAAATCCGATGGTTTCCTGCACATATGGGACAAGTGGACGAGACTCGGCCCAACCTCAACGAGGTGACGAACGACCTGGCACGAGGACTTGCTTGCCGTGCCGGTCAGAGCCGAACCGACGCCCACTACCATTCCGGGGAACATAAAGATCACTTACTAACTTACAACGACATAACTAAATATTACTACTTGGGGCGTAGGCAATTCCCTCTGCCACACGTAAAATTAAACAGGGCTCAGGCAGTGACGCTACGTTTACTGCAAACCGGGACGTACCCCACTCCGTATTTCATAAATAAAATTCACCCAGAACGAGAAATTAGGAAAGAATGTAACGTGTGCGATGGCATCATTGACATCAGACACATGCTGGCGGGCTGTCCCGCGACTCTCGCCGACCCTGAAGAAAAATGGCTTTACTGGCACAAGTTGATAACAAGCTCATCATATCAAGACCAGCTACGGGCTGTCCAGAGGGTCCACGATGACGCCATAAGGATCGGCCTGGTGGTGCCGACGTGGACGCGGCCCGCCTCGGTCTGAAAAGACCAGGCTTCCGGACACTAATAAAGGTTTGTGAATGAATGAATGAACAGCTCTGTGCCGCCCAGCAGGTCCTCGGGGCGCTCGAAAGGTATGATCCGGTGAGCCGGCAACGGCGAGCGGAGACCCGCGCCCAGTAACGGTGACTTCGCAGATGACGTAGGCCCTCGTCTGGGCGCGCGAGCGCCCAACTGCAGGCACAAATAAAGTTGGCTCCAATCCAATCCGTCCGTCATGTAACACGAATGCAATGGCTCACACCCCCCTAAACAATGGCTCATACCCTCACACTAGGGTTTTCTCCTTTTTGTGCATGTTCAGTTTATTGCTTGTGAGACCGAATTTACTCGGCGTATACATTAAACTTTCGGTTGTTAGATCATCTCGGTTTCCTTGTTCGTCCTGTGTACTCTCTAGTGCCGTTTGCAGCCAGGCTATTCTTTATTTTTAGACTGCAACAAGTACCTTTAGTGGCCCTTATGATGCCTCTGTGTACCTTATAAAATATTTTATTGGCCAATGTAGCAAGAATGTATAGTGTGAGGCAGTAAGACCAGGGTACGCTAACTTTTAATAAAAGGCTTATTTGAAACTTTGAATCTTTGTGTACAAGCAGTTTTTGCTCGTTCACAGCTGATCATGTGTGCAGAAACATTCATGCCTTACATGTTGCTATTAACAGTTTCTAATAAATTTGTGATCACATATATTAGTGTGTGACCCATATAACGATATCCGCTGTGATTACTGTCTTTATAAGTAATGAAATACCATGCTACTTGCAAGAACATATCACCCGGCGATTTTAGAACAAATTTCTGCATTTCAAGTATACACAATATGTGGTTTAATCAACAAAGGACCACAAACTGCTCTTTTGCAATGACAAATTATTTCAACTGTTACGTACATAAACAGGCAAGAAAAAGAATAATAAACAAAAATGTTGTTCTTCAATTTGTTCACCTGCCACTGTGGCTATAGCATTCTGCTGCTAACACAAGGCGAGGTGTTGAATTGCCAGCCATAGAAGTCGCATGTCGATGGGAGTCATAGGTAAAAAAAAAGCTCTTACACTTAGATTTAGTTCATCACCTTTTGTTGAACCCTTAAACTTCCGAATACTGTTGCACAGGGGGACATGCTTACGCAAAATCTAACGCCAGTTGAAAGCAAAGGGCACAATTGTAAAACAACCATCTTTCGTGATAATTCTAGTGTGTAAACATTCATTGCATCAATATGTACTGTTCAACAGGACTGCACAAATAAGCATAATTACGTATAGCAAGCACTCTGTCAGAAAGCTGGTTCTACAGATGTATAAATGTCAAGACATGAATGCTCATACTACGTCGCACACACAGCACAAAGAAAACCTTTTTCAAGAGTTGTCCCTTCTGGCAGATATTAGTGGCTCATAAGCAGCAGAAACTTTATTGCAGGGCATTGTGTAATACCGCTTATGAAAGATTGAAGAGAGTGAAGAGGCTTTTAACAGCCGTACCTCGTGCTACTCTAATAAGAGGAACGATGAGAAAAAAATTTCTGGTAGAGCACTTCAGTTAAAGAGTAACTTTTTGAAAGACAGAAAATTCCAGGTGAGAGTTGGAGGTACACTTGGCCCACCCACACCAACAACACAGGGATACTACAAGAAGTACTACAGCTTATGGTGTACTACACTCTATGGGAAAGCTATCTTATAATAAAATCAAGAATGATGCAGCAAGCTCTCAACAACACTGCAGATTTTCTTCGCCAGTCTGGCCTTGCGCTTTCTGATAAGTCAGCTTATATCGACGTCAGAAAATAGACTAGAATAAAGAACTACCCCAGATTAAACATTGTGCTTCACATAGCTGGACAAATATACCCGCAAGTCAACATCCACAAATCCTCAGCTAGTGTAAGGCCGCAACAGCAAAGCCAGCACGTGGATGAAACAATTATGCCGTGCCTGGATGCAAATTCTACACCTGGTGAAAAGAATAATCTTGAAGTCGTGGGGGGTGGACGAGTGGATACTATGGAAATTTGCACAGGCTGTGCTTGTGCCCAAGGTATTGGGCGGTATGAATTAACAGCAGCGCAAAAAAATACAACCCATCGAATACAGGCATCGGGTGATAACAGGTCTTTCCGACTTTACCATGCTTGAAGACCTCTATGAGAAAGAGCAAACGAACAAGTACCTAGACAGAGTAGAGTTGCACCCTGCAGCACAAACTCTTTGTCTCAAGAGCTCAGAACCTGGTCCCAAGATACTTTGCCAGCTCGCATATGAGATGCAAGGACGACTACCCCTCCCTTTGGAAACAGCGTCGGGAGCACCTGAACTTCAAACACAACAGGCCCATACTGTGCAATATTGGGGCAAACAATAGGGCCAGTAGACTATATGCAACTGCCAAACACACAGAGGAGGCTGCTAATCATGAAGATGCAAGCAAACATCAGGCACATATAGTACACTGATGTGGCAATAGCAGTGTAACAGTAGTATGAAACTACATAAAATTAAACCCCATATAAGCGAGTACCATTCCAGGTCATCATACACCTAGAAAAGCTGAACTAAAAGCAATCAAAGCAGCACTTGTGGTGCAAATTACACCCTGCGCAACACCTTGCACACCTGCGTGAATTCACCAGAAACTGTCTAGGCACGAGATTGTCACACCAGATTGTCAGGAAATCAGGAGATTGAGGCGCGATTTGCGAGCACATGGCCAAAAATTAAATTACAGGACACATAGTCATGCAGATATTCCGGGGCACAAGCGGGCCTATAAGCCCGACATCTGAAAACTGAACGAGTTGAAAACTGGACGAATTGATGTGTATTCATTATTAACTAAAGCTCAACAGATAGACAAAGAACAAGAGCGAAGCACTCTGTGTGTTCGCTTTGTTCATGTCCATCCTATTCCTGTTGCACTATAGTTAACGAATTCATGAGTCTGCACAGCATAAGAAAGGTACCTGCGCCCAAGGGCCCAATTTCACATCCAGCACGCACGCGCACAAATGTTGCAAGGGTGCATAGCATAAAGCAGTATCAACAGGATGACACTAAGGATAGATGAGGACTAACTTTCAACTAAGGTTAATTGTAAAAATGTGGTGAGTTATACAAACTACCAGAAAAAGAAAAGACATATTTGAAGGCTAGGCAAAATTTGGTGTTTGATGCAGCCAAACATAAATAAAAACGCTACAGAAAGAAAATACAGAAAAATTCCATGTGCAGGAAAAAAATCATTACTATTGCCAATCCTGCATGCCAGCACCTTTCAAGAAACACTGTTCTTATTCCAATAGACAGCCTGACAGCTTCCTTATGGAAGCATACTCTTTCAGTTCCAGTCCATTGGAAAAAAAAACTATTTTCTTGGAAGGTAGAGACATGCGCACTTGGTCATCACAATGTTTTTTTCCCTAGACTTGTATATTCATATGTATTTTCTCCCTTTCTTGTTCTTATGTTTCGTTTCATCAACCACTAGTTTTATCAGGTTTTATTGCTGTACTTCTTTCGGGTAACCTTTATAAACCACTGCATTCTCAAAATAAACCTTTTAATTAGAAGTTAGCGTACCCTGTTCTTACTACTTCACACTATGCATTCTTTCTACATTGGCCAAATAAAATATTTTATAGGGTACACAGAAGCATCATAAGGCCCACTAAAGCGACTTGTTGCAGCCTACAAAAATAAAGAATAGCCTGGCTGCAAACTGCACCAGAGAACACATAGGGGGAACAAGAAAACCGAGATGATCTAACAACCAAAAAAATTGGAGGACGCTTAAGCTTCGCCTTCAAGAGTGGAACACGACAGCGTTCCCATCGACCCGCCAAGGGGTGTAAGACAATGCGCTATGGCGCAGGGATCACTTACGAGGCGCCCCGCATCGGACTTTGCGCCCACCTATCACACGGAGAGCGTCGAGCAACGCAGCGTTCGGCGCGGCAACGAAACGTGCGCCTGAGCAAACGGAACGAACCAAAGAACTCGGTGTCTCGGAGGGGGAAACGATCTACGCCAGCCAAACGTCGTGATCGGCACGGGCAGAGAGATAGATAGATAGTAATCTAAAGAAAGGAACGGCGCTTGATTCTGCAACCCGCGTGGGACCACGGCGAAGCGTCGTCAGGGGAGAGGGAGTCAGGGGAGAGGGAACCGGTCCGCGCACAGCCCCATTGCGCGCATGGCTCGCCACCTGTCGGGGCAGCGCCGTACATTGAGAGGAGGGGGTCATCTGTGTTTGCCGCAAGATGGCTCTGCGTGTGCGGTAAGCGCAGAAGAAATGTAGCGGAAACGTACTTCGCTATCGTGTAAATTCGACTTCTGTACGTTACAGGCTCATAATTACCGATATACACCGCAGTATAACTTTCTACGGCACGTTTTTAAGGCAACACCGCGTTCACTAGACGCGCGTTTGTATTTCTTTCAAGCATCGAACTCGTGGCTGAGTGGTAGCGTCTCCGTCTCACACTCCGGAGACCCTGGTTCGATTCCCACCCAGCCCATCTTGGAAGTTGCTTTTTATTTATGAAGTGCCTGCCATGATTTATCGCTCACGGCCAACGCCGCTGACGCTGACGACACCGGCTTTTCTGGGACACGAGCTCCTTAACGCTATCGGGTTAAAATATAATGTACACGCCGAGTAAATGCTGGCTGACACGCAATAAACTCAACATACCCAAAAAGGGGAAGCAACAATTACTGTGGGTTTCTTGAAAGGAAATGCATCCGTTTCGAACGGACGCCATGCTGACAACATTCCCTGAGCGTTTTCAGACCTACAGCTTCAATAACTTCTCTATGCAGCCGATCTGCACAGAATGCTAGATTCTTCCTCTACAAGGCACGCTCAGATGTCGAGAGTGCATTGTAGAGGAAGAAGCTAGCATTCTGTGGAGATCGGCTGCCTGGATGATGATGATGAAAAACTTTATTTATCCCTCTTTAAAGGGAAGGGGGCAATGGAATAGAGGGTGAGGGAGGAACTACTTGAAGTAGGCCTCCTTTATCCTCTCAGCCCACTCCAGGATGGCCTCCTGAAGATCGGGCCTGGAGCTGCGCAAGGCAGCCTCCCACTGCTCCTCACTAGATATTAATTGTTTGAGGAAAGGGGGAAGGGGGTGCTTAGGGCACCCCCACATGATGTGGTGTAAGTCTGCTTTGAGAGAGACACAGAATTTACAAGAGGGAGAAAGGTAAATGGCGGGATGAATGTGGTGGAG
This sequence comes from Dermacentor albipictus, assembly GCF_038994185.2. Classification (NCBI taxonomy): domain Eukaryota; kingdom Metazoa; phylum Arthropoda; class Arachnida; order Ixodida; family Ixodidae; genus Dermacentor; species Dermacentor albipictus. The sequence goes on along the minus strand of NW_027225566.1, from coordinate 3,803,872 downwards.
GAGGTAAGGGGACGGAAAGGTGCGAGTCTGCAGCTGTCGCCACAAAACTTCACACCTACGCGGGGATTTGCCCATGAGTGGCGGAAAGGTTAAGCGGTCTAATCGGTAGTGTGTGCAGATGTCGTGGTAAGTAATAAGTCGATCCCGCGCTGTAAATGGCGCCTCCTCCGTGGCGAGGTCCGACACATCTGATGCCTGAGCCCGGACAGTAAATCCTCGGGCACTGGCATGAGCCGCCTCGTTTCCGGCAAGGCCCGCACGCGCGGGAGTCCAGATTAATGCCACAGTTTGATGGAAAGGATGGGCCAAGAGGAAAGAAAGGGCTGGCTTAGAGACCCTACCCGCTCCCAAGTTATGTATGGCTGCTTTGCAGTCGCTAACGATAACTGATGAACTTGGAATTGTGAGGGCCAGGGCTATGGCCGCTTCCTCCGCCTCCTCCGAGGAAGAGCCAGGAATGGAGGCGGCCGCAGCGACCTGGCGTGAGAGTTAATGACAGATATTGCGTAATGATTTCTGCTCCCATATTCGGCGGCATCAACATAGAGCACGTCTTTAGAGGTGGAGAATTGTTTTTGGAGCGCCTTTGCTCGCTGCCTCCTGCGCTGTTTGTGATGCACAGGGTGAATGTTTTTAGGAAGTGGGGGGATGCAGAGGTTCTCGTGTATGTGATGTGGAATGGTGTATTTAGTCTTGATGATGGGTACCGGAGTGATAGAAAGAGTTTGTAGAATGTGTCGACCTGTTGCGGTGTTAGTCTGCTATATTGGGATGTGAGGTGGCTTTCTGTGAGTTCAGTAAGTGTGTTGACAGTTCCAGTAAGCATTAGCCTATCAGTGGAGGTACGTATGGGGACTCCCTGAGCGAATTTATATATTTTGCGTAAAAGAGTGTCGATCTTATCTGATTCTGATTTAAGGAAATGTAGATATGGTGTTGCGAATGTAATCTTACTGATAACGAAGGCCTGAATCAAGCGGAGAAGTTCGGCCTCCTTTAGTCCGCCATGTTTATCGGAGACGCGCCCTAGAAGGCGCAGGGTGTGATCGACTGTGGTGTGGAGTGTATGTAGGCTATATGTGTTGAGCCGGTTGCTTTGAATGTGTGAACCGAGCACCCGGAGCCTGTCCACTCTAGTAACAGGGATGTGGTTTAGGATGACCTCTATACTAGACACGTGTTTTCCGGCCCCCCGGTGGGATGGCAGAAGTAGCAGCTCGGATTTTTGAGGGGAGCATGTGAGATTCATAGCCCCGGCATGAGCCACGACGGCGTCTGCTGCGGCCTGTAGAGTGTCTTGAATCTCTCCATCGGAACCGCCAGTCGTCCAAAGAGTGATGTCATCGGCGTAGAGTGAAAACTTGAGATCGGGAATAGACCGCAATGCTTGCGCCATCGGCATCATAGAAAGATTGAAAAGAAAAGGGGACAGCACTGAGCCTTGGGGCGTGCCGTAGCTACCTAAAGCGTATGAAAGGGATTGCTCTGTGCCTATGTGTATCGTTGCGGTACGGTTGGATAAGAAGGTACATATGTAGTCATATGTCTTTCCGCCAACCCCAATGAGATTAAGCTCTCGGAGGATGACGGAATGTGAAACGTTATTCAAAGCTCCGTGGAGGTCCAGACTGAGAATTGCTTGCGTATCTAGACCTTGTGTCTGCATGGCCTCTGTTACGCTTTCAGAGATGGATGCATTTCCTGTTGGGATCTGTATGGACACATATCGGGTTTTGCTTCTGCTTTTTGTGTAACTTCGATTTTTTGCTTGTCAACCAGCATTTACTCGGCACGTTCAATAAACTTTCATTTGTTAGGGCGCCTCATGATCGTCTTGATCTGGAATTCTTCTATTTTCCCTCTTACCGCTAACTCATTAATCGGCTTCTTATGTACTAGTTTTTTCCGTTCCCTCCTCAGGTCTAGGCTAATTCGAGTTCTTACCATCCTGTCGTCACTGCAGCGCACTTTGCCGAGCACGTCCACATCTTGTATGGTGCCAGGGTTAGCGCAGAGTATGAAGTCTATTTCATTTCTAGTCTCGCCGTTCGGGCTCCTCCACGTCCACTTTCGGCTATCCCGCTTGCGGAAGAAGGTATTCATTATCCTCATATTATTCTGTTCCGCAAACTCTACTAATAACTCTCCCCTGCTATTCCTAGCGCCTATGCCATATTCCCCCAATGCCTTGTCTCCAGCCTGCTTCTTGCCTACCTTGGCATTAAAGTCGCCCATTAGTATAGTGTATTTAGTTGTCACTCTACCCATCGCCGATTCCACGTCTTCATAGAAGCTTTCGACTTCCTGGTCATCATGACTGGATGTAGGGGCGTAGACTTGTACAATCTTCATTTTGTACCTCTTATTAAGTTTCACAACAAGACCTGCCACCCTCTCGTTAATGCTATAGAATTCCTGTATGTTACCAGCTGAATTCTTATTAATCAGGGATCCGACTCCTAGTTCTCTTCTCTCCGCTAAGCCCCTGTAGCACAGGACGTGCCCGCTTTTTAGCACTGTATATGCTTCTTTTGGCCTCCTAACTTCACTGAGCCCTGTTATATCCCATTTAGTGCCCTCTAATTCCTCCAATAGCACTGCTAGACTCGCCTCACTAGATACCGTTCTAGCTTTAAATGTTGCCAGGTTCATATTCCATTGGCGGCCTGTCCGGAGCCACTGATTCTTAGCTCGTCTTGATCTCTTGGTCTCTAGCAGAGAGGTGTTCATTCTTTTTACAGTGAGGCTGTATATGCTTAGGCAAAACACCCGTGGTCCGATCACAAAAATCCTAGTGTGGGGGTATGAGCCATTGTATGTATTGTATTGTATGAGCCATTACCGCAGGGAAGGGACGCAGAGGGGGACGGGGTTAAGACAAGATCATGATGTCACAATTATCTCGCAGCAAAAGTGTGGTGGGCCATTGGCTACACCGATAGCGATGTCGTTTCTCTTTCGCAGCAGAGCGCGCGTGCAGCAGTCTCTCTCCGACTTCCCAATACGTTCAAAAAATGGGACCCTGTATTTAATTAAGTGAAATGTGCAGCCCCGGTGTGTCACTTGGTAACTACAGTGCATAACCGAGTCATAAATATTATGGTTAACGCACTACATAACAAAAACGCGTAACATAATTCAGAAACACTGAATGAACCCGCTAGATTAATACAATGAACCATTCATTACACCCTTCATGATGGTGGTTATGCGAAGCGCGATGTATGGCATGACAAATAAACAATGTGATAAACGCAAGCCAAACATGTTCGTAACCTCATTAAAAAACACAGACGTAATCAATAATATAAGAAGACTTGAATAAACCGTCGGAATTAACCCAGTGAAAAACACCGGGGCCGCACATTTCAGCTTTGCTGGTTTAACATCTGTACAGGGTGCATCGGCAGTAATCTTTTCTTTTATTTTTCTGAAGTATTGTATAATGCTGTGCCAGTGAAACACGTTGGGCTAGTTGGTGCATTGTATTGGTGCAGCGTTTTTGCTTTTTTCTTAACGTTGTGCCCTCCTTTTTTGTAACTATTTTTTTATTCCCCCTCACCTAATACCGCAACCTTGCAGCCTGCGAGGTATATAAATAAATAAGTACATAAGCACATGTCATTCACTCATCTGCATACACCTCGCACCATTCCTTGCTCAACAAACGTCACTGTCTTGATGTCTCGCAGTGTGCATCTACATTACCTGCCGTTTGCATTTCGGTATAGTTTGTGAACAGTGTAGTGCATAAAGATTACATGACATCAAGGTTGTGACCTATGCAGTGCATAAGAAAACCTTGCAAGAGATGACATGTTGGATTGTTGAAATTAAGACAAATTGTGTATATCGCTGTTACGTTAACAAAACTTAACTGACCGTCTGACGAAAACTTCACTTCGCATAGATTCCAACACGTACCCGGAATCTCCAGTTTTTTTTTTTTGCCTATTAATGTCGTCGTTACTGCATGACCACATTGTAGATTTGAAAACAAAGTTCAATAAATTTGTTGGTTGAAATATAAAAATAGGCGCAGATCACTGCGATTGCCACACCAGAACTTGGTACAAACATGCACACTATAGGATGCAGGCAAATGCTCAGTACCAACTCCGGAACGTTTGCATCCTGATACTTATAAAAGTGAACAGTTTCATTACATGGCTGTCAATGAGAGGGAGAAAGAAAACCTAATTATGTTTGTGGAACAAAAACGCATTGATAAGCTTAGAGAGATAGTCATTGCTTAACACTTTCGAAATGAATAATTATAGCTTGCTATCGAAATGAAAGCAGCCGTTTGACAGCAATAAAAGGAATAAGTTTTTCCAGCTCTGTACATTGAATTGCAGATAATGCAAGCAGGTATAAAATTCTGACAAAACAATCTGTTCAGGAACACGAAATTGGAATAAACATTAAGACTTTCATTTGTACTTTCTCTGGCTGGGCAATCTAGTTTGAAATAACTCCCATAAGCATGTCATAACAATGTTGATCTAATACAGGTTACATGCATGACTAGCTTGAGAAATCTGGATTTGTCTAAATTACAGTGAAGAAACTCTAATATCTAATATTATTAATAATATAATAATATTTATTTCCATGAAACAGGCTAACCGTGAGCGGCGTGTGAGGCTGAGCAGAAAGCTGCAAAATTTAACGGCAAGTGCGCCTGCCGTGGGCCTACGATCCTGCATTGTGGATAGCGCGTATTGATATGGTCTTCTTGTTAGAATTTCCAAGTATACTACCAACGCGAGACGCAGGACAACAATGTGGATGAGAAGCGTGTCTTTTAGGATGCTATGCTACAACGTACAGGTTTCTACAAAAGTGACGGTGACTGCTCAAAACATTTGATGCGTCGGCTTTTGCGCCTTTAGAAATATTTTGAGAGGACTCCCATATATATATTCACAGCGCACGCACGGCGATGGGTGAACCAGGCTTCGGCTAAGCTTGAATTTCACAACACAATTTCATTCCACGTCCACAAATCACAGACATCATTTGCGGCTTCGTTCAGAGGCACACGTGGGATTCGGGTTGGAGCTTGTTGTTGCGTTTGGCGCAGGAATATGGCTAGGAGCAGGCACCGTATATGCGCAATCACGAGCAATGTACACACATCGTTTCTCCAGAAGCTGACGCCGAGCCCGGGTAGCGCGAGGATGTAGTTCGGCTGGCACGACGACTTCGTGGCAGCCGAGTTCGGAATACTGCATATGCGGTGAGGGTACCTATATGAACTTGTCGATAGGTCATTTTGTAGATTGTTGTAGCGCAGGCAGATCGAAACGGTCATAGAAGGCAGATGAAACAACACAGAGAGCTGAACCACCTGCGAACAGCTGCTTACGTGCGCCATGTCGCACTGAACTTCAGAAACCGCCGTTGCGCACTCGAAAACAAATCTTAACTTCAACACGTTTTTTAAATTACTAAACGTGCATATTATTTGCTCCTAATCAAGAAAAGTCAATATATTGTAATCTAAACGTTTTATTCATTACAATAAAATAATTATGCAGCTTGTGCCACGAAGCCTGCCAGTAAGCAACCCTGGGCGTTGCACCCGTCGCATTGTCGAAATAATCGCAATCATCTGAAATAAGCACTCAAAAATCGCATTGCGACGCGTGCGACTGCACCGATTGTCGTCGTTCCAGTCGCAGCATGTGAAACAGGCATACGTACCGAATTCGACCATCCACGTCTCCGCGCATTGCACTTGTCGTGCGAGACGCCATTTTCCTAAACAAACCGGCGAAACAGCCCCATGGCAGCTCTCCGCGCAACTTCGACGGAAAATCGCAGCGATCACTGTGATGGTGCGACGAACCAGTTGCTCGCATACGAACATCGGGGGGTCGGCACTGGGACTGCGATTTTAATCGCAAACGACGGAAATCGCACTTCCGGTGCGACGAAAATCGCATCACGTGAAACCGACGTAGCCCGTCTGGCCTGTTTTACTAATTTCGGATTAAGCCTGGTTTGGTGCCCTCCCGGCGAATTCTTGCTTTCGTTCTGAACATCGACATGGCACCAATGCACTATTGAACTATACGGCAAGGTGAGAAATCTGGTTCGACAGTCTGCGGCGCATTTCAAGTAATTAGGCTTACGGCACGGCACCTAGGCTAGATTTATGACGTAGTTAACGGAAAACCGCGCTCTTGTCGTGACGCAGTTAACTTGAAATAATAACTCATACTTGGAGATGTTTGCAACGCTATCTGTGAGCCCCAATATTAGAAGTTATCTCGGTAGTTTTTGGGCACGCTAGTCGCACCGTTCGCTGTGGCACAGTTTCGAGAATACTGAACCTTACTGCGACGAGTTGTCCACCAACGACGAGATGACCAACAACATTACTGCAACTAATTTCGTTACTTTAAGAATACCTTTCAAGCGCAATGGGCGTGGCTGGTGCTGTGACGCGGTAGGCAAAAAGCAGCCCGGCCGTTGAGCGCAGTTAAATTTCGTGCTTTAATGCGCTGACACGTTCATAGCGCTTTATCTGACGTCCAACATTGTTGTAAATTGTTTTTGGTACCTTTCTTTGTTATGGGGCACGCTCGCCGCGCCTGTCGTGACGCAGCGAGAAGCAGCTCGGCCGTGGGACAATTTTTATGGCCCTGCAACAATTTAGGCCTTCTTTCGGTACTCATGCTTGTCGAAAACGCGACGAGCAATTGCGAAGAGTGATAACACGGGAGTGTGTTACTTGCGCCGGCAGAACGCGCGAGAGATAACGCCATGAGCTCAAACGCCAAGAACTAGAAACTCGGAAATTTTGTTTTATGAACGGCACCCACGCATTTGTATTGAGTGCGAGTAGAAGGTACTCTACGAGCTTCCTGCATGGTCTGCTTTAGAGCCTGTGTTGTGGCCACCTCTGTGTATTCGTACAGTACTATCGCGTCAATTGTAGCCAAGCTCGCGAAACGCGCAGTAGCCCGTGTATTTGTGATATTAAAGCGCAGGGAATAAGGCCTGGGAAGAGGGGAATGCTTGGAAATTGAATGTTTTCGTGGTATGTACGGTAATGTTTGGAATGAGTCGGGTTTTTAGTACGCCGTGCATGTAAAAGCTGACTGCTTTGCTTGTAATGCTGCTGATTTACGACTTTCGCACATTTCGCCTCTGCATGCATTATTCGTATGTGTTGATACTAAAATGACACATGCTTGTAATTTACTTTTTTCAGCTGACGTCGTCCGGTGGAGATTCGTACGGGAACTACTGCTGCTTACGTGGTGCCACAACGTTCATGAATGCACAAAATCCCGCAACAAGCATTTCTAAAGAATTAAAAGAAAAAACAAACGTTTCCTAATTTCATAAGGCGTCTTGCGTCTTTATGAAATTGTACGTGGCACATGTTCGATGGAGGCTTGTAAAGATCGTTCGCAATCATTTTTACTTAATAATAAAACTATTTTGCACGAAAACCGCGCGCGGTTGAGCTACAGAAGCAAAATAAAGAAAAAAAAACGCGCCGATCAGCGCAGCCGGCGTGACGCCTACCAGCCAGCCTTCAATACGCTCGCGCCCAATACCAAAACCGGAAGTGTGGTTCACGTATTACTGCCGGCGGCTTCATGCGCTGCAGTCAATTCGGCCGCTGGGCTCTATAGGAGCGTCCGCTCTTGTTAAATCCTTTATCTATATCTCAACCCTCTTACCACCTATAATATGTTCTGGAAACTATGACATAAATAGTTCATATATATAGCATTCTATGCAAAATGAGAGGCCAAGTGTTGCCAAATAATCAGTCTCGCAAGGGTTCTGGCGCGAATAATATCACTCAAAGCCGACAAACTTGCTCTGGTTTGTATTGCTGTTTTCAATTGATTCGTCCCTGTGTCTAGTAAAGGTTAAAACATAATGCTGCAATAAAGATGTCCCCATTGCATATGCCTTTTAATTTGGTCCTATAGACCATAGCAAGAAAAGTTATGAAAGTAATATTTTTAATTTGCTTCTGTCGTTGGGTAAATATGCTCAATGGGAAGCATCACCTTGCGTTGAAGCGCTGGCAACAAAGTGAAGACTTTCCGGGTTTTCTTGTTATTTTACCTTCTGAACTATAACCGCGATGGATTAGCTCCTAACTGCTTTCGTGAGCCGATCGTGAAGATAGCGCAGTTTACCAGAGCCTTATTGTCACCGTGCGGCATTATTCGATTCGGTGAAGCGCCGATCAACGGGCGCCAAATGGTCGTGGAAATAGGAACCAGCGAGCAAGACGGTTATATTGCCGGCCACTCGGGCAAGCTGCCGAAAGAAGTCAAAGGCAGGTTTAGAGATTATTGGCTTTTTGTCGTCGGCGCGACCGTGACGCCCCAACAGCTTTTTGTAGGAGCCCATGTGTTTTCTCTGCCCAGCGCGTGCATTGAGAAACTAGGAAGGCAGGGGTGTGAATACTCCGAAGTATGTGGTGCGTCTGTGCAATCCTGGTGTCCACGAAGTTCTGACAGTGTATGTGTGCCGACGGCGCTGTATGGCTGGCCGCCCTCGTTTCTTCTGTGTTTGTGAACGAAGGATAGAGGACCGCCATGGTGTGCCTGTGTAGTGCAATACGAGTGCGCGACCTCTAAATGCAGGGGGAATCACGCGTTCAGTCGCCCCTAATTAAAAGGGGCGCGGCCAAGACCTTCGGAGGAGCTGGGATCCAATGGAGGGTTGGATGAATGGACGGACGGACGGACGGACGGACGGACGGACGGACGGACGGACGGACGGACGGACGCACGGACGGACGGACGGACGGACGGACGGACGGACGGACGGACGGACGGATGGATGGACGGACGGATGGATGGATGGATGGATGGATGGATGGATGGATGGATGGATGGATGGATGGATGGATGGATGGATGGATGGATGGATGGATGGATGGATGGATGGATGGATGGATGGATGGATGGATGGATGGATGGATGGATGGATGGATGGATGGATGGATGGATGGATGGATGGATGGATGGATGGATGGATGGATGGATGGATGGATGGATGGATGGATGGATGGATGGATGGATGGATGGATGGATGGATGGATGGATGGATGGATGGATGGATGGATGGATGGATGGATGGATGGATGGATGGATGGATGGATGGATGGATGGATGGATGGATGGATGGATGGATGGATGGATGGATGGATGGATGGATGGATGGATGGATGGATGGATGGATGGATGGATGGATGGATGGATGGATGGATGGATGGATGGATGGATGGATGGATGGATGGATGGATGGATGGATGGATGGATGGATGGATGGATGGATGGATGGATGGATGGATGGATGGATGGATGGATGGATGGATGGATGGATGGATGGATGGATAAATGGATGGATGGATGGATGGATGGATGGATGGATGGATGGATGGATGGATGGATGGATGGATGGATGGATGGATGGATGGATGGATGGATGGATGGATGGATGGATGGATGGATGGATGGATGGATGGATGGATGGATGGATGGATGGATGGATGGATGGATGGATGGATGGATGGATGGATGGATGGATGGATGGATGGATGGATGGATGGATGGATGGATGGATGGATGGATGGATGGATGGATGGATGGATGGATGGATGGATGGATGGATGGATGGATGGATGGATGGATGGATGGATGGATGGATGGATGGATGGATGGATGGATGGATGGATGGATGGATGGATGGATGGATGGATGGATGGATGGATGGATGGATGGATGGATGGATGGATGGATGGATGGATGGATGGATGGATGGATGGATGGATGGATGGATGGATGGATGGATGGATGGATGGATGGATGGATGGATGGATGGATGGATGGATGGATGGATGGATGGATGGATGGATGGATGGATGGATGGATGGATGGATGGATGGATGGATGGATGGATGGATGGATGGATGGATGGATGGATGGATGGATGGATGGATGGATGGATGGATGGATGGATGGATGGATGGATGGATGGATGGATGGATGGATGGATGGATGGATGGATGGATGGATGGATGGATGGATGGATGGATGGATGGATGGATGGATGGATGGATGGATGGATGGATGGATGGATGGATGGATGGATGGATGGATGGATGGATGGATGGATGGATGGATGGATGGATGGATGGATGGATGGATGGATGGATGGATGGATGGATGGATGGATGGATGGATGGATGGATGGATGGATGGATGGATGGATGGATGGATGGATGGATGGATGGATGGATGGATGGATGGATGGATGGATGGATGGATGGATGGATGGATGGATGGATGGATGGATGGATGGATGGATGGATGGATGGATGGATGGATGGATGGATGGATGGATGGATGGATGGATGGATGGATGGATGGATGGATGGATGGATGGATGGATGGATGGATGGATGGATGGATGGATGGATGGATGGATGGATGGATGGATGGATGGATGGATGGATGGATGGATGGATGGATGGATGTTATGAGCGTCCCCTTTGGAACGGGGCGGTGGGTTGCGCCACCAAGCTCTTGCTATTATACTGCCTAATGCCCTACCTAGGTTAAACAATGAAAAAAAAAACACTATAAACTACCATGCCCAAATTTTTTGATCCCCTATTATGAACTGTGCTTTTGCACGTCTCCGTTTTTTGTCGTTTCCCTACTTTTCTTTAAACAATCCTCCAATCGCCTCTTACTAATGGCTATTGTGTACATGTTTACTTTTCCACTGCTCCCGCTGAACCCAAGGGCTTCAAGGAAGCCAGTGGTGCCTAAATCGACCGCTGGGTAGATGTCTTCACATTCTAATAAAACATGCTCCATAGTTTCCCTAGCTTTACCGCAGCAAGCACATGCTTGTTCCTTCCTATATCTCGCTTTATAGGTGCATGTTCTAAGGCATCCCGATCTCGCTTCGAAAAGTAATGAGCTTCCCTTTGAGTTATCATAAATTGTTTCCTTCCTGATTTCGTTTTTTCCTTTTAAGTAGTTACTCATGGCAGGTTTCTTTTCCGTTGGCGCCACCCATGAGATTATTTAAGCCTTTCTGACTTTCCGCTTGACCTTCTTTGTTGCTGTGTCGCCCACCCTACAGGCCGCAAAGTTGCCGGTAAGCTCCCTAGCTTTTTTCCTCCATTGTGAATCAATGTTTTTCCTCTACAGACACCTGACAGTCTCCGGGCCCATTTACTTTCTTCTATATTCCTCAGCCGTTGTTCATACTCAATTTTACTGCGAGCTTCCCTCACTTCAAAACTAGTCCAGCCCATATCACCCTGCGCAGCTTTATTTGTAGCCTTCCCGTGAGCGCCCAATGCGAGGCGACGCACTGACCTTTGGTTCCCATCGAGTCCTGATTTTACCCCTGATTTAAAGCAAACAACCGGATTTCCAAAAGTGAGTCCTGGAACCATTACACTTTCTACATACCTCGGAGGACCTCGTACCCATTGTATCCCCATAGCGCTCTGGGCTTCATTATGGCTGCATTTCTCTTCCCCTTCACTGTTATTGTTTTTTCCTGTGTTTCCATATATCTATTGCTTTCGTTTATCCATATACCAAGGTATTTATATTCTGTTACCCGAGGTATTTCTTGGCCCTATATCTCCACCGTCTGTTCGCTGTTTTCATTAAATACCATAACACCTGATCTTGTAATACTAAATTTCAAAACTAAATTGTTGCCTTCCTGTCCACAGATATTAGCCAGACGTAGCAAATCATTTTGCTTGTTAGCTAGGAACACAATGTCGTCCGCACTAAATAAACCTGGGATCTGCTGTTCTACTACTGTACCCGCCTGTTTGTATCAGAGATTAAACCCGGTATTACTTCCTTCTAGTGCCCTCTCCATGCCCACCATGTACATCATAAACAGCAGCGGGGATAAAGGGCACCCCTGCCTAAGTCCCTTGTTGATATGAACTTTCTCCTCACTCCTCATTCCTTCCCAGTCAACGCAAACGGTATTTTCTAGGTAAATCTCTCTCAAAAGCTGCAGACAATCGTTGCCTAAGCCTTCCCCTTCCAGAATATACCACAAACTCTTACAGTCTACGTTGTCATAGGCTCCTGTAATGTCTAAAAAGGCCACATATAACGGTGCGCTTTCTACTTTTGATATTTCAATAATCTGAGAAAGAACAAATAAGTTATCACCTTAACGCCCACCTATTCTGAAGCCACACTGAATTTCTCCCAAAATGCCATTATTCTCTGCCCATGCTTGAAGCTTTAATTTGATTGCCTTTATTTTGGTTTGCAAAATTGTGAGTGCCATCTGGCGCATAACAGGCAAAGTTGCAGCGCTCTGCGTGCGAGAGTAGGCGCTTATAAAGTGAGTTTCTTTTCTCGGCTTCTGCCTGGCCGTTGCCGTGGCAACCGCGTGTGTTCACTGCGGCAAAAATAATTGAAAACGCCGTCAATCCGTTCCAGTTTTTGTACATGACAGGGACCTCGGACTTCTCGAAGCGTGCCATTCAAACTGATCGCGTGTGGCAATATCTGCTTTCTATAACTGACACTATTCGCCAGGCTCATCGAGGCTCGGCACTGAAGGAAGATTACGTTAAAAATATCGTATATTCGGAGGCTGCTCATGCCAGCATCATTCATTATTGGGTTTTACGTGTCGAAACCACTTTCTGATTATGAGGCACTCTGTAGTGTAGGACTCCGGAAATTTCGACCACCTAGGGCTCTTTAAGGTGCACCTAAATCTAAGCACACGGATGTTTTCGCATTTCGCCCCCATTGAAATGCGGCCGCCGTGGCCGGGATTCGATCCCGCGACCTCGTGCTCAGCAGCCCAACACGATAGCCACTGAGTAACCACGGCGGGTGCTGATGCCAACATGGGACTGATGCGAGTGACACGCACTCCTTGAACGAAGAAGCAGAGTGCATGTCGTCGAAACACACTGCCGATGTATCACCGAGTGTCCACACTTGGTTTCGCAGTCTGGCCGCGCGCATGCGACCACCGTGCAAGGCGGCTCGCCCTATTTGCGAGTACGAGCTCTATGATCATTTAATCGCGACATAATTGTCCAGGCACTAAAATGCTCACGAAAATAAACGCTTTATGATTCGCGGTGTTTTCATTGCAAGTGCCGTCGGCTGCTGCTTCGACAACCGGGAGCTATGCCTACCGGCTCGAGCGATCGGTGGTTGCTACAGGGACGTTGGCGGTTGCCGACGAAGTCAGCGCACCTAGCGTGACGCTACGCTTAGGAGAGCTTACGCTACTAGTTAGACCCATCTGCAACAAATCAAGTTCTGACGGTCATTTTTTGCATGAGGTAAACACGGAATGGACTCAAACGGGGTCCCGTTCTCTCGATTGTATGCACTAACTGCCGCCGATGAAGCTAGGCCTTTCTCGCTGGCCGTGGGTGTCGCTGGTTACGAAGAAGCTTCTGCTAGCAATTGAACGCATAGTTTTTTTGCGAACTCCTTAATGCATGCGTGAATATTAAGAGGCTAAATGAAGAATACGCTTGAATATATCTTCACCGTCGGCAGAAAAGAGCAAATCAGGCGAACTCCGTCGCGCGGTGGTCGCTCCGCGCTGCCTTTCCGTGACACCAGCTGCCCTTGGATGGTGTGTTTCGGTCACTTCATTGACGTAGTAGAGGGCGCTGATTGTCATATGAGGCGCAATTTCGACATCACTTTATAATATTTATTATAATTACATGTCAGCGACAACTGAGTGTCACCACCACGCTTTCGCAAGCGCTGTCCGTCCTCGTCCATCTTGAGCTTTCCGCATTCCGGCAAAATGCGACTGCGTTTAAGGGCGTCTCGTGTCTTGCAGGCCGAAATAACCTCGCGGCACTGGCATATGACAATTCAGTAACCGCAAGTAGCGCGATGAAAACCGGTGCTGCTAGAAGCGAAGAAGTTGTTGCTGTGATGACATCTCCGGCCGTGGCTTATCCATGCTGCTTTTTTCGCCGGATAGCTCGGAAACCGAAATAAGCTCGTGCTCCATTTGCTATTGAAGCAATTTGTGCGCATATGAAACATAACTAGCCAGCCTTTTCACAAAAATACCGCGATCAAAACCACCGCAAACCGGCGTCTCAAGGCGCGCTAGGGCTGCGTTGGTTGTTCGTCTGCTTCTCGTACGTAACCATGTAGAGGGCGCTGGGGACAGCCGTGTTCTCGCACGCGCAACAGTACTTTTGCAAACCGTCTATTGGGTGAACTTGATTGGATCGTCACCAATATCTTCCGTTGCTCAAAATAGCGAACTAGGGAAATGAGAAGTTATATAAACGCTGGTTTATTGAGGGACTTTAGGTGCCGGCCGGCTGCAGTCCCTGTTGCCATGACGACGTAAACAACCATGTGCGCCGCCACTTTCATAAAGTGTCGCTCGCCCGAAAGGGCCGTAACTGAAGGGCGCCTTGGCGCTAGCGTCGAAAAGAGCGGCTGCATTAACTCGACCAACGGGAGCCATGCGGAGATTCTCACGGCGGTCTGGAACTCGAGCACGGTCAGAGTCATAGGGTTTCCTACAACATACAAGTGGGAACTCTGGCGCTGCAGTCGTTCACCCACCATGGAAATGATGAGAAGTCCATGAATTTGTCTTATCTTCGTGCTTGTGGATTCAGACGTTCTTGTGGCTTTGTTTACTACGCTTTATATGCCTTCATTGTCATACATTTCTGAGCAATCTATAATCTTCGAAGTAGAGAAGACGCTACGAACACGCTCCATCAGCACTAATTGCAACGATCGAGCTTCTCGAGCTGCCCAAATCGAAACGCGCCAAGCGTCTCAAGGCACTGGCATGTCCGCGACAGATTCATAAGGGCGTTTCACATCGCCTATCGATGTATGGTTTTGGCACGGTGAATGGTAAGAAACGCCAGACTACTTCGCTCGACATCGGTGGTCAACCACTGCAACAACGTATCTAGGCGTGCCTCTCGCCTCTTATCGCTACCCTGAGCCGTACTGGAATGAACAAGTGGTGAGAGCAAAGGAAAAGGATAAGACGTGGCAATCGCGACAGCTGTCAATGTTCTCGCGTGCCACAGTTGGTAACCTATTTCTTACCTCTAAGATAAGATATGTCACGAATGTGCTGTGTGCTTCACGGATCAACATCATAAAAATGCACCGTGTCTTCGTCGTTTTCATATGGGCATCGACTTGGGAAAGAAACAGCCGCACGAACTTCTTCTTGCACGCAAAGAAAAGGGGGCCTTGGGTTGGCACATTTCTTTATGCGACAAGTTGTGTCGCACTTCATGTATACCTTCGCGATCGGAATGATATGATCCTTCGCACAGTCATACAAGTGCTTTTATGTCGTCATCTTCCAGAATTTGTTGTATGCTCGGGTGAAGCAGTGCATGGTGCCGTTAAAGGTTATCTACGAGAAGTCGTGCTTGTGTGCAGACTGTGCATGTGCGGTTTTCAATGCAGTATCTCGCCAATATTACTAGGGAAAAAACTGTATAAGGACCTAACAGACACTATGCTCCCTGTACCGATTTACCTTTTATCAAAGCGTGGAGGCCTAGGAGATGTCCTCAAAAGGGTTAAAAGAATGCCAGCACACCCTTCGTCAAAAACTTTTTTCTTTAAACTACACACTAATACATCATCAGTTAAAACGGGGATGCATAACAATGGTACTTTTGTCCCGAGGTCCATTAACTCCTTCTTATGCAAGAAATCTTAAACCATAGAGCATGCGTTTCTAGATTCCTGGGATCCCATCTTTTTCTGGGATGTGCTACAAAGGACGTTAAAGAAAGAGCTACCTTTAGATCCACATGGAATAAGATTCTTACCGGTAGAAACAGAGGGTTTTCCGTATGACGCTATAATGCCCCTGGGCTTATACAGTTTGTGGAAAACTGGAACGCAGTTCAACAATGCTGATATCAATTCACGACCTACACGCGATCACTTCATACGAGCTGTAGTACGGTTCAGGGATGTCCATCGGGGACCCCCTGAACGGCCAGCATGGATTGACATGCGAGATAAATTGGTAGCATTGAAAAAATTTTAATATGTCATGCCAGCAAAATCCTTGTTAACATGTTTTGTCTTTTGTGTATTGTTTGTGTATGTCAAAGCCGCAATGAAGAAAAAAAAGTCCGTGGCTTAACGATTTCAGTACCAGGTTTCTGTGCTAGAGGCCATGTGTTGGAATCCTGCCGTCGGACAATTTCAATAATGATCATTTAATTATTTCTTACGCAGTACATTGTTGAAAATGAGGAGCTCACAAAGCCGTTTGAAGCCGGAATGACGAAGTTTAGGCAAATACATGTACTTACCATAATTCCCATGCTGGCACAACCGCTCCCATTGGAGCTCCCGTAGACACTAGCTCCAAAGTTGCTTTAGTAATTATTGTGTGAAACTCCAGGGTAAGAATCACCTATATTCCTGGACAACTTTCTGTGGCAATGAAGGGAAAGCTATGGGCGCGTGGCTGCTGCGCATATGTTACGGCACCAAGTGGTCCGCAAGCGTTTGGCAGTGTTTTTGGTTGCTCGGAATAGACGCTGAATCGAGGCAGCTTCACTTGCGACGGTTTCGTGTTTGCCCAGACGCGGGAGGGAGAAGCCGCAATTAAGGAAACTTTTACGTTTTATCTTATTTAATTGTTGCTAATAACGTGTTTATGTTTTCTCTTCCCCAGCTTAAACTAAGGTGGATGAAAACACGGGACTCTATTCAGAAGCGCTCTCGCTCGTGCGAGCTTTGCCTCCGTAGCTTTCCCTTCATTGCCGCACAAAGTTGTCCGCGAGTATTGGAGGCAAGGATTTACCGAGTCGCCATCTGTCGGAAGCGCCTCCCTTGCGTAGTATGAGGGATCACACGGCGCGCTCCTCATAGGTTGGGCTTAAGGCGCTTAATAAAAACACCACGCGGCAGCTCTCCTCTACGTTCATGTAAGTACTCTCAAAACGAGGGAACTTTATTGCTGTCGAAATAATAATCTTGGGCAGACTGAAAGCACAGAATCGTTTGCAGACGCTGTTTACCGAATACGTAAAGTGAAAGCCACTGCGCGCGGACGTTGCGATGGAGTCTCCCAAACCGGCTTCTTGCCTGAAAGGTCGGCATTCGCCGAGCGCAAACTATGTGAAATATGGTGTCATAGTGGGCGGTCTGTACAACCAAATGGCGCCTAACAGAACGAAGCCCAAATGCATGCAGCGATCACATGGGTTTGCGGCGACCCACTGCACGTCTGCATGCATGTCCGGGCACAATTTTTAGCTTCCACTGAGAGCCTTTTCGCACCGTACCGTGATCTCTACTCCGCAGCATATCAGCATTAACAGTCCACAAGCAACCATTGTTGCGTGGACGCTATCAGAGCTGTTCAAACACAATTTCGTTTTAACAAGGGACTTCGACGCACACGGCGACTGTGATGCGCCGTCTGGACGATTCATAATTTTCTTTCTTCTAAATTCTTGGACGTTTCAATATTGTCACGTGGTGGTGACGTTAAAGAACACAGTAGCAACTACTGTGAAAGACAAAACTAACTTTTATTGGGCGAACCTGTGCCCACAAAAACAGGCTACACTTATAGCACAACGATAGCGGCGCACACGGTCGGCGATCGTCGAAAATCTGATCAACGGATCAAGCGCGTCCGCGTTTATACAGCAGTCGTCGAATGTTCCAGACTAATCGTTCGGACCCGCGTGCCTTCCAGAAAGTTCTACACCATTCGCGTCACGTGATGAAATCAGATAACACAACATTCGGCGACAACAGGAAGCCGGATAGAAGCATCGATAACTTTCCAGAAACTTCCGATACATGCAGGCGCGTCCCGCGCTGTACGATTACATTTGTTAGGTGGCGAAACGTGGTCGCCCGATAAAGATAAGTACACGTGTCAATACCCCCTTCTTGAAAAGCATCGTCCCGATGCTACAAATATAAGAGAGCGAAACACAAAAGGACACTTAATAAACGTAAGTATCCAAACAACGAAAAGAAACGAAGTCCAAAGGTCAGTTACGCGAAGTCCCAAAGTTCATCAACGCTGGTAGTACGGCTTGAGTCGCACATCGTGGACAATTTCAGGTCGCGAGAGGCGCCGCTGTGACAGCGCAATGCCGTCTGGCACAACCTCATAGCCCAGAGCGCCAATACGTCGGATGATCTTCTAGGGTCCGAAATATCGTCGCAGTAGTTTTTCACTGAATCCTCGTCGCCGTATCGGGGTCCACACCCAAACACCGTCGCCGGGTTGGTACTCGACGAAGCGTCGTCGGAGGTTGTAGTGTCGGCTGTCGGTCCTCTGCTGGTTCTTGATCCGCAGGCGGGCGAGCTGTCGGGCTTCCTCGGCGCGCTGGAGGTAGGTAGCGACTACATGGTTCTCCTCGCCAGTGACGTGCGGCAGCATGGCGTCGAGCGTCGTCGTCGGGTTCCTGCCGTAGACCAGCTTGAACGGCGTAATCTGTGTTGTTTCTTGCACCACCGTGTTGTAAGCGAATGTTACGTACGGCAGGACGGCATCCCAGGTCTTGTGTTCGACGCCGACGTACATTCCTAGCATGTCGGCGAGGGTCTTATTCAGCCGCTCCGTGAGAACATTCGTCTGCGCGTGGTAGGCCGCTGTCGTCCTGTGCCGTGTCTGACTGTATTTCCGAATGGCTTGGGTGAGCTCCGCTGTAACGGCCGTTCCTCTGTCGGTGATGAGGACTTCTTGGGCTCCATGTCGCAGCAGGATGTTTTCGACAAAGAATTTCGCCACTTCGGCTGCGCTACCTTTCGGCAGTGCTTTTGTTTCAGCGAAGCGGGCGAGGTAGTCCGTCGCCACGATTATCCACTTATTTCCGGTTATTGACGTTGGAAAGGGTCCCAGCAAGTCCATCCCGATCTGCTGAAATGGTCGGCAAGGAGGCTCGATTGGCTATAGTAATCAGGCTGGCCTTGTCGGTGGTGTCTTGCGTCGCTGACAGTCTCGGCGTGTTCTGACATAACGGGCGACGTCGGCGGTCAGGCGCGGCCATTAATAATTTTCTTGTATCCTCGATAGTGTCCGGGAAAATCCAAGGTGGCGGTCGGATCGTCATGTATGGCATGCAATGCTTCTGGACGAAGTCCTGACGGGACAACAAGAAGGTAATTGGCGCGGACTGGTGAGAAGTTCTTCTTCACGAGTAGATTGTTTTGAAGCGTGAAAGAAGATAATCCGCGCTTAAATGCCCTGGGGACAACGTCGGTGTGCCCTTCTAAATATTCCACGAGGCCTTTTAGCTCCGGGTCTGCCCGCTGCTGTTCAGCGAAATCTTCCGCGCTTATCATTCCAAGGAAGGCGTCGTCATTATCGTCATCTTGTGGCGGCGGGTCGATGGTTGCGCGTGATAGGCAATCGGCATAGGAGTCTTTTCGTCCGGACTTGTAGGTTACAGTGATGTCATATTCTTGTAGTCTGAGGCTCCACCGCGCCAGTCGTCCTGAAGGATCCTTTATATTTGCTAGCCAGCACAACGCGTGATGGTCACTGACGACTTTGAATGGCCTGCCATAAAGATAAGGGCGAAATTTCGCTGTAGCCCAAACGATGGCGAGACATTCCTTTTCGGTCGTAGAATAGTTGCCTTCCGCTTTTGACAGTGACCGGCTAGCGTAACCTATCACCCGTTCGACTCCGTTTCTTCTCTGGACTAGAACTGTACCGAGGCCTAGGCTGCTGGCGTCAGTATTGATTTCTGTATCGGCGTACTCGTCGAAGTGCGCAAGTACCGGCGGCGACTGCATGCGTCGTTTGAGTTCTTCAATTTCGTCCGGCTGTGGCGTTTCCCACTTGAACTCAACATCACATTTAGTTGGACGTGTCAACGGCTCGGCGATGCGTGAAAAGTTCTTGACAAAGCGCCTGTAGTAGGCACACATGCCAAGGAATCTAAGCACTGCCTTCTTGTTGATGGGTTGCGAGAACTGTGCGATGGCAGCTGTCTTTTGCGGGTCTGGACGGACACCAGATTTGCTGATTACGTGGCCTAGAAACAGAAGCTCATCGCAAGCGAAACGGAATTTTTGCGGCTCCAGAGTAAGCCCTGACGACTTGATGGCCTCTAGTGCTTTCTCAAGCCGGCTAAGGTGACCGTCGAAATTTTCGGCGAAGACGACGACGTCATCCAAGTAAACAAGACAGGTCTGCCACTTCAATCCTGCTAACACCGTGTCCATGACGCGCTGGAATGTTGCAGGTGCCGAGCAGAGTCCGAATGGCATGACCTTGAACTCGCATAGGCCGTCTGGCGTGATGAAGGCGGTCTTTTCGCGATCTCTCTCGTCGACTTCTATTTGCCAGTAGCCAGACTTGAGATCCATTGACGAGAAGTATTTTGCGTTGCAGAGCCGATCTAATACGTCGTCTATCCGTGGTAGGGGGTATACATCCTTCTTTGCGATTGTGTTCAGTCGACGATAATCGAAGCAGAAACGTAAGGTGCCGTTGTTTTTCTTCACCAAGACAACAGGGGATGCCCACGGGCTTTTCGACGGCTGGATTATGTCGTCGCGCAGCATTTCGTCGACTTGTTGTCTTATAGCTTCACGTTCTCGCGGCGAAACTCGGTAAGGGCTCTGGCGGAGTGGTCGAGCGCAGTCCTCGGTGATTATGCGATGCTTGGCGACTGGTGTTTGTCGAATCCTCGATGACGTCGAAAAGCAGCCTTAGTACCGTCGGAGCAGACTTCTGAGCTGCTGTTGCTTAATCACGGGGAGACTTGGATTAATGTCGTAGTCTGGTTCGGGAACCATCGTCGTCCGGGTAGAAGCGGCGGAATCCGAGAGGACAAACGCATTACTGGTTTCCAGAATTTCCTCGATGTACGCGATCGTCGTGCCCTTGTTTATGTGCTTGAACTCTCGGCTGAAGTTTGTCAGCAACACTTCAGTTTTCCCTCTATGCAGTCGAGCGATCCCTCTTGCGACGCAAATTTCATGGTCTAGCAGTGGACCTTGGTCGCCTTCGATGACGCCTTCTACGTCAGCGGGTGCTTCGGTGCCGACCGAAATAACAATGCTCGAGCGAGGCGGGATGCTCACTTGATCTTCGAGAACACTCAAGGCGTGGTGACTGCGAAAGCTCTCCGGCGGTATCGCTTGATCTTCCGACAGCGTTATCGATTTTGACTTCAGGTCTATGATTGCGCCGTGATGGTTCAGGAAGTCCATGCCGAGAATGACGTCTCGTGAGCACTGTTGGAGGATAACGAAGGTGGCAGGGTAAGTCCGGTCATGAACGGTTATTCTTGCTGTGCAGATTCCAGTCGGCGGTAATGAGGTGTCCTCCAGCGGTCCGAATATGGGGCCCTCCCATGCAGTCTTAACCTTCTTCAACTGGGCGGCGATGTGTTCACTCATTACGGAGTTATCGGCCCCTGTGTCGACTAAGGCAGTGACTGCGTGGCCGTCGAGAAGTACGTCGAGGTCGGTGGTTCTGGCCCAGCCTGGGGCCGGTCAGCCAGCCCATATCCAGAAAACTAAAAGCAGCAACCGCACCTCCATCGGTTGCTGCTTTTAGTTTTCCGGATATGGGCTCGCTGACCGGCCCCAGGCTGGGCCAGTGTATGGTCGGCGCTGCGGGGAGAGGTAGCGGCCTGGTGATGGTGAACGCAACGGTCGTCGAAAGCTCCACTGAGTAGCGGCGAGGTAGTCGGTGATGTCACGTGGGCGCTCCCCAAGCTGTGGACGCGGCGCGTTGACGGCGAACCCTCTCAGTCCCAAGTCGTGGTCTGGGCATCGGCGGTACACATGGCCGGCTTCTCCGCGGTGGTCGCAGAGGGAGCGGTGGTCGGGGGCGCGCCAAATGTCCGTCTTCCTGGCGTAGGTGCGTTGGGCGACGGGTGGGCGTGCTGGCGGTGGCGGCGGCGGCGGACGACGGAATTGCGTCGTTGCAGGGCCCTGGCGTGGTCGCGGAGGGGGACCTTGACGGCGTGCGACGGCGGCGTATGGCATCGCTTCTGGCTGGGGCTGCGGTAATTGTGGTTGCAGCTCGGGGACTCCAAGCGATCTGTGCACCTCTTCTTTCACGATGTCGGCGATCGAAGCTACTTGGGGCTGCGACGAAGGCAGGACCTTGCGCAGTTCTTCGCGCACAATGGCCATGATGGTCTCCTGAAGGTCGCCGGAATCCAGTCCTTGGATGGCGTACCCGCCGTGGTTGCTCAGTGGCTATGGTGTTGGGCTGCTGAGCACGAGGTCGCGGGATCGAAACCCGGCCACGGCGGCCGCATTTCGATGGGGGCGAAATGCGAAAACACCCGTGTGCTTAGATTTAGGCGCACGTTAAAGAACCCCAGGTGGTCGAAATTTCAGGAGTCCTCAACTACGGCGTGCCTCATAACCAGAAAGTGGTTTTGGCACGTAAAACCCCAAAATATTATTATTATTGGATGGCGTACTTCGGCGTGAGCCCTTGGCGGTTATATTGCCGGGTGCGCATCTCCAGAGTTTTCTCGATCGTCGATGCATCTGCAGAAAACTCAGCTACGGTATTCGGCGGGTTACGAATACGTCCTGCGAAAAGTTCTTGCTTGACGCCCCGCATCAGGAAGCGGACGTTTTTCTCCTCTGACATTTCCGGGTCGGCGTGCCGGAAAAGACGCACCATCTCCTCTGTGAAGATCGCTATCATCTCGTTTGGCAGCTGCACTCTAGTTTCTAGTAGTGCTTGGGCTCGCTCTTTTCGCACGAATGTTGTAAACGTTTGCAAGAATCCGCTTCGGAACAGGTCCCACGTCGGTAAGGTGGCTTCTCGATTCTCGAACCAGGTCCTGGCGGTGTCTGCCAGTGCAACATAGACATGCCGCAGCTTGTCGTCATTGTCCCAACTGTTAAACGTCGCGACCCCCTCATACGTCTCGAGCCAGGTTTCCGGGTCCTCGAATGTTGATCCGCGAAACGTCAGAGGTTCCCTGGGCTGCTGCAGCACGATGGGGTACGCTGGGGCTGCCATTGGGGTTGCCTTGTCCACAATCTTCTTGGTCTTCTCAGGTAGAAGTCCGTGCTCCGGGGGCAGCTGTTGAAGACGGCGGCTTGCTCAATGCTCCGGGACTACGTTGGTGTTCTCTTTGCGGTCTGGACTTGGATCCCGGCTTGTCGGGGACGTCCGGTACATGAACGAAAAGCACCTCCACCCGATGTCACGTGGTGGTGACGTTGAAAAACACAGTAGCAAATACTGTGAAAGACAAAACTAACTTTTATTGGGCGAACCTGTGCCCACAAAAGCAGGCTACACTTATATAGCACAACGATAGCGGCGAACACGGTCGGCGATCGTCGAAAATCTGATCAACGGGTGAAGCGCGTCCGCTTTTATACAGCAGTCGTCGAATGCTCCAGACTAATCGTTCGGACCCGCGTGCCTTCCACAAAGTTCTACTCCATTCGCGTCACGCGATGAAATCAGATAACACAACATTCGGCGACAACAGACAGCCGGATAGAAGCATCGATTACTTTACAGAAACTTCGGATAGATGCAGGGGCGTCCCGCGCTGTACGATTACATTTGTTAGGCGGTGAAACGTGGTCGCCCGATAAAGATAAGTACACGTGTCAATATTGTTTCTAAAGTTGCGTCAGACTGTATGCAGTCAGCGGGCTTCTTTTTTGTAATCTATTGCGTTAATTCACAAAACAAACAAAAAATTCTGGCAATTAGGGTATTGATCTCGGCAAACTATTGCTTGGGAGTTGTTCCTGGGGGTTTACTCTATCTGTTCAAATAAATATTTTCTGTCTACTGCATTTATTAAGGACGGATGAATAAGGGTTAAACTGCTATATCGTCCTTTGTTTGCGACGGGCTCGGTTTGTTTACACAACTTTACATGCAAAAATATGCAAAGCCATCGATTATTTGCTCAAACTATTGTCGTATTTTGGATAAAGAAGTAGCATTAATAACATCAATTGATATTAAAAACGCATTTAATACTATTGATAAAGGTGAAATTTTAAAATACTTAGAAGAAAACGAATGTCCAAATAACCTAATAAAATTAATCAGAGCTGTAATGACGAATCGAAGAATATTATATAAAAATGGAGACATAGAAAAGACATACAATTTAAAAAAAGGATCACCACAAGGATCCCCTTTAAGTCCATTATTTTGGACAATAATGATGACTGATATTTTAGTAAAAAAGTATCCAGTAAAAACGTATGTCCAAGCATTTGCAGATGATTTAACCATTACAATAAAAGGAACATCCAAAAGAAATCTTCAAGATAAGGCAACCGAAACTTTAAACATAATACATGAATGGGGTAAACAGAAAAACATTGAATTCAATACGACGAAAACGGAATTCATGATATTAAAAGGAAAGTATTCAAAAAGTCTTCGAATACTTAAGTTAGGAAATGAAAAAATCTAAATGGTGCAACAAATGAAAATATTGGGATTAATAATAGACGAAAAACTTTCCTTCATCCTTCATACCACATTTAGATTATATAAAAGAGAAGGTAACTAACCTAACAATTGGTGTAAATAAGGTTACAGGCAATAATAGAGGAATTAAAAATAAACAACTTCGCGAAATATATGTAAGAGGAACCGAAAAAATAATAATATACGCAGCACCAGTATGGTACAAATGCACCAACACTCTTCTTAAAAGATTAAAATCAACACAAAGAAAACCCTTATTATCAATAACTAAGGCGTACAAAACTGTATCCAATAATGCATTAAACGTTTTAGCAAATTTGCCACCAGTTCATTTAAAAATAGAAAAGGAAATAGAAATGCACAATATTATCAACAATGGAAAAGAATTTCTTTGGAACAATAAAGTATTCGATCGTACCAAAATAACACACAAAATCGATAAATGGGAAACTCATCCCACTAACAAATATAAATTCAGCTTTAATAAGAATCCAACTCAAGAGGCCGAATATGATATTTTTACAGATGGTTCCTCTAGTGAACACGGAGCTGGATCAGCTTTCGTAGTCATAAAATCAGGAAAAATAATAGACACTAAGCAATACTCCTAGCCAAATTACAGCAATAATTTCGAAGCAGAAGCAGTAGCTATTACAAAAGCATTAGAATATATAACTTTCCAGAATAACTCAGCTAGGTATCAAATTTTAACCGATAGTCTATCTACATTACAGGGAATTAGCAATCCAGACAACTTAAATCCATATATAAACCAAATTAAAGAAACAATTGGAAAAGTAAACAAGAACCATAAAATAATATTAACGTTTATAAAAGGACATAGTGGAAATATTGGGAATGAACATGCAGGCGACCTAGCTAAAAAAGCCATCCGGTACGGGGAAGAAATAGATCTCCCCATATCCAAAAAGTTTATTAATAGTCAGTTATATAAACAAATATATATAAAATGGAATACTGTATGGAATCAAGAACCCAACCTTTATAAAAGCTATATTAAGGAGTGGATCAAAAGTATTACGGAAATTCCAACCTTATTTTTGGCCAATCATAATAGTTCACAATTCATGACAGGCCATGGCCGGTTTCCACACTACCTCCAGAGGTTCAGAATTAGGCAAAATAGAATATGTACTTGCGGAGAGGAGGCAGACTCCTTCGAACATTACTTAGAAAAATGCGAAATAACTAGGAATTACCGCGACAAATAAAAATGAAATTTGGACATGAATACAGTAAGAAAAAAGCGGAAATTCTAGGGGATGGGGAAGCATTTGGTATTTTGGAGGAGATGGTAGAAGAGATAAATAGTAAAATCTAAAAAAAATGGTTTGTTTGGTTTGTAAAACCAAATAAAATAAATAAATAAATCGAATATATTATAGGTTAAGAACAAAAAATCAAGAAAATAAACAAATAGACTAAAAGCACTTAGCACATGCAAGCGATAAAAGCCCAATAAAAGTCTAAAAGGACATATTTTCAAGTTAAACATAAAATCAACCTCCCATCCTAATAAACAATCATACCTCAGACCAATCATTTAGGCAGAACAAAAAAAAATGGAACTATCACCTGACATCTTCGGTATGACGGCCAAGCTACCACCGAACAGTCAAACAACCATGATACCTTAAAACGGTAAGACGGCTGCGGCCACCACCGAAGTAAAGGCATATACAGGAATCAAAAATATTATATGGAAAGTTTTGAAAAAGGAGCGAAAAGTAAAACAGATCTGACATCATCGGTATTAGCTCCGAGAACGAACACGAGCAGCGCTGCGAGCGCCGCTCGCGTGACGTCAGGGCAAGGACTCTTGCCTGTCGTCTGCTACAGTTCGGGCGTTGTCCGGGCGCTTTCTGCGGTGTTTTCGTTTGTTCACCCTCGTTCTCTCTGCTTGTGTACTTATGGTGGTCGTCTCAAATATATTTTTACGACGTCTTCCTTAGCGAACATTTATTCAAAGAGCTAATTTCTTAGACAACAATGCAGCTCTCGAAGGCAACGCTACAGTGCCAGCCGAAGCGACGCAGACGAGCCCATTGCGGGTTTTTCATACGCGCATAGACAATCGCAAAAGCATAGCCTATAGGAATCCAGTTATGATACCATACCTGCCACGCTGCAACAAGTATGTCACAAAGTTGGCTATATATGACTTCTACAGCAGTCACGTTGATTTTATTCCGCTAAAACAGGTTTGCTCACGACGAGTGGTTCATGGTATAATATCGAATTTTTGCATTTCCTCACAGAAACGCTTGGCAGTAGCACGGGGACTTAACTAATACTGGAGCTTAGATTCTACACGCCTCACTTGCTTCTTTACCTGCTTGTCAACATTATGCGGTTCTTCACGTGTTTATTTTTTTTAAGCGGCGGAAACTTGAAGTAAAGTTAATGAAGGCTTACAGCTATTTACAGAGTACAATTAGAAATGTACCAATATATATTCCCTTTTCCGTGCTACACGTTCAACTCACCTCTTTAGAGAGCGTTTGTTAATGATTAATAATGTATGTTATGTTCCTCTTTTTTTGTCTATGTTACCTAGTGTATATCATTTATTTATTTCAATGCCGCAGTGTGTTTTGCATTGTTGTTGTGGAAATATTTTACTGTTCTTTCATATATTGTATAACTGCAATGTTTTATGGCCACTATATAAATAATTTATATGGCGTTTGATGTGTTACCCCATGCAGCCATATTGTACCTAAGGGGGTGAGGTTACCTGAAGCCGCGTCTGTGCGGCTTTTTTCCCTCATCCACCTCCATTTACCACTCCTCTGCACATCTGTGTGTGTAAATGGAAATTAATAAACCAAATCAAATCAAACTCACTTGAGAAATTTACTGGTGCTTGTTGCTTGAGGAATATACATGACGAATCTGTTTGGCGAACTGACACAGGCTGCTCGGCCCAATTTTTTTAGTGAAGCATGCCTGCTGGACCGCATAGCTGCAGCCAGAAAGACGTCGAAGCGTCAATGACTAGTAGTATGGGACATATTCAAGATATCGAAATTCCCCCGGTGGAGGGTCAGAAATCAAGTGAAAGTATATGCAAGGCTTGTGGTGCTTTCTTTATGAATGTTTGCGGCTGGATTGGAGCAAACTTAATTTAGCCTTAATTTATGTACCGACGAAGCGAATTGTTATCCGTTTGTATAATTAAATAACGCTGGATCGAGACATCGTGAGACAGAAGGTGCTTGAATTTTCCTTTTGTAGGCAATCTAAGCTGCGGTGTAGTAGCTCGAGAATACTTTAGCCATTCCAGTTGGCGCTGTAAAAAACATGCTTTATGGTTTTAATTCGAAGTTGTAGTGAACTGATGGGTTTCGCGAACATAGCGTGCCTCGCCATACGGACAGTCGATTGCTACCGTTACGTGATCAGGGGTGTGCCATATTGTCGATAAAGGCTACTAGGGCCACTATGAAACATTTCATCACTTTCAATTGAGTGGCTCTCGATCTTAACAACGAAACTTTTCTCTCAGGTGATTGCTACTATGGTGTTTGTGAATTAACTATGTAAATACTCTACATGAAGCGCCGTCGTGTTAGCAGCCATGAGCAATTCGTTTTTTGGAGGCCTGTTTCAGAGGGGGATGAAAGTAGCAGCAAACTTTTTCATAAGAAATGCGCGCCTAACTATTTTTTTACGCAACAATGAATGGCCATATTTGAATAGAACAACACACCACAGTAATAGGAATCGTGATGACAGCTTCGCTGGGCAGTGTCTTTCTAACATCGGATAACATGTTGACGCCAATTACCAAATTTTTCTTCCACGTAAAATGCAATGCCTCTCATAGCTAAATACTAAAGGAATGTTAAGTGTTTATCGAAGCATCATACACAACTTCGCGCGTTGAATTTGCAGATATTCTTTTTTTAGCCAAATTTACCGATAGACACGGCGCATATATGCATTGCAAAACCTAGTAGACCCCTTTAACGCTACTTAGCTTGCGATATCCAAGTCGCAAAGTTTCCCGACTCACACGCCTTTGAAGAGGAAACTGTGGTTAAGGTATGGCAGCTGAAAGAAGCCGACGTATTCTCCAATACGTACGGCTCGAGC
Source organism: Dermacentor albipictus (assembly GCF_038994185.2). Taxonomy (NCBI): domain Eukaryota; kingdom Metazoa; phylum Arthropoda; class Arachnida; order Ixodida; family Ixodidae; genus Dermacentor; species Dermacentor albipictus. The sequence continues at coordinate 3,775,276 of NW_027225566.1, read as the reverse complement.
CACCGAGCGCGCGCGGTAGCCGAGCGAGCCGGAGCGAGCGGCGTCCTGGCCGTGACGTCACTCGCGAGAGGGCGCCACTCCTAATTCTCGGGGCTAATAACGACCAACGCTACCACCGAAGCAGAAAACATAAACTGCATCTTTCGGTATGACGGCGTTGGTTAGCACCGAACTCAGATGAATACCAACTGTTGAGTCCTCAATTGAAAAGGTAAGACGGCCACGGCTACCACCTGAGTAAAGAGAGGCTCACAGAAACTAAAACCATCCCATATAAACAGTTGACTAATGTCAGAACTGAACGCCAACGAGTTCAGAACTGCCTTCTCCATGGTCTATCAAACTGGATGGAGGGAGGTAAAGTCACAGGACAGAACGAACCTTTGGGCGGAGTGTCCATACTCCATACTGCATTGTGCTGTAATAAACAAATCAATCTCCTCCAGATCCGACCCTCTCAATTCCCATAGAACTATAACACATTAACACTTAAACTAGTAGTTATTATTCAACAACAGAGAAAATAAATGAAGAACGTAAGAAAAAAAATAGAAAATATATATATGTGTAGTAGGAGTGCGTGCATGCGATACGTACACATGTGTAGAACTGTTATATCTATATGATATATATATATATACATAGTACATAACTATATCATTTAACAAAACAAACTAAATACTTTGAGGAAAAGAAAAGACGAGCTAACATAAAATCAAACATTTACAGACTCGAATGAAAGAAAAAAGGCAGTGAAGGAATTAGTTCAGATATTAGGTTTTACAATCGGTATCATTTAATTCAGGCAGCTAAAACAATCTGGGCTTCTGTAGGCTGTGGAAACCGGTAGAGAGAGGGAAAAAAAATTTTGTATTTCACCCTGGAAAGAAGACGCCAGAAGAAAGAAGACATCGACAAGACAAGACAGACAGAAGATAACCGACAAGACAAGAGGACACAAGCGATTGAAGACGAAAAAAGAAAATATTGTAAGTCAAGAAAAGATAACAAAGAAATAAACATTGTATGAGTATGCATGCAATATTACGGAACAGAAGAAGAGCAATTGTACGTCAAGACAGACAATATTGATAATATGTATTGTATTCATGAATAATAAATCCCGCAACCATCCGTTCCCTTGGCCGTGGTTCCCCTGGTGGTAGACTCCCCCCCATTTTTTTTTCCTTTACAAAATTATTTGACCACGTCATTTTCATTTATTTTTCTAATCTGGCAGCCTGCAATACTTCGGTGCAGCAGGCAGGGCTTAGTTTCCTATTTTAATTATTTCACTTTTACTAATTTTTATTGCCCAACACAACCCTTATGTCCCCATCTATAGATCATCATCATCGGCTCCAGCACCTGCGGCCACTGGTTCGCTCGGGAGCGGGTTTTTTCGTCTTTCAACCAAGAAAACGAGTGAGTACAACTTTGAAATTTCGTACTCCTCTGCCATAAACAACTCAGGCACCTCCGGACACAAGAATCGCCGCTTAAAACGGCCCAGAACTCAAGAAATCAGCGTTTTTCGACGCAGTTTGGGCTCCGTCGGCGGCCATCTTTGTTTCCACCACCACTTCAGTGGGAAACCGCAAATTCAAGCCTTCTCAACCGCTTAAACTTTGGAAACAGGAAGTCCCGAGGTGCCCGAAGTTACGAAGAACCTTCGCTAACAAGAGGAACATTTCAAAGAGTGAAAATCGTGTGATAAAGCCGTTGTTTACATGTGGTCCTCCCGCGTATATGGGCGAAGCCATCTTGTAAGGGGCAGCACAGCCAGTCTGTGTATGTAAACAACGCAAAAAGCCTGCCCCAGCGGTTAACACTGCTCCCGAGTCTTCAGAGGAACCCCGGCAACTTCTATACTCAACCACAGTGTTTGAGAACCCTCCGGAGGGCTCAGTTTGAGAAAGAAAAGTCCCTCCTTCAATGCTGCTACCAGTGGGGGCCGCCATGTTGTTTGGGTCCCTCCAGAGACGTAAAGGGCTGTAACTGCGCCAATTTTTGGCCCAGAGGAAAGCCAAACATACCGTTGGATTCAGAAAAATACGGAGAATAAAGTGGAAAAAAGAATGGGCTTCTAGAGGCAACGGAAAGCCTCAAAATCCGATAGCCGTTCGAGGAAGCACAGGGTTGCTCGCGTCTTTTATCATGTTTCGCTAAATTTGGCAGAATCGCCGCTTTTTGCCAAGAGTGGCTCCGGAACGCTAAAACGGCCGGATAAAACGTATGACAACCTAAAGAAGCGAAAAATACCTCTTTCACGTGATGGGAAGACTTTCCAAGAAGGTGACAGCCGTCAAAGCTAGGAAATATCAAAATGTTCAGAGGCAAGGAAGAGAGGAAATCCGACGCAACTGTGATGTGAAGTGAAGTGAAGCCGCAAAGTGACACGACGCAAAGTGAAGCCCGCGGAACGCGTCCTGTTGGCAGCTCTGTTTTAGGGCCCATGTCAAAAACGTTCCGCCCCACTTCACTTGGAGAGTCCACGTCGGAGAAAAACCAGACCAGCAGTTCAATGAAGACGAAGACAAACAAGAAAAAACCAAAGGAGAAAATGACCTCCCAAGAGGACAAGCCTCCAGGGGAGGTACGGGAGGATGAGCAACCTAGCAAGGAAAATGAAGTGACTGAGCGCATCCAACCAAAAGATCGACAACAAGAAATAAGACATACGCAAAACCAAGATAATGAAGAAACTGAACAGCAAGATGGTATCCTGCGACAAACCACACTGAATGATGAAAACGAGCACCACGATAAAAGTGAGGGGAATGAAGAACAAAGATTGGAAGTCAATCTTGAAGACGACAGAGCGTCCCAGAGCTCAATGCTAAACAGCAAAGGGGATAAAAGCACAACGCTTTCAAGACTTTCAAAGTCAGACAAAGCAATAATGAAAGCACTACTCAGGATCTCCACCTCAACGGGGGGAGAAGAAAAAGTCTCACAACTGATCGAAACCATACTGACGGTGAACAGTCCAAGATGAAAACACTAATCATGGAACAAGCTCAAGAGATCGCGTATAAACGAGGACGGATCGAAGAGCTTGAACGCAAGTCATCAGAGGAAAGAATCGCAAGAACAGAGGAGCAAACAACAAGAAGAGAAGAAAGCTTACCTACGAATATAAGCCCAAAACAGACCTACGCCCTGGTCGTCACATCTGGGACACTCCACAAGAATGAAGTAGCTGCCCTTATCAAGAGGAAGATTGACCCAGCGACTCTAGGTTTGCAGGACGCAACAATGAGAAATGGAAGAGAAGGGGTCGTTGTCACAACATCATCAAAAGAAGCTTCTAGCAAGCTTCTTAGTCACTTCGAGAAAGACATCGAACTGAAAAACCTGACTGCAAAGCTCCCAAAAGAAAATCGACTCCACATCAAGGTCATTGGGCTCGATGAAGACACTGACTTAGAAACTCTACCAGAAAATGTAATCAAGCAAAATCAACTTTCATGTACTGCAGAAGACATGGTAATCAAAAAGACATGGAAGGGGAGACAAGGAATGACAGTCGTCTTCGGCCTAAATCGAAATGGTGTTTCCGCTGTCGGAAAGAAGAAGTTTCTCAACATTGGCTGGTCGAGATGCCCAATCTTCGACCACATATTTTTTCCAAGGTGCACCAGGTGTGCCTCTCATGGGCACACCGCGTTTGAATGCGACCGACCTACTCACGGTACCAACTGCGGCCAAAGAGGACACCAAAACAGTGACTGTGAGGACGAGCCACTGTGCAGAATCTGCGAAGGTGAGGGAATTGAAGATTTTAACCATTCTATGATGTCTTGGGAGTGTCCAAGTTATCTCTCGAAAATTCAACTAGAGAAAAATAGAATCATGGCACGCCTAATCTAAAACCTCTACAGCAAACATGGCTTCCAACGCTTCTAACAATAACAAACTTCCAACACATCATAGATCAGACACACTAGACATCATACAAGTAAATTTAGTAAGGTCATATAAAGCATTACAATCATTAAAATTTTATCAAGAAGAATATAAACAAGATATTTTCGCAGTACAAGAACCGTATGCATCAGCAAATAAAATAATCGGATTCCCTATAGAACACAAGATAATAGCACATAACGTTAAACCGAAAGTAGCAATAATAATCCACAATAAAGAAATAATTACTTTCCCTATTTTAGTAGAAGAAAACATAATAGCAACGAGAATAAAGTTCAAAAGCAAAGACATTTTATTAATTAACTGTTATTGGCCACCTAATGTGGATAATTTCCAATATTTATCAAGGCTAGAAAATCTGTTAAACTCTATTCAATATACAGAACTTTTAATAACCGGTGACTTTAATGCCAAAAACACTACATGGGGAAGTAAAACAAATGATACAAGAGGGGAAAACATTTTAGAATTAGTAATTAGGAATAACTTAATAGTCTTAAATGATAGTAACTCCCCCCCGAACATTTAAAACATCAAGGGCAAAAGGTTGGATTGACTTATCAATTGTAAAGAATATATTCGGGTCTGATATTACTAGATGGAAAGTGCTAAAAGACTTTAACCATAGTTATCACAGATATATAAAAATTGAAATACAGGTAGGACACAACCCGGAAGAGGAAAAATATGGAATTACTCTTAAAGGAAGGAAAAAGATTTTGGACGCAATATTAGAAGACCAATGGTTTGCAAACCATAACGAATTTAAGAGTATTGAAGAAGTAGAGGACAGTCTCGACATATTTTACTTAAAGCTAAATAATCTAGAAATAAAACATACAAAAAAATTGAAACCTCCTAAAAACAAAATGAATGCTTGGTGGACAACAGAGCTTGAAATAGAAAGGAAAAAAGTTCGAGCGATGAGAAGAAAATATCAGAGATCTAAAGGCGAGATAAGAGAAGCATACAAAAAAGAATACTATACAGAGCATGACATATATAACAACATGTTGAACAAAGCAAAAGACTCAAACTGGTAAGCTTTCTGTTCAGCTAGCTCAAAAAACCCTTTAGCCTCCCTTATAAAATAGCTAATAATAAAATTAAGAAGAAAATTACTATATCCAGCATTGAAAAAGAAGATGGGGAAAAAACTGAAACATTACAAAAAGCCGTAGAATGCATTCGAGGAAAATTGTACCCAGTAGAAGAAAGCACCTTTACTAGGAATTTAGACCAAGCTGATAACAAATTAGAACACCAGTTACAGGGTGATCATCAGTGCAATGACCACCCGGTAATGGAATCAGAAGAAAATATAACTGTACCACGAAGTGGAAGCATTGAACCGCTTTTCACCACCTTAGAGGTGGACTCTGTGATAAAAAATTTGCGTAATGATGTGGCACCAGGACCTGACAACTTACAAACTGAATTGGTAACAAGAATATACGAGAAACCCAAAACATATTTTGTTAATTTATTTAACGCCTGTTGAAAACTTGGCCATTTCCCTACACAATGGAAAACATCCAGGGTAATTCTAATAAATAAAGCAAATAACGAAGAAAAAATAGGAGTAGGCAAATACAGGCCCATAGCTATTAATTCTATCTTAGGAAAGATTTTAGAAAAACTAATTAAAGACAGATTATATTTTTTCCTGTTTAAAAATAACTTAAACATAAAACAATTTCGGTTTCGCCACAATACCTCGACAACAACAGCCCTCCTTGAAATAACAAAGAGAGTAAGTAGGAATAAAATAGATAAAAATAGCAGTTTAATCATTTCACTAGACATTAAGAATGCGTTTAACGGTATTAGAGCGGACATAGTAACTAAAATTCTTCAAGAGTATAATTGCCCACATAACTTAAGATCAATGATAAATGCTGTACTAACCAACAGAAAAATAAGATATGATCAAGATAATGTAAAAGTAGACAGAAATTTAGCGACAGGATCCCCACAGGGTTCACCTTTGAGCCCTCTCTTGTGGAACCTGATGATGGCAAAATTATTAGAAGCCTAAAGTATTCAAGACACGTACGTAATGGTCTTCGCAGACGATATTACAGTTGTACTTAATGCAAAAGCAAGGAAAACTCTAGAGGACAAAGCCAATCAAGTACTAACTCAAATAAATAACTGGGCACAAGAAATGAGACTTGAATTCAATACGGAAAAATCAAAATTTATAATTATAGGTAAACAATATGATAGTCATGCACCACATTTAAAACTTGGAGGAAAAAGACTGAAAATGATGAAGGAATTAAAAATACTAGGCGTTATTTTCGATTCAAGAATGTCATTTATCCCTCACATGCAATACATTAAAGATAAAGTAGCCCATTTAACTTACCAACTAAGTAAATTTACTGGAGGGCGAAAGGGAACACAACAGAAGCAATTAAAGACTATTTATACTAGAGGGATTGAGAGGATGATTGTTTACGCTTCTCCAGTTTGGTACAGTAAAAAGATCGAGATTAATAAAAAACTCAAAGCAATTCAAAGAATACCTTTAATCCTACTAACCAGAGCATACAGAACCACATCGAATTAGTCTCTAAACATATTAGCCAACATCCCCCCAATAGCATTAACAATAGAAAAGGAAATAGAAACATATCAAATATTCGCAAAAGGTAAAAACTTCTTATGGAAAGATAAAGTGTTTACGGAAAATGAGGTTGTATCAAAATACGATCTGTGGGAATTTCACCCGTCTACAAACTTCTCCTTTCCATTCACAGACAAAGAACAAGACGTGGACATAAAAATATATACAGACGGCTCCAAAATGGAAGAGAAAGTAGGAGCAGCATATGTTGTATATAATTAATGAGGGGAAATATTAACAACAAAATTGTTCAAATTACCAGAATATTCATCGAATTACGAGGGTGAAGCGATAGCACTATTAAAAGCAATAGAATACATAGAATCAAAGGAAACTAGTTATACATTCCAAATCCTCACAGACAGCCTTTCGTGCTTACAAGCACTACGAAATCCCCAAAACAATAACCCTCTTATAGTTAAAATAAAGAAAAAACTTTTAGAATTACCACGGGAAAAAATAACCTTATCATTTGTCAAAGGACATAACAACAACAAAGGGAATGACACGGCGGACTTGTTGGCCAAAGAGGCTAGTATAGTAGGAGAGTGCGTTGATTTACCGGCTACCAAACCATTTATTAAAAAACCACTCAATATATTGGTGAAGGACAAGTGGAACAAGATATGGCAAAATGAGGGAAAAATAGCTTTACCTATGAATGGATAAAAAATGTCAGAACAATCCCAGATAATTTTATAGGCAACTATTATACATCTCAGGCAATCTCAGGTCATGGGAGATTTCCTCATTACTTTTTTAGGTTCCACTCGTCCAACACATCATCATCATCATCAGCCTGGTTACGCCCACTGCAGGGCAAAGGCCTCTCCCATACTTCTCCAACAACCCCGGTCATGTACTAATTGTGGCCATGCCGTCCCTGCAAACTTCTTTATCTCATCCGCCCACCTAACTTTCTGCCGCTCCCTGCTACGCTTCCCTTCCCTTGGGATCCAGTCCGTAACCCTTAATGACCATCGGTTATCCTCCCTCCTCATTACATGTCCTGCCCATGCCCATTTCTTTTTCTTGATTTCAACTAAGATGCCATTAACTCCCTCACCCAATCTGCTCTTTTCTTATTCCTTAACGTCACACCTATCATTCTTCTTTCCATAGCTCGTTGCGTCGTCCTCAATTTGAGTAGAACCCTTTTCGTAAGCCTCCTGGTTTCTGCCCCCTAGGTGAGTACTGGTAAGACACAGCTATTATACACTTTCCTCTTGAGGGATAATGGCAACCTGCTGTTCATGATCTGAAAATGCCTGCCAAACGCACCCCAGCCCATTCTTATTCTTCTGATTATTTCTGGCTCATGATCCGGATCTGCCGTCACTACCTGCCCTAAGTAGATGTATTCCCTTACTACTTCCAGTGCCTCGCTGCCTATTGTAAATTGCTGTTCTCTTCCGAGACTGTTAAACATTACTTTAGTTTTCTGCAGATTAATGTTTAAACCCACTCTTCTGCTTTGCCTCTCCAGGTCAGTGAGCATGCATTGCAATTGGTCCCCTGAGTTACAAAGCAAGGCAATATCATCAGCGAATCGCAAGTTACTAAGGTATTCTCCATTAACTTTTATCCCCAATTCTTCCCAATCCAGGAATCTCTGAATACCTCCTCTCTGAATCCCAATCTCTGAATACCTCCTGTAAACACGCTGTGAATAGCATTGGAGAGATCGTATCTCCCTGTCTGGCGCCTTTCTTTATTGGGATTTTGTTGCTTTCTTTATGGAGGACAATGGTGGCTGTGGAGCCGCTAAAGATATCTTTCAGTATTTTTACATACGGCTCGTCTACACCCTGATTCCGTAATGCCTCCATGACTGCTGAGGTTTCGACAGAATCAAACGCTTTCTCGTAATCAATGAAAGCTATATATAAGGGTTGGTTATATTGCGCACATTTCTCTATCACCTGATTGATAGTGTGAATATGATCTATTGTTGAGTAGCCTTTACGGAATCCTGCCTGGTCCTTTGCTTGACAGAAGTCTAAGGTGTTCCTGATTCTATTTGCGATTACCTTAGTGAATAGTTTGTAGGCAACGGACAGTAAGCTGATCGGTCTATAATTTTTCAAGTCTTTGGCGTCCCCTTTCTTATGGATTAGGATAATGTTAGCGTTCTTCCAAGATTCCGGTACGCTCGAGGTCATGAGGCATTGCGTATACAGGGTGGCCAGTTTCTCTAGAACAATCTGCCCACCATCCTTCAACAAATCTGCTGTTACCTGATCCTCCCCAGCTGCCTTCCCCCTTTGCATATCTCCTAAGGCTTTCTTTACTTCTTCCGGCGTTACCTTTGGGATTTCGAATTCCTCTAGACTATTTTCTCTTCCATTATCGTCGTGGGTGCCACTGGTACTGTATAAATCTCTATGGAACTCCTCAGCCACTTGAACTATCTCATCCATATTAGTTATGATATTGCCGGCTTTGTCTCTTAACGCATACATCTGATTCTTGCCAATTCCTAGTTTCTTCTTCACTGTTTTTAGGCTTCCTCCGAGTTAAGTTTCTTTGTTGTTGATTGTTGTTCTTTTCTCCTTGAAGTCGACCAAAGTCTCTTCAAGGTGTTTATCGGCGTTGATGAAGCAGGAGGCAGGTTGGAGGTAACAAAACTTGAAGATATATTGTAACGGAAATATTTACACAGTCAAATACAGAGTTAGCAAAAGAACACTGATACAAAACACACAAGTAAACAGCGCCTTACTCTTCTACTTTTCTTAAGTTAGAGCCTAGGACAACTGTCATTACATACGACCAACCGAGTCTCACTGTTCTACCACTAAGTGGTTACGGCCCAGACTAGCGTTGCATCGTACGGAGTCTTACTGTTCTATCAGGTTTAGTGATTACAGCCTAGACTGAGGAACAAGCGCCTCGTCTCGGTTGTTATAGGGGAAAGAGACAAAGAAAAAGGGCGGTAGGGTCGTTAGCCCATCCCACGGAAGCAATTGCCAATGAGAGTTGACAGTTTCCTAAGCCACAACCCAAAGGGATGGGCTTACCCTCATAAGCGAATCTATTGGAAAACCACCCTGTTTTCCCTCTTCCCACATCTTCCTCTCCCCCTCCTATTTCCACGTGGTCAGTGACGGCCTCGTCAAACACGCCAGGCCTGCATGATTTATTGAGGCCATCTCGCACCTCAGCGGCGTTTCTAGCCAGCACGGGTGGCTCGGGCGCTGGTGTCCCAACAGCGCGTACCGTAGTCCCCCCTCAAGGTTTTTCCTGGTAGGAAACCAATTACCGCTGGCGGCATCCGGACTCGGGTGCTCTTCAAACGACGCCGCGCCCCTCTCTACGGCGCGCACTGCATGCTGTAACACGACACAAAGCGGGCTCTCCCCAGCGCTCAAAACAAGATGCACGTGGCTGCCGTCCGAATGCGTAGGGGGGTGAACCCCCCGCTCCGCACGCGCCAGACGTGGTCAACCTTGCTGGCAGCTGCGTCTCTAATTAGCAGGGGACTCAAGAGCCGGCGCCACAACGTCGCGTATACAACCTTTGTCCGCTCGAGCTTTGTCCGCGTGGCCCTATTATGACCATCGGCGGAATGTCAAGAAAGCCCGCGTAAAAGCATTTTCTCCGAGTCCGTTTTCCTCCTCTGCACCGCGCCCCCCGCGGCGGCGCGCGCCTCGGCTCGTCACCCAACACCACGCGGGCCGTCCGACCCCTCAACCACAGAAACGATTGCCGCCTGAGGCGCTGGGGGGTTAGACGCTTCCCTATTCACAAAACGCACGAGCAACTCGCGGCACTTCAAAAGTATATACAAAACAATCATGCAGCCCTCCGCCGTCCATTCTGCCGGCTCACCCTTTGCTGAATGCACTGTCGTTTTCGGATCTCCTCCACGGTGCCGGGCTTGGCTGCTGTGGGATCTTCTCGAAGGTGCAGGAGGTGCTCGTTGGATGACTTGATCCCTTCACCACTGGTCCAGGATTCGATGTTGTAGAGTTCGCCGATCCTGTCGACTGCGCCAGTTAAGTTTCTTTGTTGTTGATTGTTGTTCTTTTCTCCTTGAAGTCGACCAAAGTCTCTTCAAGGTGTTTATCGGCGTTGATGAAGCAGGAGGCAGGTTGGAGGTAACAAAACTTGAAGATATATTGTAACGGAAATATTTACACAGTCAAATACAGAGTTAGCAAAAGAACACTGATACAAAACACACAAGTAAACAGCGCCTTACTCTTCTACTTTTCTTAAGTTAGAGCCTAGGACAACTGTCATTACATACGACCAACCGAGTCTCGCTGTTCTACCACTAAGTGGTTACGGCCCAGACTAGCGTTGCATCGTACGGAGTCTTACTGTTCTATCAGGTTTAGTGATTACAGCCTAGACTGAGGAACAAGCGCCTCGTCTCGGTTGTTATAGGGGAAAGAGACAAAGAAAAAGGGCGGTAGGGTCGTTAGCCCATCCCACGGAAGCAATTGCCAATGAGAGTTGACAGTTTCCTAAGCCACAACCCAAAGGGATGGGCTTACCCTCATAAGCGAATCTATTGGAAAACCACCCTGTTTTCCCTCTTCCCACATCTTCCTCTCCCCCTCCTATTTCCACGTGGTCAGTGACGGCCTCGTCAAACACGCCAGGCCTGCATGATTTATTGAGGCCATCTCGCACCTCAGCGGCGTTTCTAGCCAGCACGGGTGGCTCGGGCGCTGGTGTCCCAACAGCGCGTACCGTAGTCCCCCCTCAAGGTTTTTCCTGGTAGGAAACCAATTACCGCTGGCGGCATCCGGACTCGGGTGCTCTTCAAACGACGCCGCGCCCCTCTCTACGGCGCGCACTGCATGCTGTAACACGACACAAAGCGGGCTCTCCCCAGCGCTCAAAACAAGATGCACGTGGCTGCCGTCCGAATGCGTAGGGGGGTGAACCCCCCGCTCCGCACGCGCCAGACGTGGTCAACCTTGCTGGCAGCTGCGTCTCTAATTAGCAGGGGACTCAAGAGCCGGCGCCACAACGTCGCGTATACAACCTTTGTCCGCTCGAGCTTTGTCCGCGTGGCCCTATTATGACCATCGGCGGAATGTCAAGAAAGCCCGCGTAAAAGCATTTTCTCCGAGTCCGTTTTCCTCCTCTGCACCGCGCCCCCCGCGGCGGCGCGCGCCTCGGCTCGTCACCCAACACCACGCGGGCCGTCCGACCCCTCAACCACAGAAACGATTGCCGCCTGAGGCGCTGGGGGGTTAGACGCTTCCCTATTCACAAAACGCACGAGCAACTCGCGGCACTTCAAAAGTATATACAAAACAATCATGCAGCCCTCCGCCGTCCATTCTGCGTGTTCGAGAGATGAGCGGCCTAACACTCCGTATCCTGAGAGCATGTTCAATTCTATCCATATTATACTTCCTGATGTCAGCTGTCTTACGCTTGTTGATTAACTTCGAAAGTTCTGCCAGTTCTATTCTAGCTGTAGGGTTAGAGGCTTTCATACATTGGCGTTTCTTGATCAGATCTTTCGTCTCCTGTGATAGTTTACTGGTATCCTGCCTAATGGAGTTGCCACCGACTTCCATTGCACACTCCTTAATGATGCCCACAAGATTGTCGGTCATTGCTTCAACACTAACTTCCTCTTCCTGAGTTAAAGCCGAGTACCTGTTCTGTAGCTTGATCTGGAAGTCCTGTATTTTCCCTCTTACCGCTAACTCATTGATCGGCTTCTTATGGACCAGTTTCTTCCGTTCCCTTCTCAGGTCTAGGCTAATTCGAGTTCTTACCATCCTGTGGTCACTGCAGCGCACCTTGCCGAGCACGTCCACATCTTGTATGATGCCAGGGTTAGCGCAGAGTATGAAGTCTATTTCATTTGTAGTCTCGCCGTTCGGGCTCCTCCACGTCCACTTTCGGCTATCCCGCTTGCGGAAGAAGGTATTCATTATCCTCATATTATTCTGTTCCACAAACTCTACTAATAACTCTCCCCTGTTATTCCTAGTGCCTATGCCATATTCCCCCACTGCTTTGTGTCCAGCCTGCTTCTTGCCTACCTTGGCATTAAAGTCGCCCATTAGTATAGTGTATTTGGTTTTCACTCTACCCATCGCCGAATCTACGTCTTCATAGAAGCTTTCGACTTCCTGGCCATCATGACTGGATGTGGGGGCATAGCCCTGTACAATCTTCATTTTCTACCTCTTATTAAGTTTCACAACAAGACCTGCCACCCTCTCGTTAATGCTATAGAATTCCTGTATGTTACCAGCTATATTCTTATTAATCAGGAATCCGACTCCTAGTTCCCTTCTCTCCGCTAAGCCCCGGTAGCACAGGACATGCCCGCTTTTTAGCACTGTATATGCTTCTTTTGGCCTCCTAACTTCACTGAGCCCTATTATATCCCGAATACATGCAAATGTCAACAAGCAGCCATAAGTTTTGATCATTATCTGGAATCATGTAGAATAACAGAAATCCAACGAAAACAATTAATTAAAATTGTTGGAAATAACCCTACAAAAAGAAAACCAGAAATAATTAAAAACAATCAAGCTCTGGACATTATTGAGGAAATGATAAAGATAATTACAGACTCTATCCCACAAATTTAATACCAACAAAACTTAAATTTTAACCCATGTAAACATAATTTACCTTACACACAGACCGGATGCCTCACGGAAGGAGAACCGACGCCCGGAAGGGCTAGGTGTAGGACGTACTTTCGTCCGGCATCGGGTACCAACTCACTCTTACCTAGTTTAATCACCTGCGAAAACTCGAGGGATCACTTGCTCCACTCCCAAGGTATTATAGAATAATTCCAGTAGAATGGAAGCAGGACATCAAGCGTTTTACATCTGGAAAAATAGAGAATCTCATACTACCACCAAGAAGAGTAGGAGAAAAAGGTTCGCCTCAACTTTCGACGCAAGACCCCTGAAGTCAAGAGCAAGTCAAGCAAGCAAGCCTCAAGATGCAAGGCTCAAGGCAAGCAAGCCTCAAGAATTCATTGTATTCAAGATGAAGAAACGTATATGTAAATTATTGATCAATAAATCCCGCACCAACCCGCTCCCTTGCTGTGGTTTCGCCGACAGTTATGAACATTACTTCTTTCTATCTTCTACTCTCTTCTTTTCCACTTTCTTTCTTTTCTTATTTTTCTAAAAAAACATTTTGGGTATCTTCCCTAATTTTTTATATTAAATTCGGCTTTCTCTTCACACCTGTGATACACTAGTGGTGCAGGTCGAGGCATCTCTCCTTTGTGCCTCTCTCACTTTCTGTCCCCATCTATATTTATCTTTCTAATTTGGCAGCCTGCAATACTTAGGTGCAGTAGGCAGGGCTTAGTACTTGTTTTATTTATTTTTATTTTTCATTAATTTTTATTTCCAACACAATTTTTATGTCCCCATCCATTGCAGCAGGCAGGGCGTAGTTTATTGTTTTAATTATAATATTTTATTGTATTTATAATGCCTAATACAAATTTTATGTTACCATTCATTTAGCTACCACGCGCATCGCTGTTGCTTCGTTAGTCGAACCTTCTTTGTTTAGACTGATCCAGGGACCAGGAAAGAAACTGGGGTCATTTGTGAGCTGGTGTGTATGTTCATGGAACGAGCTGCGGCCTGAGAAAACGCCAGTTGCGTTTAACGTTTCCTTTTGCTTGATTATTTCTTTGAGTAATGGCTCTTCGCGACGCTGGCAGATCGTCGGAACCATATATCCGCGATATGGGTTAGATACGGTGGAAAATAGTATATTGCGAAATCGCGTCCATCATCAGACCCTGCAATAACCATCCAACCCATAAGCAATTTGACTGTCACCCCTTACCTCGTCTTGTTTTCTCTAATTGTACAGCACTTTTCGTGCAAAATTGGCAACTGGAAACAAGAGTCGCAAGGAGATGAGAAATTAAGCGATCTGCTAAGGGAGAAAGCCGAGGCAACAGCCAAACAGGGAGGAAAAGCGAAAATTGTTTGTGAAAATGTTCATGGATCAACATCTTTTAGAGCGCAGCTCTTTGGCGTCCGTTCCTGGGTTTCGCGTCGTCGTCGGCGTTGTCGGCCTCGTAACCAGCTCCGCCCCCCTTCGCTGGAGTGGGAGACGAAGGACGCGAGCCGCGAATGGCGGAGACCAATGAGAGCGGCCCCTTCAGTGACGTGCGCGCGCGATGCTGGTGTCATGCGGACCCTCCTTACGGCTCGATGCGCACTCGTGTCTGGTCTCAGCCGATCCGCTCGTTTCGTACTATCGTCTGCTCGCGCCAAAGCTCTCGCCCGCGCCTGTTTGGTTCTGTTGGGTCGGTCTCGTTCGCGCTTATTTTGGTTGGTATTGTGTGAGATTGTTTCTTAATCTGATTGTATGCGCTATGCGAATTGTATAGTACTTTCTGGAAGCCATGCGGCACCAGCGATCACACTGGAACCTTTGACGAGTCATGTATAAACGCCGGCTCGCTTGATCCGCAGATCAGATTTTCGACCATTACCGACTCTGCTACATGCCTCTCTCAAATTCTTTGCTTCAAAATATCGCGAAATGGAAACACGTATAGAGCTGCGCTCAAATTTCGCATTAGGGAGTATCGTAATCGTCGGATAATTTTTTTATTAAAAAGGAAGTAGAGAAAGCGCTGCCGGAATTGGAGAATAATTCCGTGTGTTTTGAATGGCTCTTCTACAGTTATCAATCCAGCCCCTGAAGTAGCCACTTCCCTGCTGTGCTAATGGGGGTGTTTTTCTAACCTTCCGTGGTGGGCGCAGTACGTCTAGAACCGGAGCGTCCTGCGCTCTACGCGGTTGTACGGGACTGGCGACGAGGCATCGTTACGCAACTTCCCAAATAACAACACGAGTCGGTTTTGGCGTTTGGTAGAGCAGCAAAAGAAGGATCCAAAAGAACTGCGGTTGTTCCACAAATATACATTTCGCTACAATTCTTCCAGAGATCAATCACAGAACGCTACTAGTAATTTTTATTTTGCACTTTTTCTGGTTAACTTGTTCTTGGCAAGGTTCCTCCTGCACATCTTGCATGCACGAGTCCATTTCATGTGGTTCTTTGTTTTCCAAGTAAAGAAGAGGTGTATCTCACAGGCGTACCTGTAAGATAAACGTTATTTCTATTCTTTTTTGCCGGTTTACGGCTTTTTATGGCGAATGATGGGCATTATTCACATTTGTACTAGTAAAAGCACCCTCCCCCTCATTTGCATAGAAAAGTTACCTTGGGTTGCCCCCCGTCCCCGAAAAAAATCCTGCGTACGTGCCTGCACTACTTATTGTAGGGATTTGAAATGTTGTCAAGCAGACCCCCAAGACTGGAAAGCCTCACCACTTAATCAGAACCACAGCGCAGGTAGGACTTTAAACTTTCCTTTTCAGCTCGCTTTGGCGCTTCCGAAGCAGACGACGCGGCCGCTGTGTCCACGTGATTCCTCACGCTACGTCACGCCGATGGTGGCGCCCGATATTTCAGTGGTGGAGCTCGCCCCCATTAGAATCCTTCATGCCCGGAATACTGGGAGAGTGTCCACAGCACCGGCTCCCGCGTGAGGCCTTTGCAGGAACTGCCGTGCCGCGTCGCTGCTGCGCCGGACCCGTTTCTACTCAGAAGACAAAGTGGAAATAGCGGCCAAACAAATTGAAGAGGAAATATCAGACGGTACTGAAACTGATTGGACTTACCCAAAGTTAATGAGAGTACTTGAGCGTGAGCTAAGTAAGGCGCGAGTCAGAAAAACAAGGCAAGGAATACGAAAACTCAAGAGCTGGTGGGATGAACAGGTCAAGAAGGCCATAAAGAAACGTCAGGAAAGCTCCAGGGAACACAGGTATACCAAAAGTTAGGGAGAACCTGAAGCAAAGAGGGAATGGGTAAACTGCATAAAATGAGAAGGGAAGCATCCCATTTAATCAACGAGAATATCAAGACAAAAGGTTCCCAATGGCTGTCAGAAATAAGCAATCAAAAAGATAAATAGGCAGCTAGGGAATTCTGTTAACATATGAACTCCTTGGTTAATAGGACAAGCCTAGAGCAGAGGTATGTAGTAACAGCTCAAGGTACCCTGTTAGAAGGAAAGAAGGCAATGGAACATATTTATTTATTTATTTAGTACATACTGCAGACCACATTGTGGTCTTTGCAGGACGGGGAGACATTGAGTACAAGGCATATACAAGATACGTTCGTATACATTCATAAAATATATAGACCTTACAATGATGTATTGTTCACAGAAAGATTTAGTGAAATATATCAAAACACAATACCTAAATCAACTAATGGTGCAAACAGAACGATGTAAAAAAAAGGCAAGGGAATTGCACATCAAAGGCACATCACATTGCACATCAAAGGCAAGGGAATTCGAGAGCCGAGGACCTGCTCCGCTCATTCAACAGGAAGAACACATTCTATACAGAAAAAAAGACAATAAAAACTCACATAAAACACAGTCACATATTTTAAGGAGCGGGCAGCGAATTCCATTTAGAGATAGTTCGGGGAAAGAGGGAGAACCCATAGCTGTCGGTCCTAGCATAGATATGTGTCAGTGTATCCGGACGATGGTGTCGTGTATACCTAGTGGAGAGATGACTTACATATAGTGAAGGGTCCAGAGCCAATTTGTGTATAATTACATTATGTAAAAAGTCTAGCCTGTGTTTTTGTCTTCTTTGTTCAAGCGAAGGAATATCGTTAGCCAACATCAGCTCTGACGGGGAATCCGAACTTTTGAACTTAGAATAAATAAAACGAACAGATTTTCTCTGTATTCTCTCAAGTTTGTTAACATTGACTTTAGTATAGGGATCCCATGCAACGCAAGCATATTCAAGTTTTGGCCGGATATAGGTTAGGTAAGTGAGTAGCTTAACGTTTGAAGGGGCATTTCTTAGTTTGTGTCGCAGATAGGTTAGCTTTCGAAAGGCTGAAGAACATGTGTTGTAAATGTGAAGGTTCCAGAAAAATTTATTAGTGAGCGTTACGCCAAGGTACTTGTAACTCTCATCTTGCTTTAATGAAACAGATCCCATTTCATACGCATATTCCGGCGGATTCTTTTTATGCGTTATGCGAAGGGAGACAGTTTTATCTATGTTTACAGCCATGCTCCATTCTTCGCACAGCAAAAATATATTATTCAAGCTAGAGTTAAGTTCCTTCTGATCATCCACGGACTTAATAGCGCGGAATACAAGGCACTCATCTGCAAACAGCCTTATTTGTGTTCGTGGTTTGACGACGGGAACAATGTCATTAATATATAAAAGAAAAAGCAATGGACCCAGGACACTGCCCTGGGGAACACCTGACGCGACTGGTAGATATCCCGAGTTGTGATCGTCAACTGAAAATACTGTTGGCGATTATCCAGATAGTCTGTAATCCAGGTAATTATAATGTCAGGAAGTATAATGTTCCTTAATTTTAAAATTAGCTTTCTGTGAATTACCCTATCGAATGCTTTGCTGAAGTCCAAAAACACTGGGTTAATTTGACCGTTGGCATCCAAAGCTCTGGCAATTGAATCAATTATTGTTACTAATTGTGTGGTAGTGGAACAACCTTTTCTGAAGCCATGTTGAGCACTTGTTAGTATGGAGTGCTCACCTAAAAATTCATTATAGCGAGTTTCGATTATGTGCTCGAAACGTTTGCAGCACGATGACGTTAATGATATGGGGCGGTAATTCTCGAGCAATAATCCATCGCCTTTCTTAAAGACCGGAACAACTCGAGCCATCATCCAATTTTCAGGCACTTTCGCGCTTAACAAAGATGCTCTAAATAATACAACTAAGAATTTGGCAACAGTTTCGGCGTATCGCCTAAGAAACACATTCGGGAGATTGTCAGGGCCAGGGGTTGTTTTGGTTTTTAAATTGAGTAACATAGACACTATGCCATGGTAAGATATAAAGTTCGCCTCATGCTCTTGAAACACTGCAGAACTCAAAGGTGGGCCTGACCGTGCACGGGAGAATACGCTATGAAAATAAGTGTTAAAATGTTGTGCGATGGCATTCAAGTCGTTAAGAATGGTTCCATTAACTGCAATTTCCGTAATAGTCTTCTTGCTATTGCCAAGGTAGCCCTAAAAATTATCCGGTGCGTTTTTTATAAAGTTGGGCAATGTTGTGGAAAAATAAAAATTTTTTGAATTGCGCTAGGCGCATGACAGCTGTTTTTGCAGTTCCGTGATAACGACTGTGCGTGGATGCTTCTTCTTTATTCGTTGGATTTTGCGCTTTAGTTGTATTATTCCACGCGTCATCCAAGGCGTGTTTTTATTGACTTTCTTAGTTTTAGTGGGTATGAAAGTATCTATGCAATGCCTGCACATTGTAGTAAACGCCGTCCAAAGTGCAGACACATCACTACTACTATCTGCAAAGCGCGTAAAACAAGTTTCCATGTAGTCGACTATGCTGGCGTCATCCGCTCTGGCATAATCTTTAAAAGATTTGGTATTGGAAGTTTTAGGAACAGTAGTTTTGACAATGGGCAAGGAAAGTGCAATAAGGTAATGGTCAGACAAGCCATCTTCGATGGACACGGTATTCTCGGAAAAAGTTCGGTTGAAAAAAATGACATCTAATATAGAACATGATGACCCTTGCACACGCGTGGGTTCATTAACCACTTGAATAAGATCATGTGTTAGCGTATTGTCAAAAATAATGTTAGCATTTGCATCGGCCTTATTGTTTGTTTGGAGGAGCTCCCAATTGATACCAGGGAAGTTAAGATCGCCGATCAGAAAAATTTTCTTATTTTGGGAGAGAGACATGTGCTCTTTAAGTTTATTCAAGTATTGTGGTGTAGCATCAGGTGGTCTATAAAATGCGAACAGCACAAAGCATTGACCCCAGCACGATAACCTGACGCATAGGTACTCTAGTTCAGGAGTATCACCGATAAGCGTGGCTCCGATTTGATCTTTAACTAGAACCGCTATACCTCCCCCTCTGCGCAGTCTAGCCTTACGCAATACTTTGTAATGGGGTGGAAAAACGAGTTCATTTGTTATATCGCTGCGCAACCAGGTTTCCGTTATGACTGCGATGTGCGGATCGTGTTGTAGCAAGTGAATTTCGAGGGAATCTATCTTGTTCACCACGCTACGAGCATTAAAATTCACGATACGCAGACGTTTATCCTTGGCTGAAACTGAATTTCTGTGGATGACAGCTTCGAAGATTTCTCAACACGAAAGTTCTGATGCATTGTCTGGGTCATTGGCGGCTCTCGTGCCTATTTCTGCGCTTGCGCGTGACGACGGGTCGTGGGGCGGTATGGTTTTTCTGCGTCGTTTTTTACAACAGGAATTCTTTCATTTGTTTCCTCGCTCCAAATATAAGCTGTCCTATTGATCTATAATTTGTTAAAAGCTAAGGAAACTTTATCATCCTTCTCGCGGTTTTCTTTCGCACTTGCCCACAGCTTCCTTCTAACTTCTCGAACTTTTCGCGAATAGTCTTCACTTATTGATATAGTAGTGTTCTTCAGCTTGTGGCATTGCTTAAAAATCAACGCTTTGTCTCTTGTATCGAACAATCTCAGGATGACAGGTCGTTTCTTATTTGTGGATGGACGACCTAATCTATGTATTCGTTCAATAGCTATGGGGTTCAGTTTGGGAAGTTCTTGGAAGATACCTTTATTTACGGCTGTTTCCAATGACTAGCCGTTTTCACTCTCTGGTTCTGTTAGGCCAAAAATAATGAAATTACGTCTTTTACTGTGGTTCTCGAATTCGTCCATTTTCTTTTCAAGGGTCAGAACAACTTCGTTAATATGTGAAAGCCGATTTTGGCATAAAGTGACCTTGTCTTGAAGTTTTCATAAAGCGTCTATATTTTTTTCAATTTCTACCAGGCGATTTTCTTTGATATCCATAATATCAGCTGCGATTTGCTTAAGTTGTTTCAAGATTTGAGAAACTTCGGGCCCGGGGTTAGTTTCAATGTCCCCTCCTAAAAGCAGTAACTTCCGGAGGCAAAAAACATCAAGCAAGCAACAAAACCATGGGCACGGCAGCACTAGTAGAAACGGATCGCTTGAACGGTAACACTTGCCGTAATCCTTTCTCACCTGCACAAAGAACAGCAGAGGGTTTAACCGCATGCTTTCGGTGCCACCGTGCCCAGTGGTCGCGTATTCCAATGGGTGGCCCTTTATACTGGATCCGTACGGTGTCGCCACATGTAAAAGCGGCGTGGCACCCTTTGTGCTTTCTGTCGTATGATGAGGTGGTCTGATGGGAGGCAACAGAAGCTGATCAGCAGGTTGATGGCAGATGAGATCGCCGTGCTCGTACGTAGCCGCCGTGAGCACGTTGTGCTCTAGGCAGTACGGAGTGCGCAGGAGGCAGAACTGCACAAAGAACAGCAGAGGGTTTAACCGCATGCTTTCGGTGCCACCGTGCCCAGTGGTCGCGTATTCCAATGGGTGGCCCTTTATACTGGATCCGTACGGTGTCGCCACATGTAAAAGCGGCGTGGCGCCCTTTGTGCTTTCTGTTGTTAGATATGGAGCTGTTTCCTGCAATTACTTCGAGTTCCCCAAACCACTTCGAAACGCAGCACAGCTAATTGTGGAATGCAGAAGCAGGAAAAGCACATTCCAGAGGAGCACCCGACAAGTGCAAACAAGTTTGCGGCCCCCAGGTCGTGCGCCGCCGGGATTAGAAGGGGGCTTCGGACAATGGAGCTCAATCGTCCCCCTTCTGCTTTGAAGAAGGCATTCGCCACCACTGCGGAGCCGTACCACCGGGAGCAGGTGGGCACTCGTGCAATGGAGCATGAGCGCCCCCCTCCTTCTCCACCTTAGAAGTGGATTGCCAGTCTGCGAGGCAAGATCGCAGGGGGATCAGGTGATCAAGCAAAGAGGACCAGGCGCCGACACTCTTCGCCGGGTATGACACCATCGCACGGGCGCCTACCATTGGCTGAAAGTGGCGTCATCGGAGCGGACTCTCCCATTGGTCAAACATGACGTGACTTCCAGTGCTCGAAGGGTTTATAAGAAGCCTTCCAGAGAGACCTGAGCATTCTGGGACATGCCCTGATTCCCTGATTCACCTCTCTCGAACTTCTTGCCGCGGGCCGCAGCGTCCGAGTTGCTGCCGGCCCGTAATGACTGTACGAATGTTACTTGTCGCTCACCTCCCTGTACATAATGCAAAATAAATCCTCCCAAGTTTTGGTTTTCATCCCGGAGTCCGTCCCTTAACCCCTACATCTGGTTGGCAGCGGTGAGATCGCCTCCGAAGGCATCAGCTGGTGGCAGCGCTACGGATAAACCTTCGTCTAGAAAGATCCTAAGGAACCGGGAAGAGCGAAGAAGAGAGAGCCTTCGTCGAAAGAGGTCCGAAGAAACTGGGAGTAGCGAAGAAGGAGCGAGCCTTCGACCCAGGGAGTCCGGAGGAACCGGGAACAGCGGACGAATGAACCGGATGGCAGGGTGCTGCAACCGTAAGTGAGCGCGTGGTTTTTTTCCTTTTGATTCGCCAGACTCAAATGTTGTATGTTCATTTTGATAGTTCTGGGAATCGGAAGTTTGTTGCATTGTGTGTTGCACGAATTAATTAAGGAAAACAGTTTTAACCACCTGTAGGGGCAGCTGCCATGGATTTTAGAAGGTTGACGAGGTTAGACTTGTTGTTGGTGTGCGACGATTTGGGAGTTGAGGCGGACGAACGGATGAAAACGCCAGCTATCATAAAGGCGATTAATGATAGTGGCAATGATGACAAAAGCATTGAGCTTGCTTGGGAGGTGATACAGGAGCCACGGGAGCGAGAGCGTCGTGTACGTTTGCGAGAGCGTCGTGAACTTGAGAGTGAGAGTAGGCGTGGAGAACGCGAGAATGAACGGAAGCAGGAGCTTCAAGAACTTACTCTTAGGTGTCAGCGTCACGAACGTGAGAAGGAACGCGAACGTGAGTATCAGGAACGTAAGCTTGAGCGTGAGCAAAAGTATGAGAGAGAAGGCAGCACTGATCAAAGAGATACAGCATTGTGATTAGTTATTGGCACTGAGACAACGGCTGTCTGAGAATTCTGTAGGTAGTACAGAGCGAAAGAATGAGGAAGCATCTAGCAGATTTTCGCCAGAAGCCGACGAAAAGAGTAGTGCCTGTGAGATTGGCTGCAGATTAATAGGAAAAGGGAAAAGGCTAGCTGCTAACGATGCCTTAGTAGCAACAGAGGCCGTTAAAGGCCGTAGTGAGAGCGACGAGGTGCTGTGCCAACAGATGACTGTGGAGACAGCTAGGCCAGCTGCGAACAAATTGGCACAGTTACCGCGCGTGTGCGTCGCTGGTAATGTTAGTGAGGTTGCTAGCGAAGGAAAGGGTACTGTTGACGCGACAGACGCGAGCACCCATGTCAGGTCAGATCTGCGTGCAGAAGTGAAGTGCGAGCTGAGCGGTGCAGTTGAGGGTAATTCTCAGGATTGCGAGCTGCGTAGCTTAAGAGAATACAACTGCATTGTTCAGGGATCGGTGTGGCTCTCCGCCAGTCTAGATGGCCTAGATAGGGATGATTCAGTTGCTAATCATTCGGACTGTGCGCGTGAGACAGCGATCGATACCGACGGGCTGTGTGCCGATGCACAGCGTGAGCTGGGCAATGTAGTAGAGGGCAGTTCGCAAGAGTGCGAGTTGTCTTACTGGAGTAAAGCCTGCTGCATTGTGCCAGAGTCGGTTGGGCTGTCCGCCAGTGGAGGCAAAGTGAGAGTAGATTTAAATGTAAATCACTCAGACTGTGCGGGTAAGAGACCGATCCGGGCCGACGAAATGTGTACCGGCCAGCACGAGGCACGAGAAGGCGACAGGAAAGCGAGTGCAAAGAGAAAGCGCCGTAAAAAGAAGCGCAGTAAAAACCGAAAGTCGGTAACTAATGAGGCGCCGCCAAAGATGGCGAGAAACCCAAATGGGCAGGGCGCGAGGAAGAAGGTGCGGTCCTCACGGACGATGTTGACGCACCCAAAATGTTCAAACCACCGGTCAAAGGGGGACCGCGAAGAATGTTCTGCACGGACGCGGACAAAGGGCACGAGGCTGTTAAACTCCTCGTCGTTCCGTAGTTCTTTTCATAGCTCAGCGTGCAGTTCGAAGAAACGCAAGGTGGCAAGACGAGACCAGGTGGGGAGTAGCGACGCGGTCAGTCGAGTTTGTGAGGAAAGCGGGGTGCCAAGACGCAAATTGGCAGGAGACCGTAACGTCTTGGGGGAGCTGATAGTGAATCAGCCCTTTTGTTGTCTCTCGGCAGCCAGAGTAGCTTTGAGACCGCGCCCACCCTGAGTACGGCTCAAAGTAGGAGTCAGTCAAAAACGTTTGAAACGGGAGGCCAAGAGCCCTTCCGTAGAAATGAAGTGTGTTGTTTTTATTTTTGAGCATCGGAAAATTTCGCGATTTGAGACTAGGTTTTCTTTCAATATGTAAAGGTATGAGCTTTGTTTGTGTTTTGGTTTGAGAAAGCTCCGAGATTTGAAAGACGCGTTTGTGTAAACATGTAGTCTCGCAAGATACTCAGTAATAAGTAGATAGGCTTTTTTTTGTGTGTGTGAGTAACCTAAAGGTCAAGGTTATCGCCGAAAGGCCTATGGTAAAGCGCGTGTGTTATTTAACCTTCTTTCTTTTTAAGTATTTTTGAATTTTGCAAGGTTAAGCGCGTAGGTTTTCAGTGAGTGCATGATTTGCACGGAGAAGCGTTGTTAGTTCCATTAGCACGTGTCCTGTGTGGACAGAAGGAAGCAGACTTTATGACTGGGTTGCTAGTGTGTGTGGAGGGCAGCCGTATTCTGACTTCTCTGATAAGTACGCGGGGAACGAGTTATTAAAAGACGCATTATTTTAAGAGTTCTGCGGAGTGTGTAAGTCCCGCAAGTTTAATTGTTCGTTTATGTCACGTGTCCTGTAGGACGTTCAGGGAAGAAACGTGAGTAAGCGTAAATGAAAAGTTTGCCTACAACGCAAGTACGCGTTTTGTTTAGTGACCACAAGGCTAGTGCGCTTGTGATTACGTACTTGTGAGGTTGACCAGATTGTTCAGTGGCACCAACACGTGCGATAAGTATGCCACTGCGATAGATTGGAAACATGCTGTTCGTGTAGTTAGGCCACTTAAGTTATGTTCGGTTGTTTTCATTTGTTGTTTGCATCGTCAACGACCCTTTTGTTTTGCAACAACAATAAAACTCTGGTCTTGTCGGGAATCGAGGAGAAATGGATAGGTGTTTGGAAGGGTGGTTGGAACTGTTTGGTCAAAATTGGGGGAAATAAAAGATCAGAGTTCATTTTGACTCAGTAATAGCCTGGCGAGTCAGGGGTGAAGAGCCTGCGCTTACGCGTGGTGCAGCGCTGTGTTGTTTTGTTTGTTTGACGTATGTTCTCTAGGGCCCAGGATCCCGAGGGTTGTCAAACGAGGCTCGACCCCAGTACCCTGCAGCTTCTTTCAGCGTTCCTCATGGCCAGCGAAGTGAGTTCACCGGCCATTCAGAACAACCGGGGCGAGGACGAGCTGTTAGATATGGAGCTGTTTCCTGCGATTATTTCGAGTTCCCCAAACCACTTCGAAGCGCAGCACAGCTAATTGTAGAATGCAGAAGCAGGAAAAGCACATTCCAGAGGAGCACCCGACAAGTGCAAACAAGTTTGCGGCGCCCAGGTCGTGCACCGCCGGGATTAGAAGGGGGCCTCGGGCAATGGAGCTCAATCGTCCCCCTTCGGCTTTGAAGAAGGCATTCGCCACCACTGCGGAGCCGTACCACCGGGAGCAGGTGGGCACTCGTGCAATGGAGCATGAGCGCCCCCCCTCCTTCTCCACCTTAGAAGTGGATTGCCAGTCTGCGAGGCAAGATCGCAGGGGGATCAGGTGATCAAGCAAAGAGGACCAGGCGCCGACTCTCTTCGCCGGGTATGACACCATCGCACGGGCGCCTACCATTGGATGAAAGTGGCGTCATCGGAGCGGACTCTCCCATTGGTCAAACATGACGTGACTTCCAGTGCTCGAAGGGTTTATAAGAAGCCTTCCAGAGAGACCTGAGCATTCTGGGACATGCCCTTATTCCCCGATTCACCTCTCTCGAACTTCTTGCCGCGGGCCGCAGCGTCCGAGTTGCTGCCGGCCCGTAATGACTGTACGAATGTTACTTGTCGCTCACCTCCGTGTACATAATGTAAAATAGATCCTCCCAAGTTTTGGTCTTCATCCCGGAGTCCGTCCCTCAACCCCTACACTGTCGTATGATGAGGTGGTCTGATGGGAGGCAACAGAAGCTGATCAGCAGGTTGATGGCAGATGAGATCGCCGTGCTCGTACGTAGCCGCCGTGACCACGTTGTGCTCCAGGCGGTACGCAGTGCGCAGGAGGCAGAACTGCACAAAGAACAGCAGAGGGTTTAACCGCATGCTTTCGGTGCCACCGTGCCCAGTGGTCGCGTATTCCAATGGGTGGCCCTTTATACTGGATCCGTACGGTGTCGCCACATGCAGAAGCGGCGTGGCGCCCTTTGTGCTTTCTGTCGTATGATGAGGTGGTCTGATGGGAGGCAACAGAAGCTCATCAGCAGGTTGATGACAGATGAGATCGCCGTGCTCGTATGTAGCCGCCGTGACCACGTTGTGCTCTAGGCAGTACGGAGTGCGCAGGAGGCAGAACTGCACAAAGAACAGCAGAGGGTTTAACCGCATGCTTTCGGTGCCACCGTGCCCAGTGGTCGCGTATTCCAATGGGTGGCCCTTTATACTGGATCCGTACGGGGTCGCCACATGTAAAAGCGGCGTGCGCCCTTTGTGCTTTCTGTCGTATGATGAGGTGGTCTGATGGGAGGCAACAGAAGCTGATCAGCAGGTTGATCGCAGATGAGATCGCCGTGCTCGTACGTAGCTGCCGTGACCACGTTGTGCTGCAGGCAGTACGCAGCGCGCAGGAAGCAGAACTGCACAAAAAACAGCAGAGGGTTTAACCGCATGCTTTCGGTGCCACCGTGCCCAGTGGTCGCGTATTCCAATGGGTGGCCCTTTATACTGGATCCGTACGGTGTCGCCACATGTAAAAGCGGCGTGGCGCCCTTTGTGCTTTCTGTCGTATGATGCGGTGGTCTGATGGGAGGCAACAGAAGCTGATCAGCAGGTTGATGGCAGATGAGATCGCCGTGCTCGTACGTAGTCGCCGTGATCACGTTGTGCTCTAGGCAGTACGGAGTGCGCAGGAGGCAGAACTGCACAAAGAACTGCAGAGCGTTTAACCGCATGCTTTCGTTGCCACCGTGCCCAGTGGTCGCGTATTCCAATGGGTTGCCCTTTATACTTGATCCGTACGGTGTCACCACATGCAGAAGCTATGTGGCACCCTCTGTGCTTGCTGTCGTATGATGAGGTGGTCTGATGGGAGGCAACAGAAGCTGATCAGCAGGTTGATGGCAGATGAGATCGCCGTGCTCGTACGTAGCCGCCGTGACCACGTTGTGCTCCAGGCAGTACGCAGCGCGCAGGAGGCAGAACTGCACAAAGAACAGCAGAGGGTTTAACCGCATGCTTTCGGTGCTGCCGTGCCCAGTGGTCGCGTATTCCAAGGGGTGGCCCTTTATACTGGATCCGTACGGCGTCGCCACATGTAAAAGCGGCGTGGCGCCCTTTGTGCTTTCTGTCGTATGATGAGGTGGTCTGATGGGAGGCAACAGAAGCTGATCAGCAGGTTGATGGTAGAAGAGATCGCCGTGTTGGTACGTAGCCGCCGTGACCACGTTGTGCTCCAGGCAGTACGCAGTACGCAGGAGGCAGAACTGCACAAAGAACAGCAGAGGGTTTAACCGCATGCTTTCGGCGCCACCGTGTTAAGTGGTCGCGTATTCCAATGGGTGGCCCTTTATACTGGATCCGTACGGTGTCGCCACATGCAGAAGCTGTGTGGCACCCTCTGTGCTTGCTGTCGTATGATGAGGTGGTCTGATGGGAGGCAACAGAAGCTGATCAGCAGGTTGATGGCAGATGAGATCGCCGTGCTCGTACGTAGCCGCCGTGGCCACGTTATGCTCCAGGCAGTACGCAGCGCGCAGGAAGCAGAACTGCACAAAAAAACAGCAGAGGGTTTAACCGCATGCTTTCGGTGCCACCGTGCCCAGTGGTCGCGTATCCCAATGGGTGGCCCTCTATACTGGATCCGTACGGTGTCGCCACCTGTGAAAGCGGCGTGGCGCCCTTTGTGCTTTCTGTCGTATGATGAGGTGGTATGATGGGAGGCAACAGAAGCTGATCAGCAGCTTGATGGCAGATGAGATCGCCGTGCTCGTACGTAGCCGCCGTGACCACGTTGTGCTCCAGGCAGTACGCAGTGCGCAGAAGGCAGAACTGCACAAAGAATAGCAGAGGGTTTAACCGCATGCTTTCGGTGCCGCCGTGCCCAGTGGTTGCGTATTCCAATGGGTGGCCCTTTATACTGGATCCGTACGGTGTCGCCAAATGCAGAAGCGGCTTGGCGCCCTTTGTTCTTTCTGTCGTAAGATGAGGTGGTCTGATGGGAGGCAAAAGAAGCTGATCAGCAGGTTGATGGCAGATGAGATCGCCGTGCTCGTACGTAGCTGCCGTGAACACGTTGTGCTCCAGGCAGTACGCAGTACGCAGGAGGCAGAACTGCACAAAGAACAGCAGAGGGTTTAACCGCATGCTTTCGGTGCCACCGTGCCCAGTGGTCGCGTATTCCAATGGGTGGCCCGCTATACTGGATCCGTACGGTGTCGCCACATGTAAAAGCGGCGTGGCGCCCTTTGTGCTTTCTGTCGTATGATGAGGTGGTCTGATGGGAGGCAACAGAAGCTGACCAGCAGGTTGATGGCATATGAGATCGCCGTGCTCGTACGTAGCCGCCGTGACCACGTTGTGCTCCAGGCAGTACGCAGCGCGCAGGAAGCAGAACTGCACAAAAAACAGCAGAGGGTTTAACCGCATGCTTTCGGTGCCACCGTGCCCAGTGGCCGCGTATTCCAATGGGTGGCCCTTTATACTGGATCCGTACGGTGTCGCCACATGCAGAAGCTGTGTGGCACCCTCTGTGCTTGCTGTCGTATGATGAGGTGGTCTGATGGGAGGCAACGGAAGCTGATCAGCAGGTTGATGGCAGATGAGATCGCCGTGCTCGTACGTAGCCGCCGTGACCACGTTGTGCTCCAGGCAGTACGCAGCGCGCAGGAAGCAGAACTGCACAAAAAACAGCAGAGGGTTTAACCGCATGCATTCGGTGCCACCGTGCCCAGTGGTCGCGTATTCCAATGGGTGGCCCTTTATACTGGATCCGTACGGTGTCACCACATGCAGAAGCTGTGTGGCACCCTCTGTGCTTGCTGTCGTATGATGAGGTGGTCTGATGGGAGGCAACAGAATCTGATCAGCAGGTTGATGACAGATGAGATCGCCGTGCTCGTGCGTAGCCGCCGTGACCACGTTGTGCTCTAGGCAGTACGGAGTGCGCAGGGGGCAGAACTGCACAAAGAACAGCAGAGGGTTTAACCGCATGCTTTCGGTGCCACCGTGCCCAGTGGTCGCGTATTCCAATGGGTTGCCCTTTATAATTGATCCCTACGGTTTCGCCACATGCAGAAGCTGTGTGGCCCCCTCTGTGCTTGCTGTCGTATGATGAGGTGGTCTGATGGGAGGCAACAGAATCTGATCAGT
Organism: Dermacentor albipictus; assembly: GCF_038994185.2. Taxonomy (NCBI): domain Eukaryota; kingdom Metazoa; phylum Arthropoda; class Arachnida; order Ixodida; family Ixodidae; genus Dermacentor; species Dermacentor albipictus. Next base: position 3,746,040 of record NW_027225566.1, on the reverse strand, counting down.
AGTTGATGGCAGATGAGATCGCCGTGCTCGTACGTAGCCGCCGTGACCACGTTGTGCTCTAGGCAGTATGGAGTGCGCAGGAGGCAGAACTGCACAAAGAACAGCAGAGGGTTTAACCGCATGCTTTCAGTGCCACCGTTCCCAGTGGTCGCGTATTCCAATGGGTGGCCCTTTATACTGGATCCGTACAGTGTCGCCACATGCAGAAGCGGCGTGGCGCCCTTTGTGCTTTCTGTCGTATGATGAGGTGGTCTGATGGGAGGCAACAGAAGCTCATCAGCAGGTTGATGACAGATGAGATCGCCGTGCTCGTACGTACCCGCCGTGACCACGTTGTGCTCTAGGCAGTACGGAGTGCGCAGGAGGCAGAACTGCACAAAGAACAGCAGAGGGTTTAAACGCATGCTTTCGGTGCCACCGTGCCCAGTGGTCGCGTATTCCAATGGGTGGCCCTTTATACTGGATCCGTACGGTGTCGCCACATGTAAAAGCGGCGTGCGCCCTTTGTGCTTTCTGTCGTATGATGAAGTGGTCTGATGGGAGGCAACAGAAGCTGATCAGCAGGTTGATCGCAGATGAGATCGCCGTGCTCGTACGTAGCTGCCGTGACCACGTTGTGCTGCAGGCAGTACGCAGCGCGCAGGAAGCAGAACTGCACAAAAAAACAGCAGAGGGTTTAACCGCATGCTTTCGGTGCCACCGTGCCCAGTGGTCGCGTATTCCAATGGGTGGCCCTTTATACTGGATCCGTACGGTGTCGCCTCATGTAAAAGCGGCGTGGCGCCCTTTGTGCTTTCTGTCGTATGATGCGGTGGTCTGATGGGAGGCAACAGAAGCTGATCAGCAGGTTGATGGCAGATGAGATCGCCGTGCTCGTACGTAGCCGCCGTGACCACGTTGTGCTCCAGGCAGTACGCAGTGCGCAGGAGGCAGAGCTGCACAAAGAACAGCAGAGGGTTTTACCGCATGCTTGCGGTGCCGCCGTGCCCAGTGGTCGCGTATTCCAAGGGGTGGCCCTTTATACTGGATCCGTACGGCGTCGCCACATGTAAAAGCGGCGTGGCGCCCTTTGTGCTTTCTGTCGTATGATGAGGTGGTCTGATGGGAGGCAACAGAAGCTGATCAGCAGGTTGATGGCAGATGAGATCGCCGTGCTCGTACGTAGCCGCCGTGACCACGTTGTGCTCCAGGCAGTACGCAGTGCGCAGGAGGGAGAACTGCCAAAGAACAGCAGAGGGTTTACGCATGCTTTCGGTGCCAGCGTGCCCAGTGGCCGCGTATTCCAATGGGTGGCCCTTTATACTGGATCCGTACGGTGTCGCCACATGCAGAAGCTGTGTGGCACCCTCTGTGCTTGCTGTCGTATGATGAGGTGGTCTGATGGGAGGCAACAGAAGCTGATCAGCAGGTTGATGGCAGATGAGATCGCCGTGCTCGTACGTAGCCGCCGTGACCACGTTATGCTCCAGGCAGTACGCAGCGCGCAGGAAGCAGAACTGCACAAAAAAACAGCAGAGGGTTTAACCGCATGCTTTCGGTGCCACCGTGCCCAGTGGTCGCGTGTCCCAATGGGTGGCCCTCTATACTGGATCCGTACGGTGTCGCCACATGTGAAAGCGGCGTGGCGCCCTTTGTGCTTTCTGTCGTATGATGAGGTGGTCTGATGGGAGGCAACAGAAGCTGATCAGCAGCTTGATGGCAGATGAGATCGCTGTGCTCGTACGTAGCCGCCGTGACCACGTTGTGCTCCAGGCAGTACGCAGTGCGCAGGAGGCAGAACTGCACAAAGAACAGGAGAGGGTTTAACCGCATGCTTTCGGTGCCGCCGTGCCCAGTGGTCGCGTATTCCAATGGGTGGCCCTTTATACTGGATCCGTACGGTGTCGCCAAATGCAGAAGCGGCTTGGCGCCCTTTGTTCTTTCTGTCGTAAGATGAGGTGGTCTGATGGGAGGCTAAAGAAGCTGATCAGCAGGTTGATGGCAGATGAGATCGCCGTGCTCGTACGTAGCTGCCGTGACCACGTTGTGCTCCAGGCAGTACGCAGTGCGCAGGAGGCAGAACTGCACAAAGAACAGCAGAGGGTTTAACCGCATGCTTTCGGTGCCGCCGTGCCCAGTGGTCGCGTATTCCAATGGGTGGCCCTTTACACTGGATCCGTACGGTGTCGCCAAATGCAGAAGCGGCTTGGCGCCCTTTGTTCTTTCTGTCGTAAGATGAGGTGGTCTGATGGGAGGCAAAAGAAGCTGATCAGCAGGTTGATGGCAGATGAGATCGCCGTGCTCGTACGTAGCTGCCGTGACCACGTTGTGCTCCAGGCAGTACGCAGTGCGCAGGAGGCAGAACTGCACAAAGAACAGCAGAGGGTTTAACCGCATGCTTTCGGTGCCACCGTGCCCAGTGGTCGCGTATTCCAATGGGTGGCCCTCTATACTGGATCCGTACGGTGTCGCCACATGTAAAAGCGGCGTGGCGCCCTTTGTGCTTTCTGTCGTATGATGAGGTGGTCTGATGGGAGGCAACAGAAGCTGATCAGCAGGTTGATGGCATATGAGATCGCCGTGCTCGTACGTAGCCGCCGTGACCACGTTGTGCTCCAGGCAGTACGCAGCGCGCAGGAAGCAGAACTGCACAAAAAACAGCAGAGGGTTTAACCGCATGCTTTCGGTGCCACCGTGCCCAGTGGCCGCGTATTCCAATGGGTGGCCCTTTATACTGGATCCGTACGGTGTCGCCACATGCAGAAGCTGTGTGGCACCCTCTGTGCTTGCTGTCGTATGATGAGGTGGTCTGATGGGAGGCAACGGAAGCTGATCAGCAGGTTGATGGCAGATGAGATCGCCGTGCTCGTACGTAGCCGCCGTGACCACGTTGTGCTCCAGGCAGTACGCAGTGCGCAGGAGGCAGAGCTGCACAAAGAACAGCAGAGGTTTTAACCGCATGCTTTCGGTGCCGCCGTGCCCAGGGGTCGCGTATTCCAAGGGGTGGCCCTTTATACTGGATCCGTACGGTGTCGCCACATGTAAAAGCGGCGTGGCGCCCTTTGTGCTTTCTGTCGTATGATGAGGTGGTCTGATGGGAGGCAACAGAATCTGATCAGTAGTTGATGGCAGATGAGATCGCCGTGCTCGTGCGTGGCCGCCGTGACCACGTTGTGCTCCAGGCAGTACGCAGCGCGCAGGAAGCAGAACTGCACAAAAAACAGCAAAGGGTTTATCTGCATGCTTTCGGTGCCACCGTGCCAAGTGGTCGCGTATTCCAATGGGTGGCCCTCTATACTGGATCCGTACGGTGTCGCCACATGTAAAAGCGGCGTGGCACCCTTTGTGCTTTCTGTCGTATGATGAGGTGGTCTGATGGGAGGCAACAGAAGCTGATCAGCAGGTTGATGGCAGATGAGATCGCCGTGCTCGTACGTAGCCGCCGTGACCACGTTGTGCTCCAGGCAGTACGCAGTGCGCAGGAGGCAGAACTGCACAAAGAACAGCAGAGGGTTTAACCGCATGCTTTCGGTGCCGCCGTGCCCAGTGGTCGCGTATTCCAATGGGTGGCCCTTTATACTGGATCCGTACGGTGTCGCCAAATGCAGAAGCGGCTTGGCGCCCTTTGGTCTTTCTTTCGTAAGATGAGGTGGTCTGATGGGAGGCAAAAGAAGCTGATCAGCAGGTTGATGGCAGATGAGATCGCCGTGCTCGTACCAAGCTGCCGTGAACACGTTGTGCTCCAGGCAGTACGCAGTGCGCAGGAGGCAGAACTGCACAAAGAACAGCAGAGGGTTTAACCGCATGCTTTCGGTGCCACCGTGCCCAGTGGTCGCGTATTCCAATGGGTGGCCCTCTATACTGGATCCGTACGGTGTCGCCACATGTAAAAGCGGCGTGGCGCCCTTTGAGCTTTCTGTCGTATGATGAGGTGGTCTGATGGGAGGCAACAGAAGCTGATCAGCAGGTTGATGACAGATGAGATCGCCGTGCTCGTACGTAGCTGCCGTGACCACGTTGTGCTCTAGGCAGTACGGAGTGCGCAGGAGGCAGAACTGCACAAAGAACAGCAGAGGGTTTAACCGCATGCTTTCGGTGCCACCGTGCCCAGTGGTCGCGTATTCCAATGGGTTGCCCTTTATAATTGATCCGTACGGTTTCGCCACATGCAGAAGCTGTGTGGCACCCTCTGTGCTTGCTGTCGTATGATGAGGTGGTCTGATGGGAGGCAACAGAATCTCATCAGCAGGTTGATGGTAGATGAGATCGCCGTGCTGGTACGTAGCCGCCGTGACCACGTTGTGCTCCAGGCAGTACGCAGTACGCAGGAGGCAGAACTGCACAAAGAACAGCAGAGGGTTTAACCGCATGCTTTCGGTGCCACCGTGCCCAGTGGTCGCGTATTCCAATGGGTGGCCCTTTATACTGGATCCGTACGGTGTCGCCACATGCAGAAGCTGTCTGGCACCCTCTGTGCTTGCTGTCGTATGATGAGGTGGTCTGATGGAAGGCAACAGAAGCTGATCAGCAGTTGATGGCAGATGAGATCGCCGTGCTCGTACGTAGCCGCCGTGACCACGTTGTGCTCCAGGCAGTACGCAGCGCGCAGGAAGCAGAACTGCACAAAAAACAGCAGAGGGTTTAACCGCATGCTTTCGGTGCCACCGTGCCAAGTGGTCGCGTATTCCAATGGGTGGCCCTCTATACTGGATCCGTACGGTGTCGCCACATGTAAAAGCGGCGTGGCGCCCTTTGTGCTTTCTGTCGTATGATGAGGTGGTCTGATGGGAGGCAACAGAAGCTGATCAACAGGCTGATGGCAGATGAGATCGCCGTGCTCGTACGTAGCCGCCGTGAACACGTTGTGCTCCAGGCAGTACGCAGTGCGCAGGAGGCAGAACTGCACAAAGAACATCAGAGGGTTTAACCGCGTGCTTTCGGTGCCGCCGTGCCCATTGGTCGCGTATTCCAATGGGTGGCCCTCTATACTGGATCCGTACGGTGTCGCCACATGTAAAAGCGGCGTGGCGCCCTTTGTGCTTTCTGTCGTATGATGAGGTGGTCTGATCGGAGGCAACAGAAGCTGATCAGCAGGTTGATGGCAGATGAGATCGCCGTGCTCGTACGTAGCCGCCGTGACCACGTTGTGCTCCAGGCAGTACGCAGTGCGCAGGAGGCAGAACTGCACAAAGCACAGCAGAGGGTTTAACCGCATGCTTTCGGTGCCGCCATGCCCAGTGGTCGCGTATTCCAAGGGGTGGCCCTTTTACTGGATCCGTACGGTGTCGCCACATGTAAAAGCGGCGTGGCGGCCTTTGTGCTTTCTGTCGTATGATGAGGTGGTCTGATGGGAGGCAACAGAAGCTGATCAGCAGGTTGATGACAGATGAGATCGCCGTGCTCGTACGTAGCTGCCGTGACCACTTTGTGCTCTAGGCAGTACGGAGTGCGCAGGAGGCAGAACTGCACAAAGAACAGCAGAGGGTTTAACCGCATGCTTTCGGTGCCACCGTGCCCAGTGGTCGCGTATTCCAATGGGTTGCCCTTTATAATTGATCCGTACGGTTTCGCCACACGCAGAAGCTGTGTGGCACCCTCTGTGCTTGCTGTCGTATGATGAGGTGGTCTGATGGGAGGCAACAGAATCTGATCAGCAGGTTGATGGTAGAAGAGATCGCCGTGTTGGTACGTAGCCGCCGTGACCACGTTGTGCTCCAGGCAGTACGCAGTACGCAGGAGGCAGAACTGCACAAAGAACAGCAGAGGGTTTAACCGCATGCTTTCGGCGCCACCGTGTTAAGTGGTCGCGTATTCCAATGGGTGGCCCTTTATACTGGATCCGTACGGTGTCGCCACATGCAGAAGCTGTGCGGCACCCTCTGTGCTTGCTGTCGTATGATGAGGTGGTCTGATGGAAGGCAACAGAAGCTGATCAGCAGTTGATGGCAGATGAGATCGCCGTGCTCGTACGTAGCCGCCGTGACCACGTTGTGCTCCAGGCAGTATGCAGCGCGCAGGAAGCAGAACTGCACAAAAAACAGCAGAGGGTTTAACCGCATGCTTTCGGTGCCACCGTGCCAAGTGGTCGCGTATTCCAATGGGTGGCCCTCTATACTGGATCCGTACGGTGTCGCCACATGTAAAAGCGGCGTGGCGCCCTTTGTGCTTTCTGTCGTATGATGAGGTGGTCTGATGGGAGGTACAAAAGCTGATCAGCAGGTTGATGGCAGATGAGATCGCCGTGCTCGTACGTAGCCGCCGTGACCACGTTGTGCTCCAGGCAGTACGCAGTACGCAGGAGGCAGAACTGCACAAAGAACATCAGAGGGTTTAACCGCGTGCTTTTGGTGCCGCCGCGCCCAGTGGTCGCGTATTCCAATGGGTGGCCCTCTATACTGGATCCGTACGGTGTCGCCACATCTAAAAGCGGCGTGGCGCCCTTTGTGTTTTCTGTCGTATGATGAGGTGGTCTGATCGGAGGCAACAGAAGCTGATCAGCAGGTTGATGGCAGATGAGATTGCCGTGCTCGCACGTAGCCGCCGTGACAACGTTGTGCTCCAGGCAGTACGCAGTGCGCAGGAGGCAGAACTGCACAAAGAACAGCAGAGGGTTTAACCGCATGCTTTCGGTGCCACCGTGCCCAGTGGTCGCGTATTCCAATGGGTGGCCCTTTATACTGGATCCGTACAGTGTCGCCACAGGCCGATGCGGCGTGGCGCCCTTTGTGCTTTCTGTAGTATGATGAGGTGGTCTGATGGGAGGCAACAGAATCTGATCAGCAGGTTGATGGTAGAAGAGATCGCCGTGTTGGTACGTAGCCGCCGTGACCACGTTGTGCTCCAGGCAGTACGCAGTACGCAGGAGGCAGAACTGCACAAAGAACAGCAGAGGGTTTACCCGCATGCTTTCGGCGCCACCGTGTTAAGTGGTCGCGTATTCCAATGGGTGGCCCTTTATACTGGATCCGTACGGTGTCGCCACATGCAGAAGCTGTGTGGCACCCTCTGTGCTTGCTGTCGTATGATGAGGTGGTCTGATGGAAGGCAACAGAAGCTGATCAGCAGTTGATGGCAGATGAGATCGCCGTGCTCGTACGTAGCCGCCGTGACCACGTTGTGCTCCAGGCAGTATGCAGCGCGCAGGAAGCAGAACTGCACAAAAAACAGCAGAGGGTTTAACCGCATGCTTTCGGTGCCACTGTGCCAAGTGGTCGCGTATTCCAATGGGTGGCCCTCTATACTGGATCCGTACGGTGTCGCCACATGTAAAAGCGGCGTGGCGCCCTTTGTGCTTTCTGTCGTATGATGAGGTGGTCTGATGGGAGGTACAAAAGCTGATCAGCAGGTTGATGGCAGATGAGATCACCGTGCTCGTACGTAGCCGCCGTGACCACGTTGTGCTCCAGGCAGTACGCAGTACGCAGGAGGCAGAACTGCACAAAGAACATCAGAGGGTTTAACCGCGTGCTTTTGGTGCCGCCGCGCCCAGTGGTCGCGTATTCCAATGGGTGGCCCTCTATACTGGATCCGTACGGTGTCGCCACATCTAAAAGCGGCGTGGCGCCCTTTGTGTTTTCTGTCGTATGATGAGGTGGTCTGATCGGAGGCAACAGAAGCTGATCAGCAGGTTGATGGCAGATGAGATTGCCGTGCTCGCACGTAGCCGCCGTGACAACGTTGTGCTCCAGGCAGTACGCAGTGCGCAGGAGGCAGAACTGCACAAAGAACAGCAGAGGGTTTAACCGCATGCTTTCGGTGCCACCGTGCCCAGTGGTCGCGTATTCCAATGGGTGGCCCTTTATACTGGATCCGTACAGTGTCGCCACAGGCCGATGCGGCGTGGCGCCCTTTGTGCTTTCTGTAGTATGATGAGGTGGTCTGATGGGAGGCAACAGAAGCTGATCAGCAGGTTGATGGCAGATGAGATCGCCGTGCTCGTACGTAGCCGCCGTGACCACGTTGTGCTCCAGGCAGTACGCAGTGCGCAGGAGGCAGAAGTGCACAAAGAACAGCAGATGGTTTAACCGCATGCTTTCGGTGCCACTGTGCCCAGTGGTCGCGTATTCCAATGGGTGGCCCTTTATACTTGATCCGTACGGTGTCGCCACATGTAGAAGCTCTGTGGCACCCTCTGTGCTTGCTGTCGTATGATGAGGTAGTCTGATGGGAGGCAACAGAAGCTGATCAGCAGGTTGATGGTAGATGAGATCGCCGTGCTCGTACGTAGCCGCCGTGACCACGTTGTGCTCCAGGCAGTACGCAGTGCACAGGAGGCAGAACTGCACAAAGAACAGCAGAGGGTTTAACCGTATGCTTTCGGTGCCACCGTGCCCAGTGGTCGCGTATTCCAATGGGTGGCCCTTTATACTGGATCCGTACGGTGTCGCCACATGCAGAAGCTGTGTGGCACCCTCTGTGCTTGCAATCGTATGATGAGGTGGTCTGATGGAAGGCAACAGTATCTGATCAGCAGGTTGATGGCAGATGAGATCGCCGTGCTCGTACGTAGTCGCCGTGACCACGTTGTGCTCGAGGCAGTACGCAGTGCGCAGGAGGCAGAACTGCACAAAGAACAGCAGAGGATTTAACCGCATGCTTTCGGTGCCACCGTGCCTAGTGGTCGCGTATTCCAATGGGTGGCCCTTTATACTGGATCCGTACGGTGTCGCCACATGTAGAAGCGGCGTGCGCCCTTTGTGCTTTCTGTCGTATGATGAGGTGGTCTGATGGGAGGCAACAGAAGCTGATCAGCAGGTTGATCGCAGATGAGATCGCCGTGCTCGTACGTAGCCGCCGTGACCACGTTGTGCTCCAGGCAGTACGCAGTGCGCAGGAGGCAGAACTGCACAAAGAACAGCAGAGGGTTTAACCGCATGCTTTCGGTGCTGCCGTGCCCAGTGGTCGCGTATTCCAAGGGGTGGCCCTTTATACTGGATCCGTACGGCGTCGCCACATGTAAAAGCGGCGTGGCGCCCTTTGTGCTTTCTGTCGTATGATGAGGTGGTCTGATGGGAGGCAACAGAAGCTGATCAGCAGGTTGATGGCAGATGAGATCGCCGTGCTCGTACGTAGCCGCCGTGACCACGTTGTGCTCCAGGCAGTACGCAGTGCGCAGGAGGGAGAACTGCCAAAGAACAGCAGAGGGTTTACGCATGCTTTCGGTGCCACCGTGCCCAGTGGCCGCGTATTCCAATGGGTGGCCCTTTATACTGGATCCGTACGGTGTCGCCACATGCAGAAGCTGTGTGGCACCCTCTGTGCTTGCTGTCGTATGATGAGGTGGTCTGATGGGAGGCAACAGAAGCTGATCAGCAGGTTGATGGCAGATGAGATCGCCGTGCTCGTACGTAGCCGCCGTGGCCACGTTATGCTCCAGGCAGTACGCAGCGCGCAGGAAGCAGAACTGCACAAAAAAAACAGCAGAGGGTTTAACCGCATGCTTTCGGTGCCACCGTGCCCAGTGGTCGCGTATCCCAATGGGTGGCCCTCTATACTGGATCCGTACGGTGTCGCCACATGTGAAAGCGGCGTGGCGCCCTTTGTGCTTTCTGTCGTATGATGAGGTGGTATGATGGGAGGCAACAGAAGCTGATCAGCAGCTTGATGGCAGATGAGATCGCCGTGCTCGTACGTAGCCGCCGTGACCACGTTGTGCTCCAGGCAGTACGCAGTGCGCAGGAGGCAGAACTGCACAAAGAACAGCAGAGGGTTTAACCGCATGCTTTCGGTGCCACCGTGCCCAGTGGTCGCGTATTCCAATGGGTGGCCCTCTATACTGGATCCGTACGGTGTCGCCACATGTAAAAGCGGCGTGGCGCCCTTTGTGCTTTCTGTCGTATGATGAGGTGGTCTGATGGGAGGCAACAGAAGCTGACCAGCAGGTTGATGGCATATGAGATCGCCGTGCTCGTACGTAGCCGCCGTGACCACGTTGTGCTCCAGGCAGTACGCAGCGCGCAGGAAGCAGAACTGCACAAAAAACAGCAGAGGGTTTAACCGCATGCTTTCGGTGCCACCGTGCCCAGTGGCCGCGTATTCCAATGTGTGGCCCTTTATACTGGATCCGTACGGTGTCGCCACATGCAGAAGCTGTGTGGCACCCTCTGTGCTTGCTGTCGTATGATGAGGTGGTCTGATGGGAGGCAACGGAAGCTGATCAGCAGGTTGATGGCAGATGAGATCGCCGTGCTCGTACGTAGCCGCCGTGACCACGTTGTGCTCCAGGCAGTACGCAGCGCGCAGGAAGCAGAACTGCACAAAAAACAGCAGAGGGTTTAACCGCATGCATTCGGTGCCACCGTGCCCAGTGGTCGCGTATTCCAATGGGTGGCCCTTTATACTGGATCCGTACGGTGTCGCCACATGTAAAAGCGGCGTGGCGCCCTTTGTGCTTTCTGTCGTATGATGCGGTGGTCTGATGGGAGGCAACAGAAGCTGATCAGCAGGTTGATGGCAAATGAGATCGCCGTGCTCGTACGTAGCCGCCGTGACCACGTTGTGCTCCAGGCAGTACGCAGTGCGCAGGAGGCAGAGCTGCACAAAGGACAGCAGAGGGTTTAACCGCATGCTTTCGGTGCCGCCGTGCCCAGTGGTCGCGTATTCCAAGGGGTGGCCCTTTATACTGGATCCGTACGGTGTCGCCACATGTAAAAGCGGCGTGGCGCCCTTTGTGCTTTCTGTCGTATGATGAGGTGGTCTGATGGGAGGCAACAGAAGCTGATCAGCAGGTTGATGACAGATGAGATCGCCGTGCTCGTACGTATTCGCCGTGATCACTTGCTCTAGGCAGTACGGAGTGCGCAGGAGGCAGAACTGCACAAAGAACTGCAGAGCGTTTAAGCGCATGCTTTCGTTGCCACCGTCCCCAGTGGTCGCGTATTCCAATGGGTTGCCCTTTATACTTGATCCGTACGGTGTCACCACATGCAGAAGCTGTGTGGCACCCTCTGTGCTTGCTGTCGTATGATGAGGTGGTCTGATGGGAGGCAACAGAATCTGATGAGCAGGTTGATGACAGATGAGATCGCCGTGCTCGTGCGTAGCCGCCGTGACCACGTTGTGCTCTAGGCAGTACGGAGTGCGCAGGGGGCAGAACTGCACAAAGAACAGCAGAGGGTTTAACCGCATGCTTTCGGTGCCACCGTGCCCAGTGGTCGCGTATTCCAATGGGTTGCCCTTTATAATTGATCCCTACGGTTTCGCCACATGCAGAAGCTGTGTGGCACCCTCTGTGCTTGCTGTCGTATGATGAGGTGGTCTGATGGGAGGCAACAGAATCTGATCAGTAGTTGATGGCAGATGAGATCGCCGTGCTCGTACGTAGCCGCCGTGACCACGTTGTGCTCTAGGCAGTACGGAGTGCGCAGGAGGCAGAACTGCACAAAGAACAGCAGAGGGTTTAACCGCATGCTTTCAGTGCCACCGTGCCCAGTGGTCGCGTATTCCAATGGGTGGCCCTTTATACTGGATCCGTACGGTGTCGCCACATGCAGAAGCGGCGTGGCGCCCTTTGTGCTTTCTGTCGTATGATGAGGTGGTCTGATGGGAGGCAACAGAAGCTCATCAGCAGGTTGATGACAGATGAGATCGCCGTGCTCGTACGTACCCGCCGTGACCACGTTGTGCTCTAGGCAGTACGGAGTGCGCAGGAGGCAGAACTGCACAAAGAACAGCAGAGGGTTTAACCGCATGCTTTCGGTGCCACCGTGCCCAGTGGTCGCGTATTCCAATGGGTGGCCCTTTATACTGGATCCGTACGGTGTCGCCACATGTAAAAGCGGCGTGCGCCCTTTGTGCTTTCTGTCGTATGATGAAGTGGTCTGATGGGAGGCAACAGAAGCTGATCAGCAGGTTGATCGCAGATGAGATCGCCGTGCTCGTACGTAGCTGCCGTGACCACGTTGTGCTGCAGGCAGTACGCAGCGCGCAGGAAGCAGAACTGCACAAAAAAACAGCAGAGGGTTTAACCGCATGCTTTCGGTGCCACCGTGCCCAGTGGTCGCGTATTCCAATGGGTGGCCCTTTATACTGGATCCGTACGGTGTCGCCACATGTAAAAGCGGCGTGGCGCCCTTTGTGCTTTCTGTCGTATGATGCGGTGGTCTGATTGGAGGCAACAGAAGCTGATCAGCAGGTTGATGGCAGATGAGATCGCCGTGCTCGTACGTAGCCGCCGTGACCACGTTGTGCTCCAGGCAGTACGCAGTGCGCAGGAGGCAGAGCTGCACAAAGAACAGCAGAGGGTTTTACCGCATGCTTTCGGTGCCGCCGTGCCCAGTGGTCGCGTATTCCAAGGGGTGGCCCTTTATACTGGATCCGTACGGCGTCGCCACATGTAAAAGCGGCGTGGCGCCCTTTGTGCTTTCTGTCGTATGATGAGGTGGTCTGATGGGAGGCAACAGAAGCTGATCAGCAGGTTGATGGCAGATGAGATCGCCGTGCTCGTACGTAGCCGCCGTGACCACGTTGTGCTCCAGGCAGTACGCAGTGCGCAGGAGGGAGAACTGCCAAAGAACAGCAGAGGGTTTACGCATGCTTTCGGTGCCACCGTGCCCAGTGGCCGCGTATTCCAATGGGTGGCCCTTTATACTGGATCCGTACGGTGTCGCCACATGCAGAAGCTGTGTGGCACCCTCTGTGCTTGCTGTCGTATGATGAGGTGGTCTGATGGGAGGCAACAGAAGCTGATCAGCAGGTTGATGGCAGATGAGATCGCCGTGCTCGTACGTAGCCGCCGTGACCACGTTATGCTCCAGGCAGTACGCAGCGCGCAGGAAGCAGAACTGCACAAAAAAACAGCAGAGGGTTTAACCGCATGCTTTCGGTGCCACCGTGCCCAGTGGTCGCGTGTCCCAATGGGTGGCCCTCTATACTGGATCCGTACGGTGTCGCCAAATGCAGAAGCGGCTTGGCGCCCTTTGTTCTTTCTGTCGTAAGATGAGGTGGTCTGATGGGAGGCAAAAGAAGCTGATCAGCAGGTTGATGGCAGATGAGATCGCCGTGCTCGTACGTAGCTGCCGTGACCACGTTGTGCTCCAGGCAGTACGCAGTGCGCAGGAGGCAGAACTGCACAAAGAACAGCAGAGGGTTTAACCGCATGCTTTCGGTGCCGCCGTGCCCAGTGGTCGCGTATTCCAATGGGTGGCCCTTTACACTGGATCCGTACGGTGTCGCCAAATGCAGAAGCGGCTTGGCGCCCTTTGTTCTTTCTGTCGTAAGATGAGGTGGTCTGATGGGAGGCAAAAGAAGCTGATCAGCAGGTTGATGGCAGATGAGATCGCCGTGCTCGTACGTAGCTGCCGTGACCACGTTGTGCTCCAGGCAGTACGCAGTGCGCAGGAGGCAGAACTGCACAAAGAACAGCAGAGGGTTTAACCGCATGCTTTCGGTGCCACCGTGCCCAGTGGTCGCGTATTCCAATGGGTGGCCCTCTATACTGGACCCGTACGGTGTCGCCACATGTAAAAGCGGCGTGGCGCCCTTTGTGCTTTCTGTCGTATGATGAGGTGGTCTGATGGGAGGCAACAGAAGCTGATCAGCAGGTTGATGGCATATGAGATCGCCGTGCTCGTACGTAGCCGCCTTGACCACGTTGTGCTCCAGGCAGTACGCAGCCCGCAGGAAGCAGAACTGCACAAAAAACAGCAGAGGGTTTAACCGCATGCTTTCGGTGCCACCGTGCCCAGTGGCCGCGTATTCCAATGGGTGGCCCTTTATACTGGATCTGTACGGTGTCGCCACATGCAGAAGCTGTGTGGCACCCTCTGTGCTTGCTGTCGTATGGTGAGGTGGTCTGATGGGAGGCAACGGAAGCTGATCAGCAGGTTGATGGCAGATGAGATCGCCGTGCTCGTACGTAGCCGCCGTGACCACGTTGTGCTCCAGGCAGTACGCAGTGCGCAGGAGGCAGAGCTGCACAAAGAACAGCAGAGGGTTTAACCGCATGCTTTCGGTGCCGCCGTGCCCAGTGGTCGCGTATTCCAAGGGGTGGCCCTTTATACTGGATCCGTACGGTGTCGCCACATGTAAAAGCGGCGTGGCGCCCTTTGTGCTTTCTGTCGTATGATGAGGTGGTCTGATGGGAGGCAACAGAATCTGATCAGTAGTTGATGGCAGATGAGATCGCCGTGCTCGTGCGTGGCCGCCGTGACCACGTTGTGCTCCAGGCAGTACGCAGCGCGCAGGAAGCAGAACTGCACAAAAAACAGCAAAGGGTTTATCTGCATGCTTTCGGTGCCACCGTGCCAAGTGGTCGCGTATTCCAATGGGTGGCCCTCTATACTGGATCCGTACGGTGTCGCCACATGTAAAAGCGGCGTGGCACCCTTTGTGCTTTCTGTCGTATGATGAGGTGGTCTGATGGGAGGCAACAGAAGCTGATCAGCAGGTTGATGGCAGATGAGATCGCCGTGCTCGTACGTAGCCGCCGTGACCACGTTGTGCTCCAGGCAGTACGCAGTGCGCAGGAGGCAGAACTGCACAAAGAACAGCAGAGGGTTTAACCGCATGCTTTCGGTGCCGCCGTGCCCAGTGGTCGCGTATTCCAATGGGTGGCCCTTTATACTGGATCCGTACGGTGTCGCCAAATGCAGAAGCGGCTTGGCGCCCTTTGGTCTTTCTGTCGTAAGATGAGGTGGTCTGATGGGAGGCAAAAGAAGCTGATCAGCAGGTTGATGGCAGATGAGATCGCCGTGCTCGTACGTAGCTGCCGTGACCACGTTGTGCTCTAGGCAGTACGGAGTGCGCAGGAGGCAGAACTGCACAAAGAACAGCAGAGGGTTTAACCGCATGCTTTCGGTGCCACCGTGCCCAGTGGTGGCGTATTCCAACGGGTTGCCCTTTATAATTGATCCGTACGGTTTCGCCACATGCAGAAGCTGTGTGGCACCCTCTGTGCTTGCTGTCGTATGATGAGGTGGTCTGATGGGAGGCAACAGAATCTCAACAGCAGGTTGATGGTAAATGAGATCGCCGTGCTGGTACGCAGCCGCCGTGACCACGTTGTGCTCCAGGCAGTACGCAGTACGCAGGAGGCAGAACTGCACAAAGAACAGCAGAGGGTTTAACCGCATGCTTTCGGTGCCACCGTGCCCAGTGGTCGCGTATTCCAATGGGTGGCCCTTTATACTGGATCCGTACGGTGTCGCCACATGCAGAAGCTGTCTGGCACCCTCTGTGCTTGCTGTCGTATGATGAGGTGGTCTGATGGAAGGCAACAGAAGCTGATCAGCAGTTGATGGCAGATGAGATCGCCGTGCTCGTACGTAGCCGCCGTGACCACGTTGTGCTCCAGGCAGTACGCAGCGCGCAGGAAGCAGAACTGCACAAAAAACAGCAGAGGGTTTAACCGCATGCTTTCGGTGCCACCGTGCCAAGTGGTCGCGTATTCCAATGGGTGGCCCTCTATACTGGATCCGTACGGTGTCGCCACATGTAAAAGCGGCGTGGCGCCCTTTGTGCTTTCTGTCGTATGATGAGGTGGTCTGATGGGAGGCAACAGAAGCTGATCAACAGGCTGATGGCAGATGAGATCGCCGTGCTCGTACGTAGCCGCCGTGAACACGTTGTGCTCCAGGCAGTACGCAGTGCGCAGGAGGCAGAACTGCACAAAGAACATCAGAGGGTTTAACCGCGTGCTTTCGGTGCCGCCGTGCCCATTGGTCGCGTATTCCAATGGGTGGCCCTCTATACTGGATCCGTACGGTGTCGCCACATGAAAAAGCGGCGTGGCTCCCTTTGTGCTTTCTGTCGTATGATGAGGTGGTCTGATCGGAGGCAACAGAAGCTGATCAGCAGGTTGATGGCAGATGAGATCGCCGTGCTCGTACGTAGCCGCCGTGACCACGTTGTGCTCCAGGCAGTACGCAGTGCGCAGGAGGCAGAACTGCACAAAGCACAGCAGAGGGTTTAACCGCATGCTTTCGGTGCCGCCGTGCCCAGTGGTCGCGTATTCCAAGGGGTGGCCCTTTATACTGGATCCGTACGGTGTCGCCACATGTAAAAGCGGCGTGGCGGCCTTTGTGCTTTCTGTCGTATGATGAGGTGGTCTGATGGGAGGCAACAGAAGCTGATCAGCAGGTTGATGACAGATGAGATCGCCGTGCTCGTACGTAGCTGCCGTGACCACTTTGTGCTCTAGGCAGTACCGAGTGCGCAGGAGGCAGAACTGCACAAAGAACAGCAGAGGGTTTAACCGCATGCTTTCGGTGCCACCGTGCCCAGTGGTCGCGTATTCCAATGGGTTGCCCTTTATAATTGATCCGTACGGTTTCGCCACACGCAGAAGCTGTGTGGCACCCTCTGTGCTTGCTGTCGTATGATGAGGTGGTCTGATGGGAGGCAACAGAATCTGATCAGCAGGTTGATGGTAGAAGAGATCGCCGTGTTGGTACGTAGCCGCCGTGACCACGTTGTGCTCCAGGCAGTACGCCGTACGCAGGAGGCAGAACTGCACAAAGAACAGCAGAGGGTTTAACCGCATGCTTTCGGCGCCACCGTGCCAAGTGGTCGCGTATTCCAATGGGTGGCCCTTTATACTGGATCCATACGGTGTCGCCACATGCAGAAGCTGTGTGGCACCCTCTATGCTTGCTGTCGTATGATGAGGTGGTCTGATGGAAGGCAACAGAAGCTGATCAGCAGTTGATGGCAGATGAGATCGCCGTGCTCGTACGTAGCCGCCGTGACCACGTTGTGCTCCAGGCAGTATGCAGCGCGCAGGAAGCAGAACTGCACAAAAAACAGCAGAGGGTTTAACCGCATGCTTTCGGTGCCACCGTGCCAAGTGGTCGCGTATTCCAATGGGTGGCCCTCTATACTGGATCCGTACGGTGTCGCCACATGTAAAAGCGGCGTGGCGCCCTTTGTGCTTTCTGTCGTATGATGAGGTGGTCTGATGGGAGGTAAAAAGCTGATCAGCAGGTTGATGGCAGATGAGATCGCCGTGCTCGTACGTAGCCGCCGTGACCACGTTGTGCTCCAGGCAGTACGCAGTGCGCAGGAGGCAGAACTGCACAAAGCACAGCAGAGGGTTTAACCGCATGCTTTCGGTGCCGCCGTGCCCAGTGGTCGCGTATTCCAATGGGTGGCCCTCTATACTGGATCCGTACGGTGTCGCCACATCTAAAAGCGGCGTGGCGCCCTTTGTGTTTTCTGTCGTATGATGAGGTGGTCTGATCGGAGGCAACAGAAGCTGATCAGCAGGTTGATGGCAGATGAGATTGCCGTGCTCGCACGTAGCCGCCGGGACAACGTTGTGCTCCAGGCAGTACGCAGTGCGCAGGAGGCAGAACTGCACAAAGAACAGCAGAGGGTTTAACCGCATGCTTTCGGTGCCACCGTGCCCAGTGGTCGCGTATTCCAATGGGTGGCCCTTTATACTGGATCCGTACGGTGTCGCCACAGGACGATGCGGCGTGGCGCCCTTTGTGCTTTCTGTAGTATGATGAGGTGGTCTGATGGGAGGCAACAGAAGCTGATCAGCAGGTTGATGGCAGATGAGATCGCCGTGCTCGTACGTAGCCGCCGTGACCACGTTGTGCTCCAGGCAGTACGCAGTGCGCAGGAGGCAGAAGTGCACAAAGAACAGCAGATGGTTTAACCGCATGCTTTCGGTGCCACTGTGCCCAGTGGTCGCGTATTCCAATGGGTGGCCCTTTATACTTGATCCGTACGGTGTCGCCACATGTAGAAGCTCTGTGGCACCCTCTGTGCTTGCTGTCGTATGATGAGGTAGTCTGATGGGAGGCAACAGAAGCTGATCAGCAGGTTGATGGTAGTAGAGATCGCCGTGCTCGTACGTAGCCGCCGTGACCACGTTGTGCTCCAGGCAGTACGCAGTGCACAGGAGGCAGAACTGCACAAAGAACAGCAGAGGGTTTAACCGCATGCTTTCGGTGCCACCGTGCCCAGTGGTCGCGTATTCCAATGGGTGGCCCTTTATACTGGATCCGTACGGTGTCGCCACATGCAGAAGCTGTGTGGCACCCTCTGTGCTTGCAATCGTATGATGAGGTGGTCTGATGGAAGGCAACAGTATCTGATCAGCAGGTTGATGGCAGATGAGATCGCCGTGCTCGTACGTAGTCGCCGTGACCACGTTGTGCTCGAGGCAGTACGCAGTGCGCAGGAGGCAGAACTGCACAAAGAACAGCAGAGGATTTAACCGCATGCTTTCGGTGCCACCGTGCCTAGTGGTCGCGTATTCCAATGGGTGGCCCTTTATACTGGATCCGTACGGTGTCGCCACATGTAAAAGCGGCGTGCGCCCTTTGTGCTTTCTGTCGTATGATGAGGTGGTCTGATGGGAGGCAACAGAAGCTGATCAGCAGGTTGATCGCAGATGAGATCGCCGTGCTCGTACGTAGCCGCCGTGACCACGTTGTGCTCCAGGCAGTACGCAGTGCGCAGGAGGCAGAACTGCACAAAGAACAGCAGAGGGTTTAACCGCATGCTTTCGATGCCGCCTAGCCCAGTGGTCGCGTATTCCAATGGGTGGCCCTTTATACTGGATCCGTACGGTGTCGCCAAATGCAGAAGCGGCTTGGCGCCCTTTGTGCTTTCTGTCGTAAGATGAGGTAGTCTGATGGGAGGCAACAGAAGCTGATCAGCAGGTTGATGGCAGATGAGATCGCCGTGCTCGTACGTAGCCGCCGTGACCACGTTGTGCTCCAGGCAGTACGCAGCGCGCAGGAGGCAGAATTGCACAAAGAACAGCAGAGGGTTTATCCGCATGCTTTCGGTGCCGCCGTGCCCAGTGGTCGCGTATTCCAAGGGGTGGCCCTTTATACTGGATCCGTACGGTGTCGCCACATGTAAAAGCGGCGTGGCGCCCTTTGTGCTTTCTGTCGTATGATGAGGTGGTCTGATGGGAGGCAACAGAAGCTGATCAGCAGGTTGATGGCAGATGAGATCGCCGTGCTCGTACGTAGCCGCCGTGACCACGTTGTGCTCCAGGCAGTACGCAGTGCGCAGGAGGGAGAACTGCCAAAGAACAGCAGAGGGTTTAACCGCATGCTTTCGGTGCCACCGTGCCCAGTGGCCGCGTATTCCAATGGGTGGCCCTTTATACTGGATCCGTACGGTGTTGCCACATGCAGAAGCTGTGTGGCACCCTCTGTGCTTGCTGTCGTATGATGAGGTGGTCTGATGGGAGGCAACAGAACCTGATCAGCAGGTTGATGGCAGATGAGATCGCCGTGCTCGTACGTAGCCGCCGTGACCACGTTATGCTCCAGGCAGTACGCAGCGTGCAGGAAGCAGAACTGCACAAAAACAGCAGAGGGTTTAACCGCTTGCTTTCGGTGCCGCCGTGCCCAGTGGTCGCGTATTCCAATGGGTGGCCCTTTATACTGGATCCGTACGGTGTCGCCAAATGCAGAAGCGGCGTGGCGCCCTTTGTGCTTTCTGTCGTATGATGAGGTGGTCTGATGGGAGGCAACCGAAGCTGATCAGCAGGTTGATGGCAGATGAGATCGCCGTGCTCGTACGTAGCTGCCGTGACTACGTTGCGCTCCAGGCAGTACGCAGTGCGCAGGAGGCAGAACTGCACAAAGAACAGCAGAGGGTTTAACCGCATGCTTTCGGTGCCACCGTGCCCAGTGTTCGCGTATTCCAATGAGTGGACTTTTATACTGGATCCCTACGGTGTCGCCACATGCCGATACGGCGTGGCGCCCTTTGTGCTTTCTGTCGTATGATGAGGTGGTCTGATGGGAGGCAACAGAAGCTGATCAGCAGGTTGATGGCATATGAGATCGCCGTGCTCGTACGTAGCCGCCGCGACCAGGTTGTGCTCCAGGCAGTACGCAGCGCGCAGGAAGCAGAACTGCACAAAAAACAGCAGAGGGTTTAACCGCATGCTTTCGGTGCCACCGTGCCCAGTGGCCGCGTATTCCAATGGGTGGCCCTTTATACTGGATCCGTACGGTGTCGCCACATGCAGAAGCTGTGTGGCACCCTCTGTGCTTGCTGTCGTATGATGAGGTGGTCTGATGGGAGGCAACGGAAGCTGATCAGCAGGTTGATGGCAGATGAGATCGCCGTGCTCGTACGTAGCCGCCGTGACCACGTTGTGCTCCAGGCAGTACGCAGCGCGCAGGAAGCAGAACTGCACAAAGAACAGCAGAGGGTTTAACCGCATGCTTTCGGTGCCACCGTGCCCAGTGGTCGCGTATTCCAAAGAGTGGCCTTTTATACTGGATCCCTACGGTGTCGCCACATGCCGATGCGGCGTGGCGCCCTTTGTGCTTTCTGTCGTATGATGAGGTGGTCTGATGGGAGGCAACAGAAGCTGATCAGCAGGTTGATGGCATATGAGATCGCCGTGCTCGTACGTGGCCGCCGTGACCACGTTGTGCTCCATGCAGTACGCAGTGCGCAGGAAGCAGAACTGCACAAAAAACAGCAGAGGGTTTAACTGCATGCTTTCGGTGCCACCGTGCCAAGTGGTCGCGTATTCCAATGGGTGGCCCTCTATACTGGATCCGTACGGTGTCGCCACATGTAAAAGCGGCGTGGCGCCCTTTGTGCTTTCTGTCGTATGATGAGGTGGTCTGATGGGAGGGAACAGAAGCTGATCAGCAGGTTGATGACAGATGAGATCGCCGTGCTCGTACGTAGCTGCCGTGACCATGTTGTGCTCTAGGCAGTATGGAGTGCGCAGGAGGCAGAACTGCACAAAGAACAGCAGAGGGTTTAACCGCATGCTTTCGGTGCCACCGTGCCCAGTGGTCGCGTATTCCAATGGGTTGCCCTTTATAATTGATCCGTACGGTTTCGCCAGATGCAGAAGCTGTGTGGCACCCTCTGTGCTTGCTGTCGTATGATGAGGTGGTCTGATTGGAGGCAACAGAATCTGATCAGCAGGTTGATGGTAGATGAGATCGCCGTGCTGGTACGTAGCCGCCGTGACCACGTTGTGCTCCAGGCAGTATGCAGTGCGCAGGAGGCGGAACTGCACAAAGAACAGCAGAGGGTTTAACCGCATGCTTTCGGTGCCACCGTGCCCAGTGGTCGCGTATTCCAATGGGTGGCCCTTTATACGGGATCCGTACGGTGTCGCCACATGCAGAAGCTGTGTGGCACCCTCTGTGCTTGCTGTCGTATGATGAGGTGGTCTGATGGAAGGCAACAGAAGCTGATCAGCAGTTGATGGCAGATGAGATCGCCGTGCTCGTACGTAGCCGCCGTGACCACGTTGTGCTCCAGGCAGTACGCAGCGCGCAGGAAGCAGAACTGCACAAAAAACAGCAGAGGGTTTAACCGCATGCTTTCGGTGCCACCGTGCCAAGTGGTCACGTATTCCAATGGGTGGCCCTTTATACTGGATCCGTACGGTGTCGCCACATGCAGAAGCTGTGTGGCACCCTCTGTGCTTGCTGTCGTATGATGAGGTGGTCTGATGGAAGGCAACCGTATCTGATCAGCAGGTTGATGGCAGATGAGATCGCCGTGCTCGTACGTAGTCGCCGTGACCACGTTGTGCTCGAGGCAGTACGCAAGGCGCAGGAGGCAGAACTGCACAAAGAACAGCAGAGGATTTAACCGCATGCTTTCGGTGCCACCGTGCCTAGTGGTCGCGTATTCCAATGGGTGGCCCTTTATACTGGATCCGTACGGTGTCGCCACATGTAAAAGCGGCGTGCGCCCTTTGTGCTTTATGTCGTATGATGAGGTGGTCTGATGGGAGGCAACAGAAGCTGATCAGCAGGTTGATCGCAGATGAGATCGCCGTGCTCGTACGTAGCCGCCGTGACCACGTTGTGCTCCAGGCAGTACGCAGTGCGCAGGAGGCAGAACTGCACAAAGAACAGCAGAGGGTATAACCGCATGCTTTCGGTGCCACCGTGCCCAGTGGTCGCGTATTCCAATGGGTGGCCCTTTATGCTGGATCCGTACGGTGTCGCCAAATGCAGAAGCGGCGTGGCGCCCTTTGTGATTTCTGTCGTATGATGAGGTGGTCTGATGGGAGGCAACAGAAGCTGATCAGCAGGTTGATGGCAGATGAGATCGCCGTGCTCGTACGTAGCCGCCGTGACCACGTTGTGCTCCAGGCAGTACGCAGTGCACAGGAGGCAGAACTGCACAAAGAACAGCAGAGGGTTTAACCGCATGCTTTCAGTGCCACCGTGCCCAGTGGTCGCGTATTCCAAAGGGTGGCCCTTTATACTGGATCCGTACGGTGTCGCCACATGCAGAAGCCGTGTGGCACCCTCTGTGCTTGCTGTCGTATGATGAGGTGGTCTGATGGAAGGCAACAGTATCTGATCAGCAGGTTGATGGCAGATGAGATCGCCGTGCTCGTACGTAGTAGCCGTGACCACGTTGTGCTCGAGGCAGTACGCAGTGCGCAGGAGGCAGAACTGCACAAAGAACAGCAGAGGGTTTAACCGCATGCTTTCGGTGCCACCGTGCCCAGTGGTCGCGTATTCCAATGGGTGGCCCTTTATGCTGGATCCGTACGGTGTCGCCAAATGCAGAAGCGGCGTGGCGCCCTTTGTGCTTTCTGTCGTATGATGAGGTGGTCTGATGGGAGGCAAAAGAAGCTGATCAGCAGGTTGATGGCAGATGAGGTCGCCGTGCTCGTACGTAGCCGCCGTGACAACGTTGTGCTCCAGGCAGTACGCAGTGCGCAGGAGGCAGAACAGCACAAAGAACAGCAGCGGGTTTAACCGCATGCTTTCGGTGCCACCGTGCCCAGTGGTCGCGTATTCCAATGGGTGGCCCTCTATACTGGATCCGTACGGTGTCGCCACATGTAAAAGCGGCGTAGCGCCGTTTGTGCTTTCGGTCGTATGATGAGGTGGTCTGATGGGAGGCAACAGAAGCTGATCAGCAGGTTGATGACAGATGAGATCGCCGTGCTCGTACGTAGCCGCCGTGACCACGTTGTGCTCTAGGCAGTACGGAGTGCGCAGGAGGCAGAACTGCACAAAGAACAGCAGAGGGTTTAACCGCATGCTTTCGGTGCCACCGTGCCCAGTGGTCGCGTATTCCAATGGGTTGCCCTTTATAATTGATCCGTACGGTTTCGCCACATGCAGAAGCTGTGTGGCACCCTCTGTGCTTGCTGTCGTATGATGAGGTGGTCTGATGGGAGGCAACAGAATCTGATCAGCAGGTTGATGGTAGATGAGATCGCCGTGCTGGTACGTAGCCGCCGTGACCACGTTGTGCTCCAGGCAGTACGCAGTACGCAGAAGGCAGAACTGCACAAAGAACAGCAGAGGGTTTAACCGCATGCTTTCGGTGCCACCGTGCCCAGTGGTCGCGCATTCCAATGGGTGGCCCTTTATACTGGATCCGTACAGTGTCGCCACATGCAGAAGCTGTGTGGCACCCTCTGTGCTTGCTGTCGTATGATGAGGTGGTCTGATGGAAGGCAACAGAAGCTGATCAGCAGTTGATGGCAGATGAGATCGCCGTGCTCGTACGTGGCCGCCGTGACCACGTTGTGCTCCAGGCAGTACGCAGCGCGCAGGAAGCAGAACTGCACAAAAAAGAGCAGAGGGTTTAACCGCATGCTTTCGGTGCCACCGTGCCAAGTGGTCGCGTATTCCAATGGGTGGCCCTCTATACTGGATCCGTACGGTGTCGCCACATGTAAAAGCGGCGTGGCGCCTTTGTGCTTTCTGTCGTATGATGAGCTGGTCTGATGGGAGGCAACAGAAGCTGATCAGCAGGTTGATGGCAGATGAGATCGCCAAGCTCGTACGTAGCCGCCGTGACCACGTTGTGCTCCAGGCAGTACGCAGTGCGCAGGAGGCAGAACTGCACAAAGCACAGCAGAGGGTTTAACCACATGCTTTCGGTGCCGCCGTGCCCAGTGGTCGCGTATTCCAAGGGGTGGCCCTTTATACTGGATCCGTACGGTGTCGCCACATGTAAAAGCGGCGTGGCGCCCTTTGTGTTTTCTGTCGTATGATGAGGTGGTCTGATGGGAGGCAACAGAAGCTGATCAGCAGGTTGATGACAGATGAGATCGCCGTGCTCGTACGTAGCTGCCGTGACCACGTTGTGCTCTAGGCAGTACGGAGTGCGCAGGAGGCAGAACTGCACAAAGAACAGCAGAGGGTTTAACCGCATGCTTTCGGTGCCACCGTGCCCAGTGGTCGCGTATTCCAATGGGTTGCCCTTTATAATTGATCCTTACGGTTTCGCCACATGCAGAAGCTGTGTGGCACCCTCTGTGCTTGCTGTCGTATGATGAGGTGGTCTGATGGGAGGCAACAGAATCTGATCAGCAGGTTGATGGTAGATGAGATCGCCGTGCTGGTACGTAGCCGCCGTGACCACGTTGTGCTCCAGGCAGTACGCAGGCGGCAGAACTGCACAAAGAACAGCAGAGGGTTTAACCGCATGCTTTCGGTGCCACCGTGCCCAGTGGTCGCGTATTCCAATGGGTGGCCCTTTATACTGGATCCGTACGGTGTCGCCACATGCAGAAGCTGTGTGGCACCCTCTGTGCTTGCTGTCGTATGATGAGGTGGTCTGATGGAAGGCAACAGAAGCTGATCAGCAGTTGATGGCAGATGAGATCGCCGTGCTCGTACGTAGCCGCCGTGACCACGTTGTGCTCCAGGCAGTACGCAGCGCGCAGGAAGCAGAACTGCACAAAAAACAGCAGAGGGTTTAACCGCATGCTTTCCGTGCCACCGTGCCAAGTGGTCGCGTATTCCAATGGGTGGCCCTCTATACTGGATCCGTACGGTGTCGCCACATGTAAAAGCGGCGTGGCGCCCTTTGTGCTTTCTGTCGTATGATGAGGTGGTCTGACGGGAGGCAACAGAAGTTGATCAGCAGGTTGATGGCAGATGAGATCGCCGTGCTCGTACGTAGCCACCGTGACCACGTTGTGCTCCAGGCAGTACGCAGTGCGCAGGAGGCAGAACTGCACAAAGAACAGCAGAGGGTTTAACCGCGTGCTTTCGGTGCCGCCGTGCCCAGTGGTCGCGTATTCCAATGGGTGGCCCTCTATACTGGATCCGTACGGTGCCGCCACATGTAAAAGCGGCGTGGCGCCCTTTGTGCTTTCTGTCGTATGATGAGGTGGTCTGATCGGAGGCAACAGAAGCTGATCAGCAGGTTGATGGCAGATGAGTTTGCGTGCTCGCACGTACCCGTCGTGACCACGTTGTGCTCCAGGCAGTACGCAGTGCGCAGGAGGCAGAACTGCACAAACAGCAGAGGGTTTAACCGCATGCTTTCGGTGCCGCCGTGCCCAGTGGTCGCGTATTCCAAGGGGTGGCCCTTTATACTGGATCCGTACGGTGTCGCCACATGTAAAAGCGGCGTGGCGCCCTTTGTGCTTTCTGTCGTATGATGAGGTGGCCTGATGGGAGGCAACAGAAGCTGATCATCAGGTTGATGGCAGATGAGATCGCCGTGCTCGTACGTAGCCGCCGTGACCACATTGTGCTCCAGGCAGTACGCAGCGCGCAGGAAGCAGAACTGCACCAAAAACAGCAGAGGGTTTAACCGCATGCTTTCGGTGCCACCGTGCCCAGTGGTCGCGTATTCCAATGGGTGGCCCTTTATACTGGATCCGTACGGTGTCGCCAAATGCAGAAGCGGCGTTGCGCCCTTTGTGCTTTCTGTCGTATGACGAGGTGGTCTGATGGGAGGCAACAGAAGCTGATCAGAAGGTTGATGGCAGATGAGATCGCCGTGCTCGTACGTAGCCGACGTGACCACGTTGTGCTCCAGGCGGTACGCAGTGCGCAGGAGGCAGAACTGCACAAAGAACAGCAGAAGGTTTAACCGCATGCTTTCGGTGCCACCGTGACCAGTGGTCGCGTATTCCAATGGGTGGCACTCTATACTGGATCCGTACGGTGTCGCCACATGTAAAAGCGGCGTGGCGCCCTTTGTGCTTTCTGTCGTATGATGAGGTGGTCTGATGGGAGGCAACAGAGGCTGATCAGCACGTTGATGGCACATGAGATTGCCGTGCTCGTACGTAGCCGCCGTGACCACGTTGTGCTCCAGGCAGTACGCAGTGCGCAGGAGGCAGAACTGCACAAAGCACAGCAGAGGGTTTAACCGCATGCTTTCGGTGCCGCCGTGCCCAGTGGTCGCGTATTCCAAGGGGTGGCCCTTTATACTGGATCCGTACGGTGTCGCCACATGTAAAAGCGGCGTGGCGCCATTTGTGCTTTCTGTCGTATGATGAGGTGGTCTGATGGGAGGCAACAGAAGGTGATCAGCAGGTTGATGACAGATGAGATCGCCGTGCTCGTACGTAGCTGCCGTGACCACGTTGTGCTCTAGGCAGTACGGAGTGCGCAGGAGGCAGAACTGCACAAAGAACAGCAGAGGGTTTAACCGCATGCTTTCGGTGCCACCGTGCCCAGTGGTCGCGTATTCCAATGGGTTGCCCTTTATAATTGATCCTTACGGTTTCGCCACATGCAGAAGCTGTGTGGCACCCTCTGTGCTTGCTTTCGTATGATGAGGTGGTCTGATGGGAGGCAACAGAATCTGATCAGCAAGTTGATGGTAGATGAGATCGCCGTGCTGGTACGTAGCCGCCGTGACCACGTTGTGCTCCAGGCAGTACGCAGTACGCAGGAGGCAGAACTGCACAAAGAACAGCAGAGGGTTTAACCGCATGCTTTCGGTGCCACCGTGCCCAGTGGTCGCGTATTCCAATGGGTGGCCCTTTATACTGGATCCGTACGGTGTCGCCACATGCAGAAGCTGTGTGGCACCCTCTGTGCTTGCTGTCGTATGATGAGGTGGTCTGATGGAAGGCAACAGAAGCTGATCAGCAGTTGATGGCAGATGAGATCGCCGTGCTCGTACGTAGCCGCCGTGACCACGTTGTGCTCCAGGCAGTACGCAGCGCGCAGGAAGCAGAACTGCACAAAAAACAGCAGAGGGTTTAACCGCATGCTTTCCGTGCCACCGTGCCAAGTGGTCGCGTATTCCAATGGGTGGCCCTCTATACTGGATCCGTACGGTGTCGCCACATGTAAAAGCGGCGTGGCGCCCTTTGTGCTTTCTGTCGTATGATGAGGTGGTCTGATGGGAGGCAACAGAAGTTGATCAGCAGGTTGATGGCAGATGAGATCGCCGTGCTCGTACGTAGCCACCGTGACCACGTTGTGCTCCAGGCAGTACGCAGTGCGCAGGAGGCAGAACTGCACAAAGAACAGCAGAGGGTTTAACCGCGTGCTTTCGGTGCCGCCGTGCCCAGTGGTCGCGTATTCCAATGGGTGGCCCTCTATACTGGATCCGTACGGTGCCGCCACATGTAAAAGCGGCGTGGCGCCCTTTGTGCTTTCTGTCGTATGATGAGGTGGTCTGATCGGAGGCAACAGAAGCTGATCAGCAGGTTGATGGCAGATGAGTTTGCGTGCTCGCACGTAGCCGCCGTGACCACGTTGTGCTCCAGGCAGTACGCAGTGCGCAGGAGGCAGAACTGCACAAAGAACAGCAGAGGGTTTAACCGCATGCTTTCGGTGCCGCCGTGCCCAGTGGTCGCGTATTCCAAGGGGTGGCCCTTTATACTGGATCCGTACGGTGTCGCCACATGTAAAAGCGGCGTGGCGCCCTTTGTGCTTTCTGTCGTATGATGAGGTGGCCTGATGGGAGGCAACAGAAGCTGATCAGCAGGTTGATGGCAGATGAGATCGCCGTGCTCGTACGTAGCCGCCGTGACCACATTGTGCTCCAGGCAGTACGCAGCGCGCAGGAAGCAGAACTGCACCAAAAACAGCAGAGGGTTTAACCGCATGCTTTCGGTGCCACCGTGCCCAGTGGTCGCGTATTCCAATGGGTGGCCCTTTATACTGGATCCGTACGGTGTCGCCAAATGCAGAAGCGGCGTTGCGCCCTTTGTGCTTTCTGTCGTATGACGAGGTGGTCTGATGGGAGGCAACAGAAGCTGATCAGAAGGTTGATGGCAGATGAGATCGCCGTGCTCGTACGTAGCCGACGTGACCACGTTGTGCTCCAGGCGGTACGCAGTGCGCAGGAGGCAGAACTGCACAAAGAACAGCAGAGGGTTTAACCGCATGCTTTCGGTGCCACCGTGACCAGTGGTCGCGTATTCCAATGGGTGGCACTCTATACTGGATCCGTACGGTGTCGCCACATGTAAAAGCGGCGTGGCGCCCTTTGTGCTTTCTGTCGTATGATGAGGTGGTCTGATGGGAGGCAACAGAGGCTGATCAGCAGGTTGATGGCACATGAGATTGCCGTGCTCGTACGTAGCCGCCGTGACCACGTTGTGCTCCAGGCAGTACGCAGTGCGCAGGAGGCAGAACTGCACAAAGCACAGCAGAGGGTTTAACCGCATGCTTTCGGTGCCGCCGTGCCCAGTGGTCGCGTATTCCAAGGGGTGGCCCTTTATACTGGATCCGTACGGTGTCGCCACATGTAAAAGCGGCGTGGCGCCCTTTGTGCTTTCTGTCGTATGATGAGGTGGTCTGATGGGAGGCAACAGAAGCTGATCAGCAGGTTGATGACAGATGAGATCGCCGTGCTCGTACGTAGCTGCCGTGACCACGTTGTGCTCTAGGCAGTACGGAGTGCGCAGGAGGCAGAACTGCACAAAGAACAGCAGAGGGTTTAACCGCATGCTTTCGGTGCCACCGTGCCCAGTGGTCGCGTATTCCAATGGGTTGCCCTTTATAATTGATCCTTACGGTTTCGCCACATGCAGAAGCTGTGTGGCACCCTCTGTGCTTGCTTTCGTATGATGAGGTGGTCTGATGGGAGGCAACAGAATCTGATCAGCAAGTTGATGGTAGATGAGATCGCCGTGGTCGTACGTAGCCGCCGTGACCACGTTGTGCTCCAGGCAGTACGCAGCGCGCAGGAAGCAGAACTGCACAAAAAACAGCAGAGGGTTTAACCGCATGCTTTCCGTGCCACCGTGCCAAGTGGTCGCGTATTCCAATGGGTGGCCCTCTATACTGGATCCGTACGGTGTCGCCACATGTAAAAGCGGCGTGGCGCCCTTTGTGCTTTCTGTCGTATGATGAGGTGGTCTGATGGGAGGCAACAGAAGCTGATCAGCAGGTTGATGGCAGATGAGATCGCCGTGCTCGTACGTAGCCACCGTGACCACGTTGTGCTCCAGGCAGTACGCAGTGCGCAGGAGGCAGAACTGCACAAAGAACAGCAGAGGGTTTAACCGCGTGCTTTCGGTGCCGCCGTGCCCAGTGGTCGCGTATTCCAATGGGTGGCCCTCTATACTGGATCCGTACGGTGCCGCCACATGTAAAAGCGGCGTGGCGCCCTTTGTGCTTTCTGTCGTATGATGAGGTGGTCTGATCGGAGGCAACAGAAGCTGATCAGCAGGTTGATGGCAGATGAGTTTGCGTGCTCGCACGTAGCCGCCGTGACCACGTTGTGCTCCAGGCAGTACGCAGTGCGCAGGAGGCAGAACTGCACAAAGAACAGCAGAGGGTTTAACCGCATGCTTTCGGTGCCGCCGTGCCCAGTGGTCGCGTATTCCAAGGGGTGGCCCTTTATACTGGATCCGTATGGTGTCGCCACATGTAAAAGCGGCGTGGCGCCCTTTGTGCTTTCTGTCGTATGATGAGGTGGCCTGATGGGAGGCAACAGAAGCTGATCAGCAGGTTGATGGCAGATGAGATCGCCGTGCTCGTACGTAGCCGCCGTGACCACATTGTGCTCCAGGCAGTACGCAGCGCGCAGGAAGCAGAACTGCACCAAAAACAGCAGAGGGTTTAACCGCATGCTTTCGGTGCCACCGTGACCAGTGGTCGCGTATTCCAATGGGTGGCACTCTATACTGGATCCGTACTGTGTCGCCACATGCAAAAGCGGCGTGGCGCCCTTTGTGCTTTCTGTCGTATGATGAGGTGGTCTGATGGGAGGCAACAGAGGCTGATCAGCAGGTTCATGGCACATGAGATTGCCGTGCTCGTACGTAGCCGCCGTGACCACGTTGTGCTCCAGGCAGTACGCAGTGCGCAGGAGGCAGAACTGCACAAAGAACAGCAGAGGGCTTAACCGCATGCTTTCGGTGCCACCGTGCCCAATGGCCGCGTATTCCAATGGGTGGCCCTTTATACTGGATCCGTGCGGTGTCGCCACATGCAGAAGCTGTGTGGCACCCTCTGTGCTTGCTGTCGTATGATGAGGTGGTCTGATTGGAGGCAACAGAAGCTGATCAGCAGGTTGATGGCAGATGAGATCGCCGTGCTCGTACGTAGCCGCCGTGACCACATTGTGCTCCAGGCAGTACGCAGCGCGCAGGAGGCAGAACTGCACAAAGAACAGCAGAGGGTTTAACCGCATGCTTTCGGTGCCGCCGTGCCCAGTGGTCGCGTATTCCAAGGGGTGGCCCTTTATACTGGATCCGTACGGTGTCGCCACATGTAAAAGCGGCGTGGCGCCCTTTGTGCTTTCTGTCGTATGATGAGGTGGCCTGATGGGAGGCAACAGAAGCTGATCAGCAGGTTGATGGCAGATGAGATCGCCGTGCTCGTACGTAGCTGCCGTGACCACGTTGTGCTCTAGGCAGTACGGAGTGCGCAGGAGGCAGAACTGCACAAAGAACAGCAGAGGGTTTAACCGCATGCTTTCGGTGCCACCGTGCCCAGTGGTCGCGTATTCCAATGGGTTGCCCTTTATAATTGATCCTTACGGTTTCGCCACATGCAGAAGCTGTGTGGCACCCTCTGTGCTTGCTGTCGTATGATGAGGTGGTCTGATGGGAGGCAACAGAATCTGATCAGCAGGTTGATGGTAGATGAGATCGCCGTGCTGGTACGTAGCCGCCGTGACCACGTTGTGCTCCAGGCAGTACGCAGGCGGCAGAACTGCACAAAGAACAGCAGAGGGTTTAACCGCATGCTTTCGGTGCCACCGTGCCCAGTGGTCGCGTATTCCAATGGGTGGCCCTTTATACTGGATCCGTACGGTGTCGCCACATGCAGAAGCTGTGTGGCACCCTCTGTGCTTGCTGTCGTATGATGAGGTGGTCTGATGGAAGGCAACAGAAGCTGATCAGCAGTTGATGGCAGATGAGATCGCCGTGCTCGTACGTAGCCGCCGTGACCACGTTGTGCTCCAGGCAGTACGCAGCGCGCAGGAAGCAGAACTGCACAAAAAACAGCAGAGGGTTTAACCGCATGCTTTCCGTGCCACCGTGCCAAGTGGTCGCGTATTCCAATGGGTGGCCCTCTATACTGGATCCGTACGGTGTCGCCACATGTAAAAGCGGCGTGGCGCCCTTTGTGCTTTCTGTCGTATGATGAGGTGGTCTGACGGGAGGCAACAGAAGTTGATCAGCAGGTTGATGGCAGATGAGATCGCCGTGCTCGTACGTAGCCACCGTGACCACGTTGTGCTCCAGGCAGTACGCAGTGCGCAGGAGGCAGAACTGCACAAAGAACAGCAGAGGGTTTAACCGCGTGCTTTCGGTGCCGCCGTGCCCAGTGGTCGCGTATTCCAATGGGTGGCCCTCTATACTGGATCCGTACGGTGCCGCCACATGTAAAAGCGGCGTGGCGCCCTTTGTGCTTTCTGTCGTATGATGAGGTGGTCTGATCGGAGGCAACAGAAGCTGATCAGCAGGTTGATGGCAGATGAGTTTGCGTGCTCGCACGTACCCGTCGTGACCACGTTGTGCTCCAGGCAGTACGCAGTGCGCAGGAGGCAGAACTGCACAAACAGCAGAGGGTTTAACCGCATGCTTTCGGTGCCGCCGTGCCCAGTGGTCGCGTATTCCAAGGGGTGGCCCTTTATACTGGATCCGTACGGTGTCGCCACATGTAAAAGCGGCGTGGCGCCCTTTGTGCTTTCTGTCGTATGATGAGGTGGCCTGATGGGAGGCAACAGAAGCTGATCATCAGGTTGATGGCAGATGAGATCGCCGTGCTCGTACGTAGCCGCCGTGACCACATTGTGCTCCAGGCAGTACGCAGCGCGCAGGAAGCAGAACTGCACCAAAAACAGCAGAGGGTTTAACCGCATGCTTTCGGTGCCACCGTGCCCAGTGGTCGCGTATTCCAATGGGTGGCCCTTTATACTGGATCCGTACGGTGTCGCCAAATGCAGAAGCGGCGTTGCGCCCTTTGTGCTTTCTGTCGTATGACGAGGTGGTCTGATGGGAGGCAACAGAAGCTGATCAGAAGGTTGATGGCAGATGAGATCGCCGTGCTCGTACGTAGCCGACGTGACCACGTTGTGCTCCAGGCGGTACGCAGTGCGCAGGAGGCAGAACTGCACAAAGAACAGCAGAAGGTTTAACCGCATGCTTTCGGTGCCACCGTGACCAGTGGTCGCGTATTCCAATGGGTGGCACTCTATACTGGATCCGTACGGTGTCGCCACATGTAAAAGCGGCGTGGCGCCCTTTGTGCTTTCTGTCGTATGATGAGGTGGTCTGATGGGAGGCAACAGAGGCTGATCAGCACGTTGATGGCACATGAGATTGCCGTGCTCGTACGTAGCCGCCGTGACCACGTTGTGCTCCAGGCAGTACGCAGTGCGCAGGAGGCAGAACTGCACAAAGCACAGCAGAGGGTTTAACCGCATGCTTTCGGTGCCGCCGTGCCCAGTGGTCGCGTATTCCAAGGGGTGGCCCTTTATACTGGATCCGTACGGTGTCGCCACATGTAAAAGCGGCGTGGCGCCATTTGTGCTTTCTGTCGTATGATGAGGTGGTCTGATGGGAGGCAACAGAAGGTGATCAGCAGGTTGATGACAGATGAGATCGCCGTGCTCGTACGTAGCTGCCGTGACCACGTTGTGCTCTAGGCAGTACGGAGTGCGCAGGAGGCAGAACTGCACAAAGAACAGCAGAGGGTTTAACCGCATGCTTTCGGTGCCACCGTGCCCAGTGGTCGCGTATTCCAATGGGTTGCCCTTTATAATTGATCCTTACGGTTTCGCCACATGCAGAAGCTGTGTGGCACCCTCTGTGCTTGCTTTCGTATGATGAGGTGGTCTGATGGGAGGCAACAGAATCTGATCAGCAAGTTGATGGTAGATGAGATCGCCGTGCTGGTACGTAGCCGCCGTGACCACGTTGTGCTCCAGGCAGTACGCAGTACGCAGGAGGCAGAACTGCACAAAGAACAGCAGAGGGTTTAACCGCATGCTTTCGGTGCCACCGTGCCCAGTGGTCGCGTATTCCAATGGGTGGCCCTTTATACTGGATCCGTACGGTGTCGCCACATGCAGAAGCTGTGTGGCACCCTCTGTGCTTGCTGTCGTATGATGAGGTGGTCTGATGGAAGGCAACAGAAGCTGATCAGCAGTTGATGGCAGATGAGATCGCCGTGCTCGTACGTAGCCGCCGTGACCACGTTGTGCTCCAGGCAGTACGCAGCGCGCAGGAAGCAGAACTGCACAAAAAACAGCAGAGGGTTTAACCGCATGCTTTCCGTGCCACCGTGCCAAGTGGTCGCGTATTCCAATGGGTGGCCCTCTATACTGGATCCGTACGGTGTCGCCACATGTAAAAGCGGCGTGGCGCCCTTTGTGCTTTCTGTCGTATGATGAGGTGGTCTGATGGGAGGCAACAGAAGTTGATCAGCAGGTTGATGGCAGATGAGATCGCCGTGCTCGTACGTAGCCACCGTGACCACGTTGTGCTCCAGGCAGTACGCAGTGCGCAGGAGGCAGAACTGCACAAAGAACAGCAGAGGGTTTAACCGCGTGCTTTCGGTGCCGCCGTGCCCAGTGGTCGCGTATTCCAATGGGTGGCCCTCTATACTGGATCCGTACGGTGCCGCCACATGTAAAAGCGGCGTGGCGCCCTTTGTGCTTTCTGTCGTATGATGAGGTGGTCTGATCGGAGGCAACAGAAGCTGATCAGCAGGTTGATGGCAGATGAGTTTGCGTGCTCGCACGTAGCCGCCGTGACCACGTTGTGCTCCAGGCAGTACGCAGTGCGCAGGAGGCAGAACTGCACAAAGAACAGCAGAGGGTTTAACCGCATGCTTTCGGTGCCGCCGTGCCCAGTGGTCGCGTATTCCAAGGGGTGGCCCTTTATACTGGATCCGTACGGTGTCGCCACATGTAAAAGCGGCGTGGCGCCCTTTGTGCTTTCTGTCGTATGATGAGGTGGCCTGATGGGAGGCAACAGAAGCTGATCAGCAGGTTGATGGCAGATGAGATCGCCGTGCTCGTACGTAGCCGCCGTGACCACATTGTGCTCCAGGCAGTACGCAGCGCGCAGGAAGCAGAACTGCACCAAAAACAGCAGAGGGTTTAACCGCATGCTTTCGGTGCCACCGTGCCCAGTGGTCGCGTATTCCAATGGGTGGCCCTTTATACTGGATCCGTACGGTGTCGCCAAATGCAGAAGCGGCGTTGCGCCCTTTGTGCTTTCTGTCGTATGACGAGGTGGTCTGATGGGAGGCAACAGAAGCTGATCAGAAGGTTGATGGCAGATGAGATCGCCGTGCTCGTACGTAGCCGACGTGACCACGTTGTGCTCCAGGCGGTACGCAGTGCGCAGGAGGCAGAACTGCACAAAGAACAGCAGAGGGTTTAACCGCATGCTTTCGGTGCCACCGTGACCAGTGGTCGCGTATTCCAATGGGTGGCACTCTATACTGGATCCGTACGGTGTCGCCACATGTAAAAGCGGCGTGGCGCCCTTTGTGCTTTCTGTCGTATGATGAGGTGGTCTGATGGGAGGCAACAGAGGCTGATCAGCAGGTTGATGGCACATGAGATTGCCGTGCTCGTACGTAGCCGCCGTGACCACGTTGTGCTCCAGGCAGTACGCAGTGCGCAGGAGGCAGAACTGCACAAAGCACAGCAGAGGGTTTAACCGCATGCTTTCGGTGCCGCCGTGCCCAGTGGTCGCGTATTCCAAGGGGTGGCCCTTTATACTGGATCCGTACGGTGTCGCCACATGTAAAAGCGGCGTGGCGCCCTTTGTGCTTTCTGTCGTATGATGAGGTGGTCTGATGGGAGGCAACAGAAGCTGATCAGCAGGTTGATGACAGATGAGATCGCCGTGCTCGTACGTAGCTGCCGTGACCACGTTGTGCTCTAGGCAGTACGGAGTGCGCAGGAGGCAGAACTGCACAAAGAACAGCAGAGGGTTTAACCGCATGCTTTCGGTGCCACCGTGCCCAGTGGTCGCGTATTCCAATGGGTTGCCCTTTATAATTGATCCTTACGGTTTCGCCACATGCAGAAGCTGTGTGGCACCCTCTGTGCTTGCTTTCGTATGATGAGGTGGTCTGATGGGAGGCAACAGAATCTGATCAGCAAGTTGATGGTAGATGAGATCGCCGTGGTCGTACGTAGCCGCCGTGACCACGTTGTGCTCCAGGCAGTACGCAGCGCGCAGGAAGCAGAACTGCACAAAAAACAGCAGAGGGTTTAACCGCATGCTTTCCGTGCCACCGTGCCAAGTGGTCGCGTATTCCAATGGGTGGCCCTCTATACTGGATCCGTACGGTGTCGCCACATGTAAAAGCGGCGTGGCGCCCTTTGTGCTTTCTGTCGTATGATGAGGTGGTCTGATGGGAGGCAACAGAAGCTGATCAGCAGGTTGATGGCAGATGAGATCGCCGTGCTCGTACGTAGCCACCGTGACCACGTTGTGCTCCAGGCAGTACGCAGTGCGCAGGAGGCAGAACTGCACAAAGAACAGCAGAGGGTTTAACCGCGTGCTTTCGGTGCCGCCGTGCCCAGTGGTCGCGTATTCCAATGGGTGGCCCTCTATACTGGATCCGTACGGTGCCGCCACATGTAAAAGCGGCGTGGCGCCCTTTGTGCTTTCTGTCGTATGATGAGGTGGTCTGATCGGAGGCAACAGAAGCTGATCAGCAGGTTGATGGCAGATGAGTTTGCGTGCTCGCACGTAGCCGCCGTGACCACGTTGTGCTCCAGGCAGTACGCAGTGCGCAGGAGGCAGAACTGCACAAAGAACAGCAGAGGGTTTAACCGCATGCTTTCGGTGCCGCCGTGCCCAGTGGTCGCGTATTCCAAGGGGTGGCCCTTTATACTGGATCCGTATGGTGTCGCCACATGTAAAAGCGGCGTGGCGCCCTTTGTGCTTTCTGTCGTATGATGAGGTGGCCTGATGGGAGGCAACAGAAGCTGATCAGCAGGTTGATGGCAGATGAGATCGCCGTGCTCGTACGTAGCCGCCGTGACCACATTGTGCTCCAGGCAGTACGCAGCGCGCAGGAAGCAGAACTGCACCAAAAACAGCAGAGGGTTTAACCGCATGCTTTCGGTGCCACCGTGACCAGTGGTCGCGTATTCCAATGGGTGGCACTCTATACTGGATCCGTACTGTGTCGCCACATGCAAAAGCGGCGTGGCGCCCTTTGTGCTTTCTGTCGTATGATGAGGTGGTCTGATGGGAGGCAACAGAGGCTGATCAGCAGGTTCATGGCACATGAGATTGCCGTGCTCGTACGTAGCCGCCGTGACCACGTTGTGCTCCAGGCAGTACGCAGTGCGCAGGAGGCAGAACTGCACAAAGAACAGCAGAGGGCTTAACCGCATGCTTTCGGTGCCACCGTGCCCAATGGCCGCGTATTCCAATGGGTGGCCCTTTATACTGGATCCGTGCGGTGTCGCCACATGCAGAAGCTGTGTGGCACCCTCTGTGCTTGCTGTCGTATGATGAGGTGGTCTGATTGGAGGCAACAGAAGCTGATCAGCAGGTTGATGGCAGATGAGATCGCCGTGCTCGTACGTAGCCGCCGTGACCACATTGTGCTCCAGGCAGTACGCAGCGCGCAGGAGGCAGAACTGCACAAAGAACAGCAGAGGGTTTAACCGCATGCTTTCGGTGCCGCCGTGCCCAGTGGTCGCGTATTCCAAGGGGTGGCCCTTTATACTGGATCCGTACGGTGTCGCCACATGTAAAAGCGGCGTGGCGCCCTTTGTGCTTTCTGTCGTATGATGAGGTGGCCTGATGGGAGGCAACAGAAGCTGATCAGCAGGTTGATGGCAGATGAGATCGCCGTGCTCGTACGTAGCCGCCGTGACCACATTGTGCTCCAGGCAGTACGCAGCGCGCAGGAAGCAGAACTGCACCAAAAACAGCAGAGGGTTTAACCGCATGCTTTCGGTGCCACCGTGCCCAGTGGTCGCGTATTCCAATGGGTGGCCCTTTATACTGGATCCGTACGGTGTCGCCAAATGCAGAAGCGGCGTTGCGCCCTTTGTGCTTTCTGTCGTATGACGAGGTGGTCTGATGGGAGGCAACAGAAGCTGATCAGAAGGTTGATGGCAGATGAGATCGCCGTGCTCGTACGTAGCCGACGTGACCACGTTGTGCTCCAGGCGGTACGCAGTGCGCAGGAGGCAGAACTGCACAAAGAACAGCAGAGGGTTTAACCGCATGCTTTCGGTGCCACCGTGACCAGTGGTCGCGTATTCCAATGGGTGGCACTCTATACTGGATCCGTACGGTGTCGCCACATGTAAAAGCGGCGTGGCGCCCTTTGTGCTTTCTGTCGTATGATGAGGTGGTCTGATGGGAGGCAACAGAGGCTGATCAGCAGGTTGATGGCACATGAGATTGCCGTGCTCGTACGTAGCCGCCGTGACCACGTTGTGCTCCAGGCAGTACGCAGTGCGCAGGAGGCAGAACTGCACAAAGCACAGCAGAGGGTTTAACCGCATGCTTTCGGTGCCGCCGTGCCCAGTGGTCGCGTATTCCAAGGGGTGGCCCTTTATACTGGATCCGTACGGTGTCGCCACATGTAAAAGCGGCGTGGCGCCCTTTGTGCTTTCTGTCGTATGATGAGGTGGTCTGATGGGAGGCAACAGAAGCTGATCAGCAGGTTGATGACAGATGAGATCGCCGTGCTCGTACGTAGCTGCCGTGACCACGTTGTGCTCTAGGCAGTACGGAGTGCGCAGGAGGCAGAACTGCACAAAGAACAGCAGAGGGTTTAACCGCATGCTTTCGGTGCCACCGTGCCCAGTGGTCGCGTATTCCAATGGGTTGCCCTTTATAATTGATCCTTACGGTTTCGCCACATGCAGAAGCTGTGTGGCACCCTCTGTGCTTGCTTTCGTATGATGAGGTGGTCTGATGGGAGGCAACAGAATCTGATCAGCAAGTTGATGGTAGATGAGATCGCCGTGCTGGTACGTAGCCGCCGTGACCACGTTGTGCTCCAGGCAGTACGCAGTACGCAGGAGGCAGAACTGCACAAAGAACAGCAGAGGGTTTAACCGCATGCTTTCGGTGCCACCGTGCCCAGTGGTCGCGTATTCCAATGGGTGGCCCTTTATACTGGATCCGTACGGTGTCGCCACATGCAGAAGCTGTGTGGCACCCTCTGTGCTTGCTGTCGTATGATGAGGTGGTCTGATGGAAGGCAACAGAAGCTGATCAGCAGTTGATGGCAGATGAGATCGCCGTGGTCGTACGTAGCCGCCGTGACCACGTTGTGCTCCAGGCAGTACGCAGCGCGCAGGAAGCAGAACTGCACAAAAAACAGCAGAGGGTTTAACCGCATGCTTTCCGTGCCACCGTGCCAAGTGGTCGCGTATTCCAATGGGTGGCCCTCTATACTGGATCCGTACGGTGTCGCCACATGTAAAAGCGGCGTGGCGCCCTTTGTGCTTTCTGTCGTATGATGAGGTGGTCTGATGGGAGGCAACAGAAGCTGATCAGCAGGTTGATGGCAGATGAGATCGCCGTGCTCGTACGTAGCCACCGTGACCACGTTGTGCTCCAGGCAGTACGCAGTGCGCAGGAGGCAGAACTGCACAAAGAACAGCAGAGGGTTTAACCGCGTGCTTTCGGTGCCGCCGTGCCCAGTGGTCGCGTATTCCAATGGGTGGCCCTCTATACTGGATCCGTACGGTGCCGCCACATGTAAAAGCGGCGTGGCGCCCTTTGTGCTTTCTGTCGTATGATGAGGTGGTCTGATCGGAGGCAACAGAAGCTGATCAGCAGGTTGATGGCAGATGAGTTTGCGTGCTCGCACGTAGCCGCCGTGACCACGTTGTGCTCCAGGCAGTACGCAGTGCGCAGGAGGCAGAACTGCACAAAGAACAGCAGAGGGTTTAACCGCATGCTTTCGGTGCCGCCGTGCCCAGTGGTCGCGTATTCCAAGGGGTGGCCCTTTATACTGGATCCGTATGGTGTCGCCACATGTAAAAGCGGCGTGGCGCCCTTTGTGCTTTCTGTCGTATGATGAGGTGGCCTGATGGGAGGCAACAGAAGCTGATCAGCAGGTTGATGGCAGATGAGATCGCCGTGCTCGTACGTAGCCGCCGTGACCACATTGTGCTCCAGGCAGTACGCAGCGCGCAGGAAGCAGAACTGCACCAAAAACAGCAGAGGGTTTAACCGCATGCTTTCGGTGCCACCGTGACCAGTGGTCGCGTATTCCAATGGGTGGCACTCTATACTGGATCCGTACTGTGTCGCCACATGCAAAAGCGGCGTGGCGCCCTTTGTGCTTTCTGTCGTATGATGAGGTGGTCTGATGGGAGGCAACAGAGGCTGATCAGCAGGTTCATGGCACATGAGATTGCCGTGCTCGTACGTAGCCGCCGTGACCACGTTGTGCTCCAGGCAGTACGCAGTGCGCAGGAGGCAGAACTGCACAAAGAACAGCAGAGGGCTTAACCGCATGCTTTCGGTGCCACCGTGCCCAATGGCCGCGTATTCCAATGGGTGGCCCTTTATACTGGATCCGTGCGGTGTCGCCACATGCAGAAGCTGTGTGGCACCCTCTGTGCTTGCTGTCGTATGATGAGGTGGTCTGATTGGAGGCAACAGAAGCTGATCAGCAGGTTGATGGCAGATGAGATCGCCGTGCTCGTACGTAGCCGCCGTGACCACATTGTGCTCCAGGCAGTACGCAGCGCGCAGGAGGCAGAACTGCACAAAGAACAGCAGAGGGTTTAACCGCATGCTTTCGGTGCCACCGTGCCCAGTGGTCGCGTATTCCAATGGGTTGCCCTTTATAATTGATCCTTACGGTTTCGCCACATGCAGAAGCTGTGTGGCACCCTCTGTGCTTGCTGTCGTATGATGAGGTGGTCTGATGGGAGGCAACAGAATCTGATCAGCAGGTTGATGGTAGATGAGATCGCCGTGCTGGTACGTAGCCGCCGTGACCACGTTGTGCTCCAGGCAGTACGCAGGCGGCAGAACTGCACAAAGAACAGCAGAGGGTTTAACCGCATGCTTTCGGTGCCACCGTGCCCAGTGGTCGCGTATTCCAATGGGTGGCCCTTTATACTGGATCCGTACGGTGTCGCCACATGCAGAAGCTGTGTGGCACCCTCTGTGCTTGCTGTCGTATGATGAGGTGGTCTGATGGAAGGCAACAGAAGCTGATCAGCAGTTGATGGCAGATGAGATCGCCGTGCTCGTATGTAGCCGCCGTGACCACGTTGTGCTCCAGGCAGTACGCAGCGCGCAGGAAGCAGAACTGCACAAAAAACAGCAGAGGGTTTAACCGCATGCTTTCCGTGCCACCGTGCCAAGTGGTCGCGTATTCCAATGGGTGGCCCTCTATACTGGATCCGTACGGTGTCGCCACATGTAAAAGCGGCGTGGCGCCCTTTGTGCTTTCTGTCGTATGATGAGGTGGTCTGACGGGAGGCAACAGAAGTTGATCAGCAGGTTGATGGCAGATGAGATCGCCGTGCTCGTACGTAGCCACCGTGACCACGTTGTGCTCCAGGCAGTACGCAGTGCGCAGGAGGCAGAACTGCACAAAGAACAGCAGAGGGTTTAACCGCGTGCTTTCGGTGCCGCCGTGCCCAGTGGTCGCGTATTCCAATGGGTGGCCCTCTATACTGGATCCGTACGGTGCCGCCACATGTAAAAGCGGCGTGGCGCCCTTTGTGCTTTCTGTCGTATGATGAGGTGGTCTGATCGGAGGCAACAGAAGCTGATCAGCAGGTTGATGGCAGATGAGTTTGCGTGCTCGCACGTAGCCGCCGTGACCACGTTGTGCTCCAGGCAGTACGCAGTGCGCAGGAGGCAGAACTGCACAAACAGCAGAGGGTTTAACCGCATGCTTTCGGTGCCGCCGTGCCCAGTGGTCGCGTATTCCAAGGGGTGGCCCTTTATACTGGATCCGTACGGTGTCGCCACATGTAAAAGCGGCGTGGCGCCCTTTGTGCTTTCTGTCGTATGATGAGGTGGCCTGATGGGAGGCAACAGAAGCTGATCATCAGGTTGATGGCAGATGAGATCGCCGTGCTCGTACGTAGCCGCCGTGACCACATTGTGCTCCAGGCAGTACGCAGCGCGCAGGAAGCAGAACTGCACCAAAAACAGCAGAGGGTTTAACCGCATGCTTTCGGTGCCACCGTGCCCAGTGGTCGCGTATTCCAATGGGTGGCCCTTTATACTGGATCCGTACGGTGTCGCCAAATGCAGAAGCGGCGTTGCGCCCTTTGTGCTTTCTGTCGTATGACGAGGTGGTCTGATGGGAGGCAACAGAAGCTGATCAGAAGGTTGATGGCAGATGAGATCGCCGTGCTCGTACGTAGCCGACGTGACCACGTTGTGCTCCAGGCGGTACGCAGTGCGCAGGAGGCAGAACTGCACAAAGAACAGCAGAAGGTTTAACCGCATGCTTTCGGTGCCACCGTGACCAGTGGTCGCGTATTCCAATGGGTGGCACTCTATACTGGATCCGTACGGTGTCGCCACATGTAAAAGCGGCGTGGCGCCCTTTGTGCTTTCTGTCGTATGATGAGGTGGTCTGATGGGAGGCAACAGAGGCTGATCAGCAGGTTGATGGCACATGAGATTGCCGTGCTCGTACGTAGCCGCCGTGACCACGTTGTGCTCCAGGCAGTACGCAGTGCGCAGGAGGCAGAACTGCACAAAGCACAGCAGAGGGTTTAACCGCATGCTTTCGGTGCCGCCGTGCCCAGTGGTCGCGTATTCCAAGGGGTGGCCCTTTATACTGGATCCGTACGGTGTCGCCACATGTAAAAGCGGCGTGGCGCCCTTTGTGCTTTCTGTCGTATGATGAGGTGGTCTGATGGGAGGCAACAGAAGCTGATCAGCAGGTTGATGACAGATGAGATCGCCGTGCTCGTACGTAGCTGCCGTGACCACGTTGTGCTCTAGGCAGTACGGAGTGCGCAGGAGGCAGAACTGCACAAAGAACAGCAGAGGGTTTAACCGCATGCTTTCGGTGCCACCGTGCCCAGTGGTCGCGTATTCCAATGGGTTGCCCTTTATAATTGATCCTTACGGTTTCGCCACATGCAGAAGCTGTGTGGCACCCTCTGTGCTTGCTTTCGTATGATGAGGTGGTCTGATGGGAGGCAACAGAATCTGATCAGCAAGTTGATGGTAGATGAGATCGCCGTGCTGGTACGTAGCCGCCGTGACCACGTTGTGCTCCAGGCAGTACGCAGTACGCAGGAGGCAGAACTGCACAAAGAACAGCAGAGGGTTTAACCGCATGCTTTCGGTGCCACCGTGCCCAGTGGTCGCGTATTCCAATGGGTGGCCCTATATACTGGATCCGTACGGTGTCGCCACATGCAGAAGCTGTGTGGCACCCTCTGTGCTTGCTGTCGTATGATGAGGTGGTCTGATGGAAGGCAACAGAAGCTGATCAGCAGTTGATGGCAGATGAGATCGCCGTGCTCGTACGTAGCCGCCGTGACCACGTTGTGCTCCAGGCAGTACGCAGCGCGCAGGAAGCAGAACTGCACAAAAAACAGCAGAGGGTTTAACCGCATGCTTTCCGTGCCACCGTGCCAAGTGGTCGCGTATTCCAATGGGTGGCCCTCTATACTGGATCCGTACGGTGTCGCCACATGTAAAAGCGGCGTGGCGCCCTTTGTGCTTTCTGTCGTATGATGAGGTGGTCTGATGGGAGGCAACAGAAGTTGATCAGCAGGTTGATGGCAGATGAGATCGCCGTGCTCGTACGTAGCCACCGTGACCACGTTGTGCTCCAGGCAGTACGCAGTGCGCAGGAGGCAGAACTGCACAAAGAACAGCAGAGGGTTTAACCGCGTGCTTTCGGTGCCGCCGTGCCCAGTGGTCGCGTATTCCAATGGGTGGCCCTCTATACTGGATCCGTACGGTGCCGCCACATGTAAAAGCGGCGTGGCGCCCTTTGTGCTTTCTGTCGTATGATGAGGTGGTCTGATCGGAGGCAACAGAAGCTGATCAGCAGGTTGATGGCAGATGAGTTTGCGTGCTCGCACGTAGCCGCCGTGACCACGTTGTGCTCCAGGCAGTACGCAGTGCGCAGGAGGCAGAACTGCACAAAGAACAGCAGAGGGTTTAACCGCATGCTTTCGGTGCCGCCGTGCCCAGTGGTCGCGTATTCCAAGGGGTGGCCCTTTATACTGGATCCGTACGGTGTCGCCACATGTAAAAGCGGCGTGGCGCCCTTTGTGCTTTCTGTCGTATGATGAGGTGGCCTGATGGGAGGCAACAGAAGCTGATCAGCAGGTTGATGGCAGATGAGATCGCCGTGCTCGTACGTAGCCGCCGTGACCACATTGTGCTCCAGGCAGTACGCAGCGCGCAGGAAGCAGAACTGCACCAAAAACAGCAGAGGGTTTAACCGCATGCTTTCGGTGCCACCGTGCCCAGTGGTCGCGTATTCCAATGGGTGGCCCTTTATACTGGATCCGTACGGTGTCGCCAAATGCAGAAGCGGCGTTGCGCCCTTTGTGCTTTCTGTCGTATGACGAGGTGGTCTGATGGGAGGCAACAGAAGCTGATCAGAAGGTTGATGGCAGATGAGATCGCCGTGCTCGTACGTAGCCGACGTGACCACGTTGTGCTCCAGGCGGTACGCAGTGCGCAGGAGGCAGAACTGCACAAAGAACAGCAGAGGGTTTAACCGCATGCTTTCGGTGCCACCGTGACCAGTGGTCGCGTATTCCAATGGGTGGCACTCTATACTGGATCCGTACGGTGTCGCCACATGTAAAAGCGGCGTGGCGCCCTTTGTGCTTTCTGTCGTATGATGAGGTGGTCTGATGGGAGGCAACAGAGGCTGATCAGCAGGTTGATGGCACATGAGATTGCCGTGCTCGTACGTAGCCGCCGTGACCACGTTGTGCTCCAGGCAGTACGCAGTGCGCAGGAGGCAGAACTGCACAAAGCACAGCAGAGGGTTTAACCGCATGCTTTCGGTGCCGCCGTGCCCAGTGGTCGCGTATTCCAAGCGGTGGCCCTTTATACTGGATCCGTACGGTGTCGCCACATGTAAAAGCGGCGTGGCGCCCTTTGTGCTTTCTGTCGTATGATGAGGTGGTCTGATGGGAGGCAACAGAAGCTGATCAGCAGGTTGATGACAGATGAGATCGCCGTGCTCGTACGTAGCTGCCGTGACCACGTTGTGCTCTAGGCAGTACGGAGTGCGCAGGAGGCAGAACTGCACAAAGAACAGCAGAGGGTTTAACCGCATGCTTTCGGTGCCACCGTG
This sequence comes from Dermacentor albipictus, assembly GCF_038994185.2. Classification (NCBI taxonomy): domain Eukaryota; kingdom Metazoa; phylum Arthropoda; class Arachnida; order Ixodida; family Ixodidae; genus Dermacentor; species Dermacentor albipictus. The sequence continues at coordinate 3,701,701 of NW_027225566.1, read as the reverse complement.
CCCAGTGGTCGCGTATTCCAATGGGTTGCCCTTTATAATTGATCCTTACGGTTTCGCCACATGCAGAAGCTGTGTGGCACCCTCTGTGCTTGCTTTCGTATGATGAGGTGGTCTGATGGGAGGCAACAGAATCTGATCAGCAAGTTGATGGTAGATGAGATCGCCGTGCTGGTACGTAGCCGCCGTGACCACGTTGTGCTCCAGGCAGTACGCAGTACGCAGGAGGCAGAACTGCACAAAAAACAGCAGAGGGTTTAACCGCATGCTTTCGGTGCCACCGTGCCCAGTGGTCGCGTATTCCAATGGGTGGCCCTTTATACTGGATCCGTACGGTGTCGCCACATGCAGAAGCTGTGTGGCACCCTCTGTGCTTGCTGTCGTATGATGAGGTGGTCTGATGGAAGGCAACAGAAGCTGATCAGCAGTTGATGGCAGATGAGATCGCCGTGGTCGTACGTAGCCGCCGTGACCACGTTGTGCTCCAGGCAGTACGCAGCGCGCAGGAAGCAGAACTGCACAAAAAACAGCAGAGGGTTTAACCGCATGCTTTCCGTGCCACCGTGCCAAGTGGTCGCGTATTCCAATGGGTGGCCCTCTATACTGGATCCGTACGGTGTCGCCACATGTAAAAGCGGCGTGGCGCCCTTTGTGCTTTCTGTCGTATGATGAGGTGGTCTGATGGGAGGCAACAGAAGCTGATCAGCAGGTTGATGGCAGATGAGATCGCCGTGCTCGTACGTAGCCACCGTGACCACGTTGTGCTCCAGGCAGTACGCAGTGCGCAGGAGGCAGAACTGCACAAAGAACAGCAGAGGGTTTAACCGCGTGCTTTCGGTGCCGCCGTGCCCAGTGGTCGCGTATTCCAATGGGTGGCCCTCTATACTGGATCCGTACGGTGCCGCCACATGTAAAAGCGGCGTGGCGCCCTTTGTGCTTTCTGTCGTATGATGAGGTGGTCTGATCGGAGGCAACAGAAGCTGATCAGCAGGTTGATGGCAGATGAGTTTGCGTGCTCGCACGTAGCCGCCGTGACCACGTTGTGCTCCAGGCAGTACGCAGTGCGCAGGAGGCAGAACTGCACAAAGAACAGCAGAGGGTTTAACCGCATGCTTTCGGTGCCGCCGTGCCCAGTGGTCGCGTATTCCAAGGGGTGGCCCTTTATACTGGATCCGTACGGTGTCGCCACATGTAAAAGCGGCGTGGCGCCCTTTGTGCTTTCTGTCGTATGATGAGGTGGTCTGACGGGAGGCAACAGAAGTTGATCAGCAGGTTGATGGCAGATGAGATCGCCGTGCTCGTACGTAGCCACCGTGACCACGTTGTGCTCCAGGCAGTACGCAGTGCGCAGGAGGCAGAACTGCACAAAGAACAGCAGAGGGTTTAACCGCGTGCTTTCGGTGCCGCCGTGCCCAGTGGTCGCGTATTCCAATGGGTGGCCCTCTATACTGGATCCGTACGGTGCCGCCACATGTAAAAGCGGCGTGGCGCCCTTTGTGCTTTCTGTCGTATGATGAGGTGGTCTGATCGGAGGCAACAGAAGCTGATCAGCAGGTTGATGGCAGATGAGTTTGCGTGCTCGCACGTAGCCGCCGTGACCACGTTGTGCTCCAGGCAGTACGCAGTGCTTAGGAGGCAGAACTGCACAAACAGCAGAGGGTTTAACCGCATGCTTTCGGTGCCGCCGTGCCCAGTGGTCGCGTATTCCAAGGGGTGGCCCTTTATACTGGATCCGTACGGTGTCGCCACATGTAAAAGCGGCGTGGCGCCCTTTGTGCTTTCTGTCGTATGATGAGGTGGCCTGATGGGAGGCAACAGAAGCTGATCATCAGGTTGATGGCAGATGAGATCGCCGTGCTCGTACGTAGCCGCCGTGACCACATTGTGCTCCAGGCAGTACGCAGCGCGCAGGAAGCAGAACTGCACCAAAAACAGCAGAGGGTTTAACCGCATGCTTTCGGTGCCACCGTGCCCAGTGGTCGCGTATTCCAATGGGTGGCCCTTTATACTGGATCCGTACGGTGTCGCCAAATGCAGAAGCGGCGTTGCGCCCTTTGTGCTTTCTGTCGTATGACGAGGTGGTCTGATGGGAGGCAACAGAAGCTGATCAGAAGGTTGATGGCAGATGAGATCGCCGTGCTCGTACGTAGCCGACGTGACCACGTTGTGCTCCAGGCGGTACGCAGTGCGCAGGAGGCAGAACTGCACAAAGAACAGCAGAAGGTTTAACCGCATGCTTTCGGTGCCACCGTGACCAGTGGTCGCGTATTCCAATGGGTGGCACTCTATACTGGATCCGTACGGTGTCGCCACATGTAAAAGCGGCGTGGCGCCCTTTGTGCTTTCTGTCGTATGATGAGGTGGTCTGATGGGAGGCAACAGAGGCTGATCAGCAGGTTGATGGCACATGAGATTGCCGTGCTCGTACGTAGCCGCCGTGACCACGTTGTGCTCCAGGCAGTACGCAGTGCGCAGGAGGCAGAACTGCACAAAGCACAGCAGAGGGTTTAACCGCATGCTTTCGGTGCCGCCGTGCCCAGTGGTCGCGTATTCCAAGGGGTGGCCCTTTATACTGGATCCGTACGGTGTCGCCACATGTAAAAGCGGCGTGGCGCCCTTTGTGCTTTCTGTCGTATGATGAGGTGGTCTGATGGGAGGCAACAGAAGCTGATCAGCAGGTTGATGACAGATGAGATCGCCGTGCTCGTACGTAGCTGCCGTGACCACGTTGTGCTCTAGGCAGTACGGAGTGCGCAGGAGGCAGAACTGCACAAAGAACAGCAGAGGGTTTAACCGCATGCTTTCGGTGCCACCGTGCCCAGTGGTCGCGTATTCCAATGGGTTGCCCTTTATAATTGATCCTTACGGTTTCGCCACATGCAGAAGCTGTGTGGCACCCTCTGTGCTTGCTTTCGTATGATGAGGTGGTCTGATGGGAGGCAACAGAATCTGATCAGCAAGTTGATGGTAGATGAGATCGCCGTGCTGGTACGTAGCCGCCGTGACCACGTTGTGCTCCAGGCAGTACGCAGTACGCAGGAGGCAGAACTGCACAAAGAACAGCAGAGGGTTTAACCGCATGCTTTCGGTGCCACCGTGCCCAGTGGTCGCGTATTCCAATGGGTGGCCCTATATACTGGATCCGTACGGTGTCGCCACATGCAGAAGCTGTGTGGCACCCTCTGTGCTTGCTGTCGTATGATGAGGTGGTCTGATGGAAGGCAACAGAAGCTGATCAGCAGTTGATGGCAGATGAGATCGCCGTGCTCGTACGTAGCCGCCGTGACCACGTTGTGCTCCAGGCAGTACGCAGCGCGCAGGAAGCAGAACTGCACAAAAAACAGCAGAGGGTTTAACCGCATGCTTTCCGTGCCACCGTGCCAAGTGGTCGCGTATTCCAATGGGTGGCCCTCTATACTGGATCCGTACGGTGTCGCCACATGTAAAAGCGGCGTGGCGCCCTTTGTGCTTTCTGTCGTATGATGAGGTGGTCTGATGGGAGGCAACAGAAGTTGATCAGCAGGTTGATGGCAGATGAGATCGCCGTGCTCGTACGTAGCCACCGTGACCACGTTGTGCTCCAGGCAGTACGCAGTGCGCAGGAGGCAGAACTGCACAAAGAACAGCAGAGGGTTTAACCGCGTGCTTTCGGTGCCGCCGTGCCCAGTGGTCGCGTATTCCAATGGGTGGCCCTCTATACTGGATCCGTACGGTGCCGCCACATGTAAAAGCGGCGTGGCGCCCTTTGTGCTTTCTGTCGTATGATGAGGTGGTCTGATCGGAGGCAACAGAAGCTGATCAGCAGGTTGATGGCAGATGAGTTTGCGTGCTCGCACGTAGCCGCCGTGACCACGTTGTGCTCCAGGCAGTACGCAGTGCGCAGGAGGCAGAACTGCACAAAGAACAGCAGAGGGTTTAACCGCATGCTTTCGGTGCCGCCGTGCCCAGTGGTCGCGTATTCCAAGGGGTGGCCCTTTATACTGGATCCGTACGGTGTCGCCACATGTAAAAGCGGCGTGGCGCCCTTTGTGCTTTCTGTCGTATGATGAGGTGGCCTGATGGGAGGCAACAGAAGCTGATCAGCAGGTTGATGGCAGATGAGATCGCCGTGCTCGTACGTAGCCGCCGTGACCACATTGTGCTCCAGGCAGTACGCAGCGCGCAGGAAGCAGAACTGCACCAAAAACAGCAGAGGGTTTAACCGCATGCTTTCGGTGCCACCGTGCCCAGTGGTCGCGTATTCCAATGGGTGGCCCTTTATACTGGATCCGTACGGTGTCGCCAAATGCAGAAGCGGCGTTGCGCCCTTTGTGCTTTCTGTCGTATGACGAGGTGGTCTGATGGGAGGCAACAGAAGCTGATCAGAAGGTTGATGGCAGATGAGATCGCCGTGCTCGTACGTAGCCGACGTGACCACGTTGTGCTCCAGGCGGTACGCAGTGCGCAGGAGGCAGAACTGCACAAAGAACAGCAGAGGGTTTAACCGCATGCTTTCGGTGCCACCGTGACCAGTGGTCGCGTATTCCAATGGGTGGCACTCTATACTGGATCCGTACGGTGTCGCCACATGTAAAAGCGGCGTGGCGCCCTTTGTGCTTTCTGTCGTATGATGAGGTGGTCTGATGGGAGGCAACAGAGGCTGATCAGCAGGTTGATGGCACATGAGATTGCCGTGCTCGTACGTAGCCGCCGTGACCACGTTGTGCTCCAGGCAGTACGCAGTGCGCAGGAGGCAGAACTGCACAAAGCACAGCAGAGGGTTTAACCGCATGCTTTCGGTGCCGCCGTGCCCAGTGGTCGCGTATTCCAAGCGGTGGCCCTTTATACTGGATCCGTACGGTGTCGCCACATGTAAAAGCGGCGTGGCGCCCTTTGTGCTTTCTGTCGTATGATGAGGTGGTCTGATGGGAGGCAACAGAAGCTGATCAGCAGGTTGATGACAGATGAGATCGCCGTGCTCGTACGTAGCTGCCGTGACCACGTTGTGCTCTAGGCAGTACGGAGTGCGCAGGAGGCAGAACTGCACAAAGAACAGCAGAGGGTTTAACCGCATGCTTTCGGTGCCACCGTGCCCAGTGGTCGCGTATTCCAATGGGTTGCCCTTTATAATTGATCCTTACGGTTTCGCCACATGCAGAAGCTGTGTGGCACCCTCTGTGCTTGCTTTCGTATGATGAGGTGGTCTGATGGGAGGCAACAGAATCTGATCAGCAAGTTGATGGTAGATGAGATCGCCGTGCTGGTACGTAGCCGCCGTGACCACGTTGTGCTCCAGGCAGTACGCAGTACGTAGGAGGCAGAACTGCACAAAGAACAGCAGAGGGTTTAACCGCATGCTTTCGGTGCCACCGTGCCCAGTGGTCGCGTATTCCAATGGGTGGCCCTTTATACTGGATCCGTACGGTGTCGCCACATGCAGAAGCTGTGTGGCACCCTCTGTGCTTGCTGTCGTATGATGAGGTGGTCTGATGGAAGGCAACAGAAGCTGATCAGCAGTTGATGGCAGATGAGATCGCCGTGGTCGTACGTAGCCGCCGTGACCACGTTGTGCTCCAGGCAGTACGCAGCGCGCAGGAAGCAGAACTGCACAAAAAACAGCAGAGGGTTTAACCGCATGCTTTCCGTGCCACCGTGCCAAGTGGTCGCGTATTCCAATGGGTGGCCCTCTATACTGGATCCGTACGGTGTCGCCACATGTAAAAGCGGCGTGGCGCCCTTTGTGCTTTCTGTCGTATGATGAGGTGGTCTGATGGGAGGCAACAGAAGCTGATCAGCAGGTTGATGGCAGATGAGATCGCCGTGCTCGTACGTAGCCACCGTGACCACGTTGTGCTCCAGGCAGTACGCAGTGCGCAGGAGGCAGAACTGCACAAAGAACAGCAGAGGGTTTAACCGCGTGCTTTCGGTGCCGCCGTGCCCAGTGGTCGCGTATTCCAATGGGTGGCCCTCTATACTGGATCCGTACGGTGCCGCCACATGTAAAAGCGGCGTGGCGCCCTTTGTGCTTTCTGTCGTATGATGAGGTGGTCTGATCGGAGGCAACAGAAGCTGATCAGCAGGTTGATGGCAGATGAGTTTGCGTGCTCGCACGTAGCCGCCGTGACCACGTTGTGCTCCAGGCAGTACGCAGTGCGCAGGAGGCAGAACTGCACAAAGAACAGCAGAGGGTTTAACCGCATGCTTTCGGTGCCGCCGTGCCCAGTGGTCGCGTATTCCAAGGGGTGGCCCTTTATACTGGATCCGTACGGTGTCGCCACATGTAAAAGCGGCGTGGCGCCCTTTGTGCTTTCTGTCGTATGATGAGGTGGCCTGATGGGAGGCAACAGAAGCTGATCAGCAGGTTGATGGCAGATGAGATCGCCGTGCTCGTACGTAGCCGCCGTGACCACATTGTGCTCCAGGCAGTACGCAGCGCGCAGGAAGCAGAACTGCACCAAAAACAGCAGAGGGTTTAACCGCATGCTTTCGGTGCCACCGTGCCCAGTGGTCGCGTATTCCAATGGGTGGCCCTTTATACTGGATCCGTACGGTGTCGCCAAATGCAGAAGCGGCGTTGCGCCCTTTGTGCTTTCTGTCGTATGACGAGGTGGTCTGATGGGAGGCAACAGAAGCTGATCAGAAGGTTGATGGCAGATGAGATCGCCGTGCTCGTACGTAGCCGACGTGACCACGTTGTGCTCCAGGCGGTACGCAGTGCGCAGGAGGCAGAACTGCACAAAGAACAGCAGAGGGTTTAACCGCATGCTTTCGGTGCCACCGTGACCAGTGGTCGCGTATTCCAATGGGTGGCACTCTATACTGGATCCGTACGGTGTCGCCACATGTAAAAGCGGCGTGGCGCCCTTTGTGCTTTCTGTCGTATGATGAGGTGGTCTGATGGGAGGCAACAGAGGCTGATCAGCAGGTTGATGGCACATGAGATTGCCGTGCTCGTACGTAGCCGCCGTGACCACGTTGTGCTCCAGGCAGTACGCAGTGCGCAGGAGGCAGAACTGCACAAAGCACAGCAGAGGGTTTAACCGCATGCTTTCGGTGCCGCCGTGCCCAGTGGTCGCGTATTCCAAGCGGTGGCCCTTTATACTGGATCCGTACGGTGTCGCCACATGTAAAAGCGGCGTGGCGCCCTTTGTGCTTTCTGTCGTATGATGAGGTGGTCTGATGGGAGGCAACAGAAGCTGATCAGCAGGTTGATGACAGATGAGATCGCCGTGCTCGTACGTAGCTGCCGTGACCACGTTGTGCTCTAGGCAGTACGGAGTGCGCAGGAGGCAGAACTGCACAAAGAACAGCAGAGGGTTTAACCGCATGCTTTCGGTGCCACCGTGCCCAGTGGTCGCGTATTCCAATGGGTTGCCCTTTATAATTGATCCTTACGGTTTCGCCACATGCAGAAGCTGTGTGGCACCCTCTGTGCTTGCTTTCGTATGATGAGGTGGTCTGATGGGAGGCAACAGAATCTGATCAGCAAGTTGATGGTAGATGAGATCGCCGTGCTGGTACGTAGCCGCCGTGACCACGTTGTGCTCCAGGCAGTACGCAGTACGTAGGAGGCAGAACTGCACAAAGAACAGCAGAGGGTTTAACCGCATGCTTTCGGTGCCACCGTGCCCAGTGGTCGCGTATTCCAATGGGTGGCCCTTTATACTGGATCCGTACGGTGTCGCCACATGCAGAAGCTGTGTGGCACCCTCTGTGCTTGCTGTCGTATGATGAGGTGGTCTGATGGAAGGCAACAGAAGCTGATCAGCAGTTGATGGCAGATGAGATCGCCGTGGTCGTACGTAGCCGCCGTGACCACGTTGTGCTCCAGGCAGTACGCAGCGCGCAGGAAGCAGAACTGCACAAAAAACAGCAGAGGGTTTAACCGCATGCTTTCCGTGCCACCGTGCCAAGTGGTCGCGTATTCCAATGGGTGGCCCTCTATACTGGATCCGTACGGTGTCGCCACATGTAAAAGCGGCGTGGCGCCCTTTGTGCTTTCTGTCGTATGATGAGGTGGTCTGATGGGAGGCAACAGAAGCTGATCAGCAGGTTGATGGCAGATGAGATCGCCGTGCTCGTACGTAGCCACCGTGACCACGTTGTGCTCCAGGCAGTACGCAGTGCGCAGGAGGCAGAACTGCACAAAGAACAGCAGAGGGTTTAACCGCGTGCTTTCGGTGCCGCCGTGCCCAGTGGTCGCGTATTCCAATGGGTGGCCCTCTATACTGGATCCGTACGGTGCCGCCACATGTAAAAGCGGCGTGGCGCCCTTTGTGCTTTCTGTCGTATGATGAGGTGGTCTGATCGGAGGCAACAGAAGCTGATCAGCAGGTTGATGGCAGATGAGTTTGCGTGCTCGCACGTAGCCGCCGTGACCACGTTGTGCTCCAGGCAGTACGCAGTGCGCAGGAGGCAGAACTGCACAAAGAACAGCAGAGGGTTTAACCGCATGCTTTCGGTGCCGCCGTGCCCAGTGGTCGCGTATTCCAAGGGGTGGCCCTTTATACTGGATCCGTACGGTGTCGCCACATGTAAAAGCGGCGTGGCGCCCTTTGTGCTTTCTGTCGTATGATGAGGTGGCCTGATGGGAGGCAACAGAAGCTGATCAGCAGGTTGATGGCAGATGAGATCGCCGTGCTCGTACGTAGCCGCCGTGACCACATTGTGCTCCAGGCAGTACGCAGCGCGCAGGAAGCAGAACTGCACCAAAAACAGCAGAGGGTTTAACCGCATGCTTTCGGTGCCACCGTGACCAGTGGTCGCGTATTCCAATGGGTGGCACTCTATACTGGATCCGTACGGTGTCGCCACATGCAAAAGCGGCGTGGCGCCCTTTGTGCTTTCTGTCGTATGATGAGGTGGTCTGATGGGAGGCAACAGAGGCTGATCAGCAGGTTCATGGCACATGAGATTGCCGTGCTCGTACGTAGCCGCCGTGACCACGTTGTGCTCCAGGCAGTACGCAGTGCGCAGGAGGCAGAACTGCACAAAGAACAGCAGAGGGCTTAACCGCATGCTTTCGGTGCCACCGTGCCCAATGGCCGCGTATTCCAATGGGTGGCCCTTTATACTGGATCCGTGCGGTGTCGCCACATGCAGAAGCTGTGTGGCACCCTCTGTGCTTGCTGTCGTATGAAGAGGTGGTCTGATTGGAGGCAACAGAAGCTGATCAGCAGGTTGATGGCAGATGAGATCGCCGTGCTCGTACGTAGCCGCCGTGACCACATTGTGCTCCAGGCAGTACGCAGCGCGCAGGAAGCAGAACTGCACCAAAAACAGCAGAGGGTTTAACCGCATGCTTTCGGTGCCACCGTGCCCAGTGGTCGCGTATTCCAATGGGTGGCCCTTTATACTGGATCCGTACGGTGTCGCCAAATGCAGAAGCGGCGTTGCGCCCTTTGTGCTTTCTGTCGTATGATGACGTGGTCTGATGGGAGGCAACAGAAGCTGATCAGAGGGTTGATGGCAGATGAGATCGCCGTGCTCGTACGTAGCCGACGTGACCACACACGTTGTGCTCCAGGCGGTACGCAGTGCGCAGGAGGCAGAACTGCACAAAGAACAGCAGAGGGTTTAACCGCATGCTTTCGGTGCCACCGTGACCAGTGGTCGCGTATTCCAATGGGTGGCACTCTATACTGGATCCGTACGGTGTCGCCACATGTAAAAGCGGCGTGGCGCCCTTTGTGCTTTCTGTCGTATGATGAGGTGGTCTGATGGGAGGCAACAGAGGCTGATCAGCAGGTTGATGGCACATGAGATTGCCGTGCTCGTACGTAGCCGCCGTGACCACATTGTGCTCCAGGCAGTACGCAGTGCACAGGAGGCAGAACTGCACAAAGCACAGCAGAGGGTTTAACCGCATGCTTTCGGTGCCGCCGTGCCCAGTGGTCGCGTATTCCAAGGGGTGGCCCTTTATACTGGATCCGTACGGTGTCGCCACATGTAAAAGCGGCGTGGCGCCCTTTGTGCTTTCTGTCGTATGATGAGGTGGTCTGATGGGAGGCAACAGAAGCTGATCAGCAGGTTGATGACAGATGAGATCGCTGTGCTCGTACGTAGCTGCCGTGACCACGTTGTGCTCTAGGCAGTACGGAGTGCGCAGGAGGCAGAACTGCACAAAGAACAGCAGAGGGTTTAACCGCATGCTTTCGCTGCCACCGTGCCCAGTGGTCGCGTATTCCAATGGGTTGCCCTTTATAATTGATCCTTACGGTTTCGCCACATGCAGAAGCTGTGTGGCACCCTCTGTGCTTGCTTTCGTATGATGAGGTGGTCTGATGGGAGGCAACAGAATCTGATCAGCAAGTTGATGGTAGATGAGATCGCCGTGCTGGTACGTAGCCGCCGTGACCACGTTGTGCTCCAGGCAGTACGCAGTACGCAGGAGGCAGAACTGCACAAAGAACAGCAGAGGGTTTAACCGCATGCTTTCGGTGCCACCGTGCCCAGTGGTCGCGTATTCCAATGGGTGGCCCTTTATACTGGATCCGTACGGTGTCGCCACATGCAGAAGCTGTGTGGCACCCTTTGTGCTTTCTGTCGTATGATGAGGTGGTCTGATGGGAGGCAACAGAAGCTGATCAGCAGGTTGATGGCAGATGAGATCGCCGTGCTCGTACGTAGCCACCGTGACCACGTTGTGCTCCAGGCAGTACGCAGTGCGCAGGAGGCAGAACTGCACAAAGAACAGCAGAGGGTTTAACCGCGTGCTTTCGGTGCCGCCGTGCCCAGTGGTCGCGTATTCCAATGGGTGGCCCTCTATACTGGATCCGTACGGTGCCGCCACATGTAAAAGCGGCGTGGCGCACTTTGTGCTTTCTGTCGTATGATGAGGTGGTCTGATCGGAGGCAACAGAAGCTGATCAGCAGGTTGATGGCAGATGAGTTTGCGTGCTCGCACGTAGCCGCCGTGACCACGTTGTGCTCCAGGCAGTACGCAGTGCGCAGGAGGCAGAACTGCACAAAGAACAGCAGAGGGTTTAACCGCATGCTTTCGGTGCCGCCGTGCCCAGTGGTCGCGTATTCCAAGGGGTGGCCCTTTATACTGGATCCGTACGGTGTCGCCACATGTAAAAGCGGCGTGGCGCCCTTTGTGCTTTCTGTCGTATGATGAGGTGGCCTGATGGGAGGCAACAGAAGCTGATCAGCAGGTTGATGGCAGATGAGATCGCCGTGCTCGTACGTAGCCGCCGTGACCACATTGTGCTCCAGGCAGTACGCAGCGCGCAGGAAGCAGAACTGCACCAAAAACAGCAGAGGGTTTAACCGCATGCTTTCGGTGCCACCGTGACCAGTGGTCGCGTATTCCAATGGGTGGCACTCTATACTGGATCTGTACGGTGTCGCCACATGCAAAAGCGGCGTGGCGCCCTTTGTGCTTTCTGTCGTATGATGAGGTGGTCTGATGGGAGGCAACAGAGGCTGATCAGCAGGTTCATGGCACATGAGATTGCCGTGCTCGTACGTAGCCGCCGTGACCACGTTGTGCTCCAGGCAGTACGCAGTGCGCAGGAGGCAGAACTGCACAAAGAACAGCAGAGGGCTTAACCGCATGCTTTCGGTGCCACCGTGCCCAATGGCCGCGTATTCCAATGGGTGGCCCTTTATACTGGATCCGTGCGGTGTCGCCACATGCAGAAGCTGTGTGGCACCCTCTGTGCTTGCTGTCGTATGATGAGGTGGTCTGATTGGAGGCAACAGAAGCTGATCAGCAGGTTGATGGCAGATGAGATCGCCGTGCTCGTACGTAGCCGCCGTGACCACGTTGTGCTCCAGGCAGTACGCAGCGCGCAGGAAGCATAACTGCACAAAAAAACAGCAGAGGGTTTAACCGCATGCTTCCGGTGTCATCGTGCCCAGTGGTCGCGTACTCCAATGGGTGGCCCTCTATACTGGATCCGTACGGTGTCGCCACATGTAAAAGCGGCGTGGCGCCCTTTGTGCTTTCTGTCGTATGATGAGGTGGTCTGATGGGAGGCAACAGAAGCTGATCAGCAGGTTGATGGCAGATGAGATCCTCGTGCTCGTACGTAGCCGCCGTGACCACGTTGTGCTCCAGGAAGTACGCAGTGCGCAGGAGGCAGAGCTACACAAAGAACAGCAGAGGGTTTAACCGCATGCTTTCGGTGCCGCCGTGTCCAGTGGTCGCGTATTCCAAGGGGTGGCCCTTTATACTGGATCCGTACGGTGTCGCCACATGCAGAAGCTGTGTGGCACCCTCTGTGCTTGCTATCGTATGATGAGGTGGTCTGATGGGAGGCAACAGAATCTGATCAGCAGGTTGATGGTAGATGAGATCGCCGTGCTCGTACGTAGCCGCTGTGATCACATTGTGCTCCAGGCAGTACGCAGTGCGCAGGAGGCAGAACTGCACCAAGAACAGCAGAGGGTTTAACCGCATGCTTTCGGTGCCACCGTGCCCAGTGGTCGCGTATTCCAATGGGTGGCCCTTTATACTGGATCCGTACGGTGTCGCCACATGTAAAAGCGGCGTGGCGCCCTTTGTGCTTTCTGTCGTATGATGAGGTGGTCTGATGGGAGGCAACAGAAGCTGATCAGCAGGTTGATGGCAGATGAGATCGCCGTGCTCGTACGTAGCCGCCGTGACCACGTTGTGCTCCAGGCAGTACGCAGTGCGCAGGAAGCAGACCTGCACAAAGAACAGCAGAGGGATTAACCGCATGCTTTCGGTGCCACCGTGCCCAGTGGTCGCGTATTCCAATGGGTGGCCCTTTATACTGGATCCGTACGGTGTCGCCACATGCAGAAGCGGCGTGGCACCCTTTGCGCTTTCTGTCGTATGATGAGGTGGTCTGATGGGAGGCAATAGAAGCTGATCAGCAGGTTGATGGCAGATGAGATCGCCGTGCTCGTACGTAGCCGCCGTGACCACGTTGTGCTCCAGGCAGCACGCAGTGCGCAGGAGGCAGAACTGCACAAAGAACAGCAGAGGGTTTAACCGCATGCTTTTGGTGCCACCGTGCCCAGTGGCCGCGTATTCCAATGGGTGGCCCTTTATACTGGATCCGTACGGTGTCGCCATATGCAGAAGCTGTGTGGCACCCTCTGTGCTTGCTGTCGTATGATGAGGTGGTCTGATGGGAGGCTACAGAAGCTGATAAGCAGGTTGATGGCAGGTGAGATCGCCGTCCTCGTACGTAGCTGCCGTGACCACGTTGTGCTCCAGGCAGTACGCAGTGCGCAGGAGGCAGAACTACACAAAGAACAGCAGAGGGTTTAACCGCATGCTTTCGGTGCCACCGTGCCCAGTGGTCGCGTATTCCAATGGGTGGCCCTTTATACTGGATCCGTACGGTGTCGCCACATGCAGAAGCTGTGTGGCACCCTCTGTGCTTGCTGTCGTATGATGAGGTGGTCTGATGGGAAGCAACAGAATCTGATCAGCAGGTTGATGGTAGATGAGATCGCCGTGCTCGTACGTAGCCGCCGTGACCACGTTGTGCTCCAGGCAGTACGCAGTGCGCAGGAGGCAGAACTGCACAAAGAATAGCAGAGGGTTTAACCGCATGCTTTCGGTGCCACCGTGCCCAGTGGCCGCGTATTCCAATGGGTGGCCCTTTATACTGGATCCGTACGGTGTCGCCACATGTAAAAGCGGCGTGGCGCCCTTTGTGCTTTCTGTCGTATGATGAGGTGGTCTGATGGGAAGCAACAGAAGCGGATCAGCAGGTTGATGGCAGATGAGATCGCCGTGCTCGTACGTAGCCGCCGTGACCACGTTGTGCTCCAGGCAGTACGCAGTGCGCAGGAGGCAGAACTGCACAAAGAACAGCAGAGGGTTTAACGGCATGCTTTCGGTGCCACCGTGCCCAGTGGTCGCGTATTGCAATGGGTGGCCCTTTATACTGCATCCGTACGGTGTCGCCACATGCAGAAGCGGCGTGGCGCCCTTTGTGCTTTCTGTCGTATGATGAGGTGGTCTGATGGGAGGCAACAGAAGCTGATCAGCAGGTTGATGGCAGATGAGATCGCCGTGCTCGTACGTAGCCGCCGTGACCACGTTGTGCTCCAGGCAGTACGCAGTGCGCAGGAGGCAGAACTGCACAAAGAATAGCAGAGGGTTTAACCGCATGCTTTCGGTGCCACCGTGCCCAGTGGTCGCCTATTCCAATGGGTGGCCCTTTATACTGGATCCGTACAGTGTCGCCACATGTAAAAGCGGCGTGGCGCCCTTTGTGCTTTCTGTCGTATAATGAGGTGGTCTGATGGGAGGCTACAGAAGCTGATCAGCAGGTTGATGGCAGGTGAGATCGCCGTCCTCGTACGTAGCCGCCGTGACCACGTTGTGCTCCATGCAGTACGCAGTGCGCAGGAGGCAGAACTACACAAAGAACAGCAGAGGGTTTAACCGCATGCTTTCGGTGCCACCGTGCCCAGTGGTCGCGTATTCCAATGGGTGGCCCTATATACTGGATCCGTACGGTGTCGCCACATGCAGAAGCTGTGTGCCACCCTCTGTGCTTGCTGTCGTATGATGAGGTGGTCTGATGGGAAGCAACAGAATCTGATCAGCAGGTTGATGGTAGATGAGATCGCCGTGCTCGTACGTAGCCGCCGTGACCACGTTGTGCTCCAGGCAGTACGCAGTGCGCAGGAGGCAGAACTGCACAAAGAATAGCAGAGGGTTTAACCGCATGCTTTCGGTGCCACCGTGCCCAGTGGTCGCGTATTCCAATGGGTGGCCCTTTATACTGGATCCGTACGGTGTCGCCACATGTAAAAGCGGCGTGGCGCCCTTTGTGCTTTCTGTCGTATGATGAGGTGGTCGGATGGGAGGCAACAGAAGCTGATCAGCAGGTTGATGGCAGATGAGATCGCCGTGCTCGTACGTAGCCGCCGTGACCACGTTGTGCTCCAGGCAGTACGCAGTGCGCAGGAGGCAGAACTGCACAAAGAATAGCAGAGGGTTTAACGGCATGCTTTCGGTGCCACCGTGCCCAGTGGTCGCGTATTGCAATGGGTGGCCCTTTATACTGGATCCGTACGGTGTCGCCACATGCAGAAGCGGCGTGGCGCCCTTTGTGCTTTCTGTCGTATGATGAGGTGGTCTGATGGGAGGCAACAGAAGCTGATCAGCAGGTTGATGGCCGATGAGATCGCCGTGCTCGTACGTAGCCGCCGTGACCACGTTGTGCTCCAGGCAGTACGCAGTGCGCAGGAGGCAGAACTGCACAAAGAACAGCAGAGGGTTTAACCGCATGCTTTCGGTGCCACGGTGCCCAGTGGTCGCGTATTCCAATGGGTGGCCCTTTATACTGGATCCGTGCGGTGTCGCCACATGGAGAAGCTGTGTGGCACCCTCTGTGCTTGCTGACCTATGATGAGGTGGTCTGATGGGAGGCAACAGTATCTGATCAGCAGGTTGATGGTAGATGAGATCGCCGTGCTCGTACGTAGCCGCCGTGACCACGTTGTGCTCGAGGCAGTACGCAGTGCGCAGGAGGCAGAACTGCACAAAGAACAGCAGAGGATTTAACCGCATGCTTTCGGTGCCACCGTGCCCAGTGGTCGCGTATTCCAATGGGTGGCCCTTTATACTGGATCCGTACGGTGTCGCCACATGTAAAAGCGGCGTGCGCCCTTTGTGCTTTCTGTCGGGTGATGAGGTGGTCTGATGGAAGGCAACAGAAGCTGATGAGCAGGTTGATCGCAGATGAGATCGCCGTGCTCGTACGTAGCCGCCGTGACCACGTTGTGCTCCAGGCAGTACGCAGTGCGCAGGAGGCAGAACTGCACAAAGAACAGCAGAGGGTTTAACCGCATGCTTTCGGTGCCACCGTGCCCAGTGGTCGCGTATTCCAATGGGTGGCCCTCTATACTGGATCCGTACGGTGTCGCCACATGTAAAAGCGGCGTGGCGCCCTTTGTGCTTTCTGCCGTATGATGAGGTGGTCTGATGGGAGGCAACAGAAGCTGATCATCAGGTTGATGGCAGATGAGATTGCCGTGCTCGCACGTAGCCGCCGTGACCACGTTGTGCTCCAGGCAGTACGCAGTGCGCAGGAGGCAGAACTGCACAAAGCACAGCAGAGGGTTTAACCGCATGCTTTCGGTGCCGCCGTGCCCAGTGGTCGCGTATTCCAAGGGGTGGCCCTTTATACTGGATCCGTACGGTGTCGCCACATGTAAAAGCGGCGTGGCGCCCTTTGTGCTTTCTGTCGTATGATGAGGTGGTCTGATGGGAGGCAACAGAAGCTGATCAGCAGGTTGATGACAGATGAGATCGCCGTGCTCGTACGTAGCTGCCGTGACCACGTTGTGCTCTAGGCAGTACGGAGTGCGCAGGAGGCAGAACTGCACAAAGAACAGCAGAGGGTTTAACCGCATGCTTTCGGTGCCACCGTGCCCAGTGGTCGCGTATTCCAATGGGTTGCCCTTTATAATTGATCCTTACGGTTTCGCCACATGCAGAAGCTGTGTGGCACCCTCTGTGCTTGCTTTCGTATGATGAGGTGGTCTGATGGGAGGCAACAGAATCTGATCAGCAAGTTGATGGTAGATGAGATCGCCGTGCTGGTACGTAGCCGCCGTGACCACGTTGTGCTCCAGGCAGTACGCAGTACGCAGGAGGCAGAACTGCACAAAGAACAGCAGAGGGTTTAACCGCATGCTTTCGGTGCCACCGTGCCCAGTGGTCGCGTATTCCAATGGGTGGCCCTTTATACTGGATCCGTACGGTGTCGCCACATGCAGAAGCTGTGTGGCACCCTTTGTGCTTTCTGTCGTATGATGAGGTGGTCTGATGGGAGGCAACAGAAGCTGATCAGCAGGTTGATGGCAGATGAGATCGCCGTGCTCGTACGTAGCCACCGTGACCACGTTGTGCTCCAGGCAGTACGCAGTGCGCAGGAGGCAGAACTGCACAAAGAACAGGAGAGGGTTTAACCGCGTGCTTTCGGTGCCGCCGTGCCCAGTGGTCGCGTATTCCAATGGGTGGCCCTCTATACTGGATCCGTACGGTGCCGCCACATGTAAAAGCGGCGTGGCGCCCTTTGTGCTTTCTGTCGTATGATGAGGTGGTCTGATCGGAGGCAACAGAAGCTGATCAGCAGGTTGATAGCAGATGAGTTTGCGTGCTCGCACGTAGCCGCCGTGACCACGTTGTGCTCCAGGCAGTACGCAGTGCGCAGGAGGGAGAACTGCACAAAGAACAGCAGAGGGTTTAACCGCATGCTTTCGGTGCCGCCGTGCCCAGTGGTCGCGTATTCCAAGGGGTGGCCCTTTATACTGGATCCGTACGGTGTCGCCACATGTAAAAGCGGCGTGGCGCCCTTTGTGCTTTCTGTCGTATGATGAGGTGGCCTGATGGGAGGCAACAGAAGCTGATCAGCAGGTTGATGGCAGATGAGATCGCCGTGCTCGTACGTAGCCGCCGTGACCACATTGTGCTCCAGGCAGTACGCAGCGCGCAGGAAGCAGAACTGCACCAAAAACAGCAGAGGGTTTAACCGCATGCTTTCGGTGCCACCGTGACCAGTGGTCGCGTATTCCAATGGGTGGCACTCTATACTGGATCCGTACGGTGTCGCCACATGCAAAAGCGGCGTGGCGCCCTTTGTGCTTTCCGTCGTATGATGAGGTGGTCTGATGGGAGGCAACAGAGGCTGATCAGCAGGTTCATGGCACATGAGATTGCCGTGCTCGTACGTAGCCGCCGTGACCACGTTGTGCTCCAGGCAGTACGCAGTGCGCAGGAGGCAGAACTGCACAAAGAACAGCAGAGGGCTTAACCGCATGCTTTCGGTGCCACCGTGCCCAATGGCCGCGTATTCCAATGGGTGGCCCTTTATACTGGATCCGTGCGGTGTCGCCACATGCAGAAGCTGTGTGGCACCCTCTGTGCTTGCTGTCGTATGATGAGGTGGTCTGATTGGAGGCAACAGAAGCTGATCAGCAGGTTGATGGCAGATGAGATCGCCGTGCTCGTACGTAGCCGCCGTGACCACGTTGTGCTCCAGGCAGTACGCAGCGCGCAGGAAGCATAACTGCACAAAAAAACAGCAGAGGGTTTAACCGCATGCTTCCGGTGTCATCGTGCCCAGTGGTCGCGTACTCCAATGGGTGGCCCTCTATACTGGATCCGTACGGTGTCGCCACATGTAAAAGCGGCGTGGCGCCCTTTGTGCTTTCTGTCGTATGATGAGGTGGTCTGATGGGAGGCAACAGAAGCTGATCAGCAGGTTGATGGCAGATGAGATCGCCGTGCTCGTACGTAGCCGCCGTGACCACGTTGTGCTCCAGGCAGCACGCAGTGCGCAGGAGGCAGAACTGCACAAAGAACAGCAGAGGGTTTAACCGCATGCTTTTGGTGCCACCGTGCCCAGTGGCCGCGTATTCCAATGGGTGGCCCTTTATACTGGATCCGTACGGTATCGCCATATGCAGAAGCTGTGTGGCACCCTCTGTGCTTGCTGTCGTATGATGAGGTGGTCTGATGGGAGGCTACAGAAGCTGATAAGCAGGTTGATGGCAGGTGAGATCGCCGTCCTCGTACGTAGCCGCCGTGACCACGTTGTGCTCCAGGCAGTACGCAGTGCGCAGGAGGCAGAACTACACAAAGAACAGCAGAGGGTTTAACCGCATGCTTTCGGTGCCACCGTGCCCAGTGGTCGCGTATTCCAATGGGTGGCCTTTTATACTGGATCCGTACGGTGTCGCCACATGCAGAAGCTGTGTGGCACCCTCTGTGCTTGCTGTCGTATGATGAGGTGGTCTGATGGGAAGCAACAGAATCTGATCAGCAGGTTGATGGTAGATGAGATCGCCGTGCTCGTACGTAGCCGCCGTGACCACGTTGTGCTCCAGGCAGTACGCAGTGCGCAGGAGGCAGAACTGCACAAAGAATAGCAGAGGGTTTAACCGCATGCTTTCGGTGCCACCGTGCCCAGTGGCCGCATATTCCAATGGGTGGCCCTTTATACTGGATCCGTACGGTGTCGCCACATGTAAAAGCGGCGTGGCGCCCTTTGTGCTTTCTGTCGTATGATGAGGTGGTCTGATGGGAAGCAACAGAATCTGATCAGCAGGTTGATGGTAGATGAGATCGCCGTGCTCGTACGTAGCCGCCGTGACCACGTTGTGCTCCAGGCAGTACGCAGTGCGCAGGAGGCAGAACTGCACAAAGAATAGCAGAGGGTTTAACCGCATGCTTTCGGTGCCACCGTGCCCAGTGGTCGCGTATTCCAATGGGTGGCCCTTTATACTGGATCCGTACGGTGTCGCCACATGTAAAAGCGGCGTGGCGCCCTTTGTGCTTTCTGTCGTATGATGAGGTGGTCGGATGGGAGGCAACAGAAGCTGATCAGCAGGTTGATGGCAGATGAGATCGCCGTGCTCGTACGTAGCCGCCGTGACCACGTTGTGCTCCAGGCAGTACGCAGTGCGCAGGAGGCAGAACTGCACAAAGAATAGCAGAGGGTTTAACGGCATGCTTTCGGTGCCACCGTGCCCAGTGGTCGCGTATTGCAATGGGTGGCCCTTTATACTGGATCCGTACGGTGTCGCCACATGCAGAAGCGGCGTGGCGCCCTTTGTGCTTTCTGTCGTATGATGAAGTGGTCTGATGGGAGGCAACAGAAGCTGATCAGCAGGTTGATGGCCGATGAGATCGCCGTGCTCGTACGTAGCCGCCGTGACCACGTTGTGCTCCAGGCAGTACGCAGTGCGCAGGAGGCAGAACTGCACAAAGAACAGCAGAGGGTTTAACCGCATGTTTTCGGTGCCACGGTGCCCAGTGGTCGCGTATTCCAATGGGTGGCCCTTTATACTGGATCCGTGCGGTGTCGCCACATGGAGAAGCTGTGTGGCACCCTCTGTGCTTGCTGACCTATGATGAGGTGGTTGATGGGAGGCAACAGTATCTGATCAGCAGGTTGATGGTAGATGAGATCGCCGTGCTCGTACGTAGCCGCCGTGACCACGTTGTGCTCGAGGCAGTACGCAGTGCGCAGGAGGCAGAACTGCACAAAGAACAGCAGAGGATTTAACCGCATGCTTTCGGTGCCACCGTGCCCAGTGGTCGCGTATTCCAATGGGTGGCCCTTTATACTGGATCCGTACGGTGTCGCCACATGTAAAAGCGGCGTGCGCCCTTTGTGCTTTCTGTCGTGTGATGAGGTGGTCTGATGGAAGGCAACAGAAGCTGATCAGCAGGTTGATCGCAGATGAGATCGCCGTGCTCGTACGTAGCCGCCGTGACCACGTTGTGCTCCAGGCAGTACGCAGTGCGCAGGAGGCAGAACTGCACAAAGAACAGCAGAGGGTTTAACCGCATGCTTTCGGTGCCACCGTGCCCAGTGGTCGCGTATTCCAATGGGTGGCCCTCTATACTGGATCCGTACGGTGTCGCCACATGTAAAAGCGGCGTGGCGCCCTTTGTGCTTTCTGCCGTATGATGAGGTGGTCTGATGGGAGGCAACAGAAGCTGATCATCAGGTTGATGGCAGATGAGATTGCCGTGCTCGCACGTAGCCGCCGTGACCACGTTGTGCTCCAGGCAGTACGCAGTGCGCACGAGTAGAACTGCACAAAGAACAGCAGAGGGTTTAGCCGCATGCTTTCGGTGCCACCGTGCCCAGCGGTCGCGTATTCCAATGGGTGGCCCTTTCTACTGGATCCGTACGGTGTCGCCACATGCAGAAGCTGTGTGGCACCCTCTGTGCTTGCTGTCGTATGATGAGGTGGTCTGATGGGAGGCAAGAGAAGCTGATCAGCAGGTTGATGGCAGATGAGATCGCCGTGCTCGTACGTAGCCGCCGTGACCACGTTGTGCTCCAGGCAGTACGCAGTGCGCAGGAGGCAGAACTGCACAAAGAACAGCAGAGGGTTTAACCGCATGCTTTTGGTGCCACCGTGCCCAGTGGTCGCGTATTCCAATGGGTGGCCCTTTATACTGGATCCGTACGGTGTCGCCACATGCCGATGCGGCGTGGCGCCTTTTGTGCTTTCTGTCGTATGATGAGGTGGTCTGATGGAAGGCAACAGAAGCTGATCAGCAGGTTGATGGCAGATGAGATCGCCGTGCTCGTACGTAGCCGCCGTGACCACGTTGTGCTCCAGGCAGTACGCAGTGCGCAGGAGGCAGAACTGCACAAAGAACAGCAGAGGGTTTAACCGCATGCTTTCGGTGCCACCGTGCCCAGTGGTCGCGTATTCCAATGGGTGGCCCTCTATACTGGATCCGTACGGTGTCGCCACATGTAAAAGCGGCGTGGCGCCCTTTGTGCTTTCTGCCGTATGACGAGGTGGTCTGATGGGAGGCAACAGAAGCTGATCATCAGGTTGATGGCAGATGAGATTGCCGTGCTCGCACGTAGCCGCCGTGACCACGTTGTGCTCCAGGCAGTACGCAGTGCGCAGGAGGCAGAACTGCACAAAGAACAGCAGAGGGTTTAGCCGCATGCTTTCGGTGCCACCGTGCCCAGCGGTCGCGTATTCCAATGGGTGGCCCTTTCTACTGGATCCGTACGGTGTCGCCACATGCAGAAGCTGTGTGGCACCCTCTGTGCTTGCTGTCGTATGATGAGGTGGTCTGATGGGAGGCAAGAGAAGCTGATCAGCAGGTTGATGGCAGATGAGATCGCCGTGCTCGTACGTAGCCGCCGTGACCACGTTGTGCTCCAGGCAGTACGCAGTGCGCAGGAGGCAGAACTGCACAAAGAACAGCAGAGGGTTTAACCGCATGCTTTTGGTGCCACCGTGCCCAGTGGTCGCGTATTCCAATGGGTGGCCCTTTATACTGGATCCGTACGGTGTCGCCACATGCCGATGCGGCGTGGCGCCTTTTGTGCTTTCTGTCGTATGATGAGGTGGTCTGATGGAAGGCAACAGAAGCTGATCAGCAGGTTGATGGCAGATGAGATCGCCGTGCTCGTACGTAGCCGCCGTGACCACATTGTGCTCCAGGCAGTACACAGCACGCAGGAAGCAGAACTGCACAAAAAACAGCAGAGGGTTTAACCGCATGCTTTCGGTGCCACCGTGCCCAGTGGTCGCGTATTCCAATGGGTGGCCCTTTATACTGGATCCGTACGGTGTCGCCAAATGCAGAAGCGGCGTTGCGCCCTTTGTGCTTTCTGTCGTATGACGAGGTGGTCTGATGGGAGGCAACAGAAGCTGATCAGAAGGTTGATGGCATATGAGATCGCCGTGCTCGTACGTAGCCGACGTGACCACGTTGTCCTCCAGGCGGTACGCAGTGCGCAGGAGGCAGAACTGCACAAAGAACAGCAGAGGGTTTAACCGCATGCTTTCGGTGCCACCGTGCCCAGTGGTCGCGTATCCCAATGGGTGGCCCTCTATACTGGATCCGTACGGTGTCGCCACATGTAAAAGCGGCGTGGCACCCTTTGTGCTTTCTGCCGTATGATGAAGTGGTCTGATGGGAGGCAACAGAAGCTGATCATCAGGTTGATGGCAGATGAGATTGCCGTGCTCGCACGTAGCCACCGTGACCACGTTGTGCTCCAGGCAGTACGCAGTGCGCAGGAGGCAGAACTGCACAAAGAACAGCAGAGGGTTTAGCCGCATGCTTTCGGTGCCACCGTGCCCAGCGGTCGCGTATTCCACTGGGTGGCCCTTTATACTGGATCCGTGCGGTGTCGCCACATGGAGAAGCTGTGTGGCACCCTCTGTGCTTGCTGTCGTATGATGAGGTGGTCTGATGGGAGGCAACAGTATCTGATCAGCAGGTTGATGGTAGATGAGATCGCCGTGCTCGTACGTAGCCGCCGTGACCACGTTGTGCTCGAGGCAGTACGCAGTGCGCAGGAGGCAGAACTGCACAAAGAACAGCAGAGGATTTAACCGCATGCTTTCGGTGCCACCGTGCCCAGTGGTCGCGTATTCCAATGGGTGGCCCTTTATACTGGATCCGTATGGTGTCGCCACATGTAAAAGCGGCGTGCGCCCTTTGTGCTTTCTGTCGTGTGATGAGGTGGTCTGATGGAAGGCAACAGAAGCTGATCAGCAGGTTGATCGCAGATGAGATCGCCGTGCTCGTACGTAGCCGCCGTGACCACGTTGTGCTCCAGGCAGTACGCAGTGCGCAGGAGGCAGAACTGCACAAAGAACAGCAGAGGGTTTAACCGCATGCTTTCGGTGCCACTGTGCCCATTGGTCGCGTATTCCAATGGGTGGCCCTCTATACTGGATCCGTACGGTGTCGCCACATGTAAAAGCGGCGTGGCACCCTTTGTGCTTTCTGCCGTATGATGAAGTGGTCTGATGGGAGGCAACAGAAGCTGATCATCAGGTTGATGGCAGATGAGATTGCCGTGCTCGCACGTAGCCACCGTGACCACGTTGTGCTCCAGGCAGTACGCAGTGCGCAGGAGGCAGAACTGCACAAAGAACAGCAGAGGGTTTAGCCGCATGCTTTCGGTGCCACCGTGCCCAGCGGTCGCGTATTCCAATGGGTGGCCCTTTATACTGGATCCGTACGGTGTCGCCACATGCAGAAGCTGTGTGGCACCCTCTGTGCTTGCTGTCGTATGATGAGGTGGTCTGATGGGAGGCAAGAGAAGCTGATCAGCAGGTTGATGGCAGATGAGATCGCTGTGCTCGTACGTAGCCGCCGTGACCACGTTGTGCTCCAGGCAGTACGCAGTGCGCAGGAGGCAGAACTGCACAAAGAACAGCAGAGGGTTTAACCGCATGCTTTTGGTGCCACCGTGCCCAGTGGTCGCGTATTCCAATGGGTGGCCCTTTATACTGGATCCGTACGGTGTCGCCACATGCCGATGCGGCGTGGCGCCTTTTGTGCTTTCTGTCGTATGATGAGGTGGTCTGATGGAAGGCAACAGAAGCTGATCAGCAGGTTGATGGCAGATGAGATCGCCGTGCTCGTACGTAGCCGCCGTGACCACATTGTGCTCCAGGCAGTACACAGCACGCAGGAAGCAGAACTGCACAAAAAACAGCAGAGGGTTTAACCGCCTGCTTTCGGTGCCACTGTGCCCAGTGGTCGCGTATTCCAATGGGTGGCCCTTTATACTGGATCCGTACGGTGTCGCCAAATGCAGAAGCGGCGTTGCGCCCTTTGTGCTTTCTGTCGTATGACGAGGTGGTCTGATGGGAGGCAACAGAAGCTGATCAGAAGGTTGATGGCAAATGAGATCGCCGTGCTCGTACGTAGCCGACGTGACCACGTTGTCCTCCAGGCGGTACGCAGTGCGCAGGAGGCAGAACTGCACAAAGAACAGCAGAGGGTTTAACCGCATGCTTTCGGTGCCACCGTGCCCAGTGGTCGCGTAACCCAATGGGTGGCCCTCTATACTGGATCCGTACGGTGTCGCCACATGTGAAAGCGGCGTGGCACCCTTTGTGCTTTCAGTCGTATGATGAGGTGGTCTGATGGGAGGCAACAGAAGCTGATCAGCAGGTTGATGGCAGATGAGATCGCCGTGCTCGTACGTAGCCGCCGTGACCACGTTGTGCTCCAGGCAGTACGCAGTGCGCAGGAGGCAGAACTGCACAAAGAACAGCAGAGGGTTTAACCGCATGCTTTCGGTGCCACCGTGCCCAGTGGTCGCGTATTCCAATGAGTGGACTTTTATACTGGATCCCTACGGTGTCGCCACATGCCGATACGGCGTGGCGCCCTTTGTGCTTTCTGTCGTATGATGAGGTGGTCTGATGGGAGGCAACAGAAGCTGATCAGCAGGTTGATGGCATATGAGATCGCCGTGCTCGTACGTAGCCGCCGTGACCAGGTTGTGCTCCAGGCAGTACGCAGCGCGCAGGAAGCAGAACTGCACAAAAAACAGCAGAGGGTTTAACCGCATGCTTTCGGTGCCACCGTGCCAAGTGGCCGCGTATTCCAATGGGTGGCCCTTTATACTGGATCCGTACGGTGTCGCCACATGCAGAAGCTGTGTGGCACCCTCTGTGCTTGCTGTCGTATGATGAGGTGGTCTGATGGGAGGCAACGGAAGCTGATCAGCAGGTTGATGGCAGATGAGATCGCCGTGCTCGTACGTAGCCGCCGTGACCACGTTGTGCTCCAGGCAGTACGCAGCGCGCAGGAAGCAGAACTGCACAAAGAACAGCAGAGGGTTTAACCGCATGCTTTCGGTGCCACCGTGCCCAGTGGTCGCGTATTCCAATGAGTGGCCTTTTATACTGGATCCCTACGGTGTCGCCACATGCCGATGCGGCGTGGCGCCCTTTGTGCTTTCTGTCGTATGATGAGGTGGTCTGATGGGAGGCAACAGAAGCTGATCAGCAGGTTGATGGCCGATGAGATCGCCGTGCTCGTACGTAGCCGCCGTGACCACGTTGTGCTCCAGGCAGTACGCAGTGCGCAGGAGGCAGAACTGCACAAAGAACAGCAGAGGGTTTAACCGCATGTTTTCGGTGCCACGGTGCCCAGTGGTCGCGTATTCCAATGGGTGGCCCTTTATACTGGATCCGTGCGGTGTCGCCACATGGAGAAGCTGTGTGGCACCCTCTGTGCTTGCTGACCTATGATGAGGTGGTTGATGGGAGGCAACAGTATCTGATCAGCAGGTTGATGGTAGATGAGATCGCCGTGCTCGTACGTAGCCGCCGTGACCACGTTGTGCTCGAGGCAGTACGCAGTGCGCAGGAGGCAGAACTGCACAAAGAACAGCAGAGGATTTAACCGCATGCTTTCGGTGCCACTGTGCCCAGTGGTCGCGTATTCCAATGGGTGGCCCTCTATACTGGATCCGTACGGTGTCGCCACATGTAAAAGCGGCGTGGCGCCCTTTGTGCTTTCTGCCGTATGATGAGGTGGTCTGATGGGAGGCAACAGAAGCTGATCATCAGGTTGATGGCAGATGAGATTGCCGTGCTCGCACGTAGCCGCCGTGACCACGTTGTGCTCCAGGCAGTACGCAGTGCGCAGGAGGCAGAACTGCACAAAGAACAGCAGAGGGTTTAGCCGCATGCTTTCGGTGCCACCGTGCCCAGCGGTCGCGTATTCCAATGGGTGGCCCTTTATACTGGATCCGTACGGTGTCGCCACATGCAGAAGCTGTGTGGCACCCTCTGTGCTTGCTGTCGTATGATGAGGTGGTCTGATGGGAGGCAACAGAAGCTGATCAGAAGGTTGATGGCAAATGAGATCGCCGTGCTCGTACGTAGCCGACGTGACCACGTTGTCCTCCAGGCGGTACGCAGTGCGCAGGAGGCAGAACTGCACAAAGAACAGCAGAGGGTTTAACCGCATGCTTTCGGTGCCACCGTGCCCAGTGGTCGCGTAACCCAATGGGTGGCCCTCTATACTGGATCCGTACGGTGTCGCCACATGTGAAAGCGGCGTGGCACCCTTTGTGCTTTCAGTCGTATGATGAGGTGGTCTGATGGGAAGCAACAGAATCTGATCAGCAGGTTGATGGCAAATGAGATCGCCGTGCTCGTACGTAGCCGACGTGACCACGTTGTCCTCCAGGCGGTACGCAGTGCGCAGGAGGCAGAACTGCACAAAGAACAGCAGAGGGTTTAACCGCATGCTTTCGGTGCCACCGTGCCCAGTGGTCGCGTAACCCAATGGGTGGCCCTCTATACTGGATCCGTACGGTGTCGCCACATGTGAAAGCGGCGTGGCACCCTTTGTGCTTTCAGTCGTATGATGAGGTGGTCTGATGGGAGGCAACAGAAGCTGATCAGCAGGTTGATGGCAGATGAGATCGCCGTGCTCGTACGTAGCCGCCGTGACCACGTTGTGCTCCAGGCAGTACGCAGTGCGCAGGAGGCAGAACTGCACAAAGAACAGCAGAGGGTTTAACCGCATGCTTTCGGTGCCACCGTGCCCAGTGGTCGCGTATTCCAATGAGTGGACTTTTATACTGGATCCCTACGGTGTCGCCACATGCCGATACGGCGTGGCGCCCTTTGTGCTTTCTGTCGTATGATGAGGTGGTCTGATGGGAGGCAACAGAAGCTGATCAGCAGGTTGATGGCATATGAGATCGCCGTGCTCGTACGTAGCCGCCGTGACCACGTTGTGCTCCAGGCAGTACGCAGTGCGCAGGAGGCAGAACTGCACAAAGAATAGCAGAGGGTTTAACGGCATGCTTTCGGTGCCACCGTGCCCAGTGGTCGCGTATTGCAATGGGTGGCCCTTTATACTGGATCCGTACGGTGTCGCCACATGCAGAAGCGGCGTGGCGCCCTTTGTGCTTTCTGTCGTATGATGAAGTGGTCTGATGGGAGGCAACAGAAGCTGATCAGCAGGTTGATGGCCGATGAGATCGCCGTGCTCGTACGTAGCCGCCGTGACCACGTTGTGCTCCAGGCAGTACGCAGTGCGCAGGAGGCAGAACTGCACAAAGAACAGCAGAGGGTTTAACCGCATGTTTTCGGTGCCACGGTGCCCAGTGGTCGCGTATTCCAATGGGTGGCCCTTTATACTGGATCCGTGCGGTGTCGCCACATGGAGAAGCTGTGTGGCACCCTCTGTGCTTGCTGACCTATGATGAGGTGGTTGATGGGAGGCAACAGTATCTGATCAGCAGGTTGATGGTAGATGAGATCGCCGTGCTCGTACGTAGCCGCCGTGACCACGTTGTGCTCGAGGCAGTACGCAGTGCGCAGGAGGCAGAACTGCACAAAGAACAGCAGAGGATTTAACCGCATGCTTTCGGTGCCACCGTGCCCAGTGGTCGCGTATTCCAATGGGTGGCCCTTTATACTGGATCCGTACGGTGTCGCCACATGTAAAAGCGGCGTGCGCCCTTTGTGCTTTCTGTCGTGTGATGAGGTGGTCTGATGGAAGGCAACAGAAGCTGATCAGCAGGTTGATCGCAGATGAGATCGCCGTGCTCGTACGTAGCCGCCGTGACCACGTTGTGCTCCAGGCAGTACGCAGTGCGCAGGAGGCAGAACTGCACAAAGAACAGCAGAGGGTTTAACCGCATGCTTTCGGTGCCACCGTGCCCAGTGGTCGCGTATTCCAATGGGTGGCCCTCTATACTGGATCCGTACGGTGTCGCCACATGTAAAAGCGGCGTGGCGCCCTTTGTGCTTTCTGCCGTATGATGAGGTGGTCTGATGGGAGGCAACAGAAGCTGATCATCAGGTTGATGGCAGATGAGATTGCCGTGCTCGCACGTAGCCGCCGTGACCACGTTGTGCTCCAGGCAGTACGCAGTGCGCACGAGTAGAACTGCACAAAGAACAGCAGAGGGTTTAGCCGCATGCTTTCGGTGCCACCGTGCCCAGCGGTCGCGTATTCCAATGGGTGGCCCTTTCTACTGGATCCGTACGGTGTCGCCACATGCAGAAGCTGTGTGGCACCCTCTGTGCTTGCTGTCGTATGATGAGGTGGTCTGATGGGAGGCAAGAGAAGCTGATCAGCAGGTTGATGGCAGATGAGATCGCCGTGCTCGTACGTAGCCGCCGTGACCACGTTGTGCTCCAGGCAGTACGCAGTGCGCAGGAGGCAGAACTGCACAAAGAACAGCAGAGGGTTTAACCGCATGCTTTTGGTGCCACCGTGCCCAGTGGTCGCGTATTCCAATGGGTGGCCCTTTATACTGGATCCGTACGGTGTCGCCACATGCCGATGCGGCGTGGCGCCTTTTGTGCTTTCTGTCGTATGATGAGGTGGTCTGATGGAAGGCAACAGAAGCTGATCAGCAGGTTGATGGCAGATGAGATCGCCGTGCTCGTACGTAGCCGCCGTGACCACGTTGTGCTCCAGGCAGTACGCAGTGCGCAGGAGGCAGAACTGCACAAAGAACAGCAGAGGGTTTAACCGCATGCTTTCGGTGCCACCGTGCCCAGTGGTCGCGTATTCCAATGGGTGGCCCTCTATACTGGATCCGTACGGTGTCGCCACATGTAAAAGCGGCGTGGCGCCCTTTGTGCTTTCTGCCGTATGACGAGGTGGTCTGATGGGAGGCAACAGAAGCTGATCATCAGGTTGATGGCAGATGAGATTGCCGTGCTCGCACGTAGCCGCCGTGACCACGTTGTGCTCCAGGCAGTACGCAGTGCGCAGGAGGCAGAACTGCACAAAGAACAGCAGAGGGTTTAGCCGCATGCTTTCGGTGCCACCGTGCCCAGCGGTCGCGTATTCCAATGGGTGGCCCTTTCTACTGGATCCGTACGGTGTCGCCACATGCAGAAGCTGTGTGGCACCCTCTGTGCTTGCTGTCGTATGATGAGGTGGTCTGATGGGAGGCAAGAGAAGCTGATCAGCAGGTTGATGGCAGATGAGATCGCCGTGCTCGTACGTAGCCGCCGTGACCACGTTGTGCTCCAGGCAGTACGCAGTGCGCAGGAGGCAGAACTGCACAAAGAACAGCAGAGGGTTTAACCGCATGCTTTTGGTGCCACCGTGCCCAGTGGTCGCGTATTCCAATGGGTGGCCCTTTATACTGGATCCGTACGGTGTCGCCACATGCCGATGCGGCGTGGCGCCTTTTGTGCTTTCTGTCGTATGATGAGGTGGTCTGATGGAAGGCAACAGAAGCTGATCAGCAGGTTGATGGCAGATGAGATCGCCGTGCTCGTACGTAGCCGCCGTGACCACATTGTGCTCCAGGCAGTACACAGCACGCAGGAAGCAGAACTGCACAAAAAACAGCAGAGGGTTTAACCGCATGCTTTCGGTGCCACCGTGCCCAGTGGTCGCGTATTCCAATGGGTGGCCCTTTATACTGGATCCGTACGGTGTCGCCAAATGCAGAAGCGGCGTTGCGCCCTTTGTGCTTTCTGTCGTATGACGAGGTGGTCTGATGGGAGGCAACAGAAGCTGATCAGAAGGTTGATGGCATATGAGATCGCCGTGCTCGTACGTAGCCGACGTGACCACGTTGTCCTCCAGGCGGTACGCAGTGCGCAGGAGGCAGAACTGCACAAAGAACAGCAGAGGGTTTAACCGCATGCTTTCGGTGCCACCGTGCCCAGTGGTCGCGTATCCCAATGGGTGGCCCTCTATACTGGATCCGTACGGTGTCGCCACATGTAAAAGCGGCGTGGCACCCTTTGTGCTTTCTGCCGTATGATGAAGTGGTCTGATGGGAGGCAACAGAAGCTGATCATCAGGTTGATGGCAGATGAGATTGCCGTGCTCGCACGTAGCCACCGTGACCACGTTGTGCTCCAGGCAGTACGCAGTGCGCAGGAGGCAGAACTGCACAAAGAACAGCAGAGGGTTTAGCCGCATGCTTTCGGTGCCACCGTGCCCAGCGGTCGCGTATTCCAATGGGTGGCCCTTTATACTGGATCCGTGCGGTGTCGCCACATGGAGAAGCTGTGTGGCACCCTCTGTGCTTGCTGTCGTATGATGAGGTGGTCTGATGGGAGGCAACAGTATCTGATCAGCAGGTTGATGGTAGATGAGATCGCCGTGCTCGTACGTAGCCGCCGTGACCACGTTGTGCTCGAGGCAGTACGCAGTGCGCAGGAGGCAGAACTGCACAAAGAACAGCAGAGGATTTAACCGCATGCTTTCGGTGCCACCGTGCCCAGTGGTCGCGTATTCCAATGGGTGGCCCTTTATACTGGATCCGTATGGTGTCGCCACATGTAAAAGCGGCGTGCGCCCTTTGTGCTTTCTGTCGTGTGATGAGGTGGTCTGATGGAAGGCAACAGAAGCTGATCAGCAGGTTGATCGCAGATGAGATCGCCGTGCTCGTACGTAGCCGCCGTGACCACGTTGTGCTCCAGGCAGTACGCAGTGCGCAGGAGGCAGAACTGCACAAAGAACAGCAGAGGGTTTAACCGCATGCTTTCGGTGCCACTGTGCCCATTGGTCGCGTATTCCAATGGGTGGCCCTCTATACTGGATCCGTACGGTGTCGCCACATGTAAAAGCGGCGTGGCACCCTTTGTGCTTTCTGCCGTATGATGAAGTGGTCTGATGGGAGGCAACAGAAGCTGATCATCAGGTTGATGGCAGATGAGATTGCCGTGCTCGCACGTAGCCACCGTGACCACGTTGTGCTCCAGGCAGTACGCAGTGCGCAGGAGGCAGAACTGCACAAAGAACAGCAGAGGGTTTAGCCGCATGCTTTCGGTGCCACCGTGCCCAGCGGTCGCGTATTCCAATGGGTGGCCCTTTATACTGGATCCGTACGGTGTCGCCACATGCAGAAGCTGTGTGGCACCCTCTGTGCTTGCTGTCGTATGATGAGGTGGTCTGATGGGAGGCAAGAGAAGCTGATCAGCAGGTTGATGGCAGATGAGATCGCTGTGCTCGTACGTAGCCGCCGTGACCACGTTGTGCTCCAGGCAGTACGCAGTGCGCAGGAGGCAGAACTGCACAAAGAACAGCAGAGGGTTTAACCGCATGCTTTTGGTGCCACCGTGCCCAGTGGTCGCGTATTCCAATGGGTGGCCCTTTATACTGGATCCGTACGGTGTCGCCACATGCCGATGCGGCGTGGCGCCTTTTGTGCTTTCTGTCGTATGATGAGGTGGTCTGATGGAAGGCAACAGAAGCTGATCAGCAGGTTGATGGCAGATGAGATCGCCGTGCTCGTACGTAGCCGCCGTGACCACATTGTGCTCCAGGCAGTACACAGCACGCAGGAAGCAGAACTGCACAAAAAACAGCAGAGGGTTTAACCGCCTGCTTTCGGTGCCACCGTGCCCAGTGGTCGCGTATTCCAATGGGTGGCCCTTTATACTGGATCCGTACGGTGTCGCCAAATGCAGAAGCGGCGTTGCGCCCTTTGTGCTTTCTGTCGTATGACGAGGTGGTCTGATGGGAGGCAACAGAAGCTGATCAGAAGGTTGATGGCAAATGAGATCGCCGTGCTCGTACGTAGCCGACGTGACCACGTTGTCCTCCAGGCGGTACGCAGTGCGCAGGAGGCAGAACTGCACAAAGAACAGCAGAGGGTTTAACCGCATGCTTTCGGTGCCACCGTGCCCAGTGGTCGCGTAACCCAATGGGTGGCCCTCTATACTGGATCCGTACGGTGTCGCCACATGTGAAAGCGGCGTGGCACCCTTTGTGCTTTCAGTCGTATGATGAGGTGGTCTGATGGGAGGCAACAGAAGCTGATCAGCAGGTTGATGGCAGATGAGATCGCCGTGCTCGTACGTAGCCGCCGTGACCACGTTGTGCTCCAGGCAGTACGCAGTGCGCAGGAGGCAGAACTGCACAAAGAACAGCAGAGGGTTTAACCGCATGCTTTCGGTGCCACCGTGCCCAGTGGTCGCGTATTCCAATGAGTGGACTTTTATACTGGATCCCTACGGTGTCGCCACATGCCGATACGGCGTGGCGCCCTTTGTGCTTTCTGTCGTATGATGAGGTGGTCTGATGGGAGGCAACAGAAGCTGATCAGCAGGTTGATGGCATATGAGATCGCCGTGCTCGTACGTAGCCGCCGTGACCAGGTTGTGCTCCAGGCAGTACGCAGCGCGCAGGAAGCAGAACTGCACAAAAAACAGCAGAGGGTTTAACCGCATGCTTTCGGTGCCACCGTGCCAAGTGGCCGCGTATTCCAATGGGTGGCCCTTTATACTGGATCCGTACGGTGTCGCCACATGCAGAAGCTGTGTGGCACCCTCTGTGCTTGCTGTCGTATGATGAGGTGGTCTGATGGGAGGCAACGGAAGCTGATCAGCAGGTTGATGGCAGATGAGATCGCCGTGCTCGTACGTAGCCGCCGTGACCACGTTGTGCTCCAGGCAGTACGCAGCGCGCAGGAAGCAGAACTGCACAAAGAACAGCAGAGGGTTTAACCGCATGCTTTCGGTGCCACCGTGCCCAGTGGTCGCGTATTCCAATGAGTGGCCTTTTATACTGGATCCCTACGGTGTCGCCACATGCCGATGCGGCGTGGCGCCCTTTGTGCTTTCTGTCGTATGATGAGGTGGTCTGATGGGAGGCAACAGAAGCTGATCAGCAGGTTGATGGCATATGAGATCGCCGTGCTCGTACGTGGCCGCCGTGACCACGTTATGCTCCAGGCAGTACGCAGTGCGCAGGAGGCGGAACTGCACAAAGAACAGCAGAGGGTTTAACAGCATGCTTTCGGTGCCACCGTGCCCAGTGGTCGCGTATTCCAATGGGTGGCCCTTTATACGGGATCCGTACGGTGTCGCCACATGCAGAAGCTGTGTGGCACCCTCTGTGCTTGCTGTCGTATGATGAGGTGGTCTGATGGAAGGCAACAGAAGCTGATCAGCAGTTGATGGCAGATGAGATCACCGTGCTCGTACGTAGCCGCCGTGACCACGTTGTGCTCCAGGCAGTACGCAGCGCGCAGGAAGCAGAACTGCACAAAAAACAGCAGACGGT
Organism: Dermacentor albipictus; assembly: GCF_038994185.2. Taxonomy (NCBI): domain Eukaryota; kingdom Metazoa; phylum Arthropoda; class Arachnida; order Ixodida; family Ixodidae; genus Dermacentor; species Dermacentor albipictus. The sequence continues at coordinate 3,668,472 of NW_027225566.1, read as the reverse complement.
TTAACCGCATGCTTTCGGTGCCACCGTGCCCAGTGGTCGCGTATTCCAATGGGTGGCCCTTTATGCTCGATCCGTACGGTGTCGCCAAATGCAGAAGCGGCGTGGCGCCCTTTGTGATTTCTGTCGTATGATGAGGTGGTCTGATGGGAGGCAACGGAAGCTGATCAGCAGGTTGATGGCAGATGAGATCGCCGTGCTCGTACGTAGCCGCCGTGACCACGTTGTGCTCCAGGCAGTACGCAGTGCGCAGGAGGCAGAACTGCACAAAGAACAGCAGAGGGTTTAACCGCATGCTTTCGGTGCCACTGTGCCCAGTGGTCGCGTATTCCAATGGGTGGCCCTTTATACTTGATCCGTACGGTGTCGCCACATGCAGAAGCTGTGTGGCACCCTCTGTGCTTGCTGTCGTATGATGAGGTGGTCTGATGGGAGGCAACAGAAGCTGATCAGCAGGTTGATGGCAGATGAGATCGCCGTGCTCGTACGTAGCCGCCGTGACCACGTTGTGCTCCAGGCAGTACGCAGTGCACAGGAGGCAGAACTGCACAAAGAACAGCAGAGGGTTTAACCGCATGCTTTAGGTGCCACCGTGCCCAGTGGTCGCGTATTCCAATGGGTGGCCCTTTATACTGGATCCGTACGGTGTCGCCAAATGCAGAAGCGGCGTTGCGCCCTTTGTGCTTTCTGTCGTATGACGAGGTGGTCTGATGGGAGGCAACAGAAGCTGATCAGAAGGTTGATGGCAGATGAGATCGCCGTGCTCGTACGTAGCCGACGTGACCACGTTGTGCTCCAGGCGGTACGCAGTGCGCAGGAGGCAGAACTGCACAAAGCACAGCAGAGGGTTTAACCGCATGCTTTCGGTGCCGCCGTGCCCAGTGGTCGCGTATTCCAAGGGGTGGCCCTTTATACTGGATCCGTACGGTGTCGCCACAGGTAAAAGCGGCGTGGCGCCCTTTGTGCTTTCTGTCGTATGATGAGGTGGTCTGATGGGAGGCAACAGAAGCTGATGAGCAGGTTGATGACAGATGAGATAGCCGTGCTCGTACGTAGCTGCCGTGACCACGTTGTGCTCTAGGCAGTACGGAGTGCGCAGGAGGCAGAACTGCACAAAGAACAGCAGAGGGTTTAACCGCATGCTTTCGGTGCCACTGTGCCCAGTGGTCGCGTATTCCAATGGGTGGCCCTTTATACTTGATCCGTACGGTGTCGCCACATGCAGAAGCTGTGTGGCACCCTCTGTGCTTGCTGTCGTATGATGAGGTGGTCTGATGGGAGGCAACAGAAGCTGATCAGCAGGTTGATGGCAGATGAGATCGCCGTGCTCGTACGTAGCCGCCGTGACCACGTTGTGCTCCAGGCAGTACGCAGTGCACAGGAGGCAGAACTGCACAAAGAACAGCAGAGGGTTTAACCGCATGCTTTCGGTGCCACCGTGCCCAGTGGTCGCGTATTCCAATGGGTGGCCCTTTATACTGGATCCGTACGGTGTCGCCAAATGCAGAAGCGGCGTTGCGCCCTTTGTGCTTTCTGTCGTATGACGAGGTGGTCTGATGGGAGGCAACAGAAGCTGATCAGAAGGTTGATGGCAGATGAGATCGCCGTGCTCGTACGTAGCCGACGTGACCACGTTGTGCTCCAGGCGGTACGCAGTGCGCAGGAGGCAGAACTGCACAAAGCACAGCAGAGGGTTTAACCGCATGCTTTCGGTGCCGCCGTGCCCAGTGGTCGCGTATTCCAAGGGGTGGCCCTTTATACTGGATCCGTACGGTGTCGCCACATGTAAAAGCGGCGTGGCGCCCTTTGTGCTTTCTGTCGTATGATGAGGTGGTCTGATGGGAGGCAACAGAAGCTGATGAGCAGGTTGATGACAGATGAGATAGCCGTGCTCGTACGTAGCTGCCGTGACCACGTTGTGCTCTAGGCAGTACGGAGTGCGCAGGAGGCAGAACTGCACAAAGAACAGCAGAGGGTTTAACCGCATGCTTTCGGTGCCACTGTGCCCAGTGGTCGCGTATTCCAATGGGTGGCCCTTTATACTTGATCCGTACGGTGTCGCCACATGCAGAAGCTGTGTGGCACCCTCTGTGCTTGCTGTCGTATGATGAGGTGGTCTGATGGGAGGCAACAGAAGCTGATCAGCAGGTTGATGGCAGATGAGATCGCCGTGCTCGTACGTAGCCGCCGTGACCACGTTGTGCTCCAGGCAGTACGCAGCGCGCAGGAAGCAGGACTGCACAAAAAACAGCAGAGGGTTTAACCGCATGCTTTCCGTGCCGCCGTGCCCAGTGGTCGCGTATTCCAATGGGTGGCCCTCTATACTGGATCCGTACGGTGCCGCCACATGTAAAAGCGGCGTGGCGCCCTTTGTGCTTTCTGTCGTATGATGAGGTGGTCTGATGGGAGGCAACAGTATCTGATCAGCAGGTTGATGGTAGATGAGATCGCCGTGCTCGTACGTAGCCGCCGTGACCACGTTGTGCTCGAGGCAGTACGCAGTGCGCAGGAGGCAGAACTGCACAAAGAACAGCAGAGGATTTAACCGCATGCTTTCGGTGCCACCGTGCCCAGTGGTCGCGTATTCCAATGGGTGGCCCTTTATACTGGATCCGTACGGTGTCGCCACATGTAAAAGCGGCGTGCGCCCTTTGTGCTTTCTGTCGTGTGATGAGGTGGTCTGATGGAAGGCAACAGAAGCTGATCAGCAGGTTGATCGCAGATGAGATCGCCGTGCTCGTACGTAGCCGCCGTGACCACGTTGTGCTCCAGGCAGTACGCAGTGCGCAGGAGGCAGAACTGCACAAAGAACAGCAGAGGGTTTAACCGCATGCTTTCGGTGCCACTGTGCCCAGTGGTCGCGTATTCCAATGGGTGGCCCTCTATACTGGATCCGTACGGTGTCGCCACATGTAAAAGCGGCGTGGCACCCTTTGTGCTTTCTGCCGTATGATGAAGTGGTCTGATGGGAGGCAACAGAAGCTGATCATCAGGTTGATGGCAGATGAGATTGCCGTGCTCGCACGTAGCCACCGTGACCACGTTGTGCTCCAGGCAGTACGCAGTGCGCAGGAGGCAGAACTGCACAAAGAACAGCAGAGGGTTTAGCCGCATGCTTTCGGTGCCACCGTGCCCAGCGGTCGCGTATTCCAATGGGTGGCCCTTTATACTGGATCCGTACGGTGTCGCCACATGCAGAAGCTGTGTGGCACCCTCTGTGCTTGCTGTCGTATGATGAGGTGGTCTGATGGGAGGCAAGAGAAGCTGATCAGCAGGTTGATGGCAGATGAGATCGCCGTGCTCGTACGTAGCCGCCGTGACCACGTTGTGCTCCAGGCAGTACGCAGTGCGCAGGAGGCAGAACTGCACAAAGAACAGCAGAGGGTTTAACCGCATGCTTTTGGTGCCACCGTGCCCAGTGGTCGCGTATTCCAATGGGTGGCCCTTTATACTGGATCCGTACGGTGTCGCCACATGCCGATGCGGCGTGGCGCCTTTTGTGCTTTCTGTCGTATGATGAGGTGGTCTGATGGAAGGCAACAGAAGCTGATCAGCAGGTTGATGGCAGATGAGATCGCCGTGCTCGTACGTAGCCGCCGTGACCACATTGTGCTCCAGGCAGTACACAGCACGCAGGAAGCAGAACTGCACAAAAAACAGCAGAGGGTTTAACCGCCTGCTTTCGGTGCCACCGTGCCCAGTGGTCGCGTATTCCAATGGGTGGCCCTTTATACTGGATCCGTACGGTGTCGCCAAATGCAGAAGCGGCGTTGCGCCCTTTGTGCTTTCTGTCGTATGACGAGGTGGTCTGATGGGAGGCAACAGAAGCTGATCAGAAGGTTGATGGCATATGAGATCGCCGTGCTCGTACGTAGCCGACGTGACCACGTTGTCCTCCAGGCGGTACGCAGTGCGCAGGAGGCAGAACTGCACAAAGAACAGCAGAGGGTTTAACCGCATGCTTTCGGTGCCACCGTGCCCAGTGGTCGCGTATCCCAATGGGTGGCCCTCTATACTGGATCCGTACGGTGTCGCCACATGTGAAAGCGGCGTGGCGCCCTTTGTGCTTTCTGTCGTATGATGAGGTGGTCTGATGGGAGGCAACAGAAGCTGATCAGCAGGTTGATGGCAGATGAGATCGCCGTGCTCGTACGTAGCCCCCGTGACCACGTTGTGCTCCAGGCAGTACGCAGTGCGCAGGAGGCAGAACTGCACAAAGAACAGCAGAGGGTTTAACCGCATGCTTTCGGTGCCGCCGTGCCCAGTGGTCGCGTATTCCAATGGGTGGCCCTTTATACTGGATCCGTACGGTGTCGCCAAATGCAGAAGCGGCGTGGCGCCCTTTGTGCTTTCTGTCGTATGATGAGGTGGTCTGATGGGAGGCAACAGAAGCTGATCAGCAGGTTGATGGCAGATGAGATCGCCGTGCTCGTACGTAGCCCCCGTGACCACGTTGTGCTCCAGGCAGTACGCAGTGCGCAGGAGGCAGAACTGCACAAAGAACAGCAGAGGGTTTAACCGCATGCTTTCGGTGCCACTGTGCCCAGTGGTCGCGTATTCCAATGGGTGGCCCTCTATACTGGATCCGTACGGTGTCGCCACATGTAAAAGCGGCGTGGCGCCCTTTGTGCTTTCTGCCGTATGATGAGGTGGTCTGATGGGAGGCAACAGAAGCTGATCATCAGGTTGATGGCAGATGAGATTGCCGTGCTCGCACGTAGCCGCCGTGACCACGTTGTGCTCCAGGCAGTACGCAGTGCGCAGGAGGCAGAACTGCACAAAGAACAGCAGAGGGTTTAGCCGCATGCTTTCGGTGCCACCGTGCCCAGCGGTCGCGTATTCCAATGGGTGGCCCTTTATACTGGATCCGTACGGTGTCGCCACATGCAGAAGCTGTGTGGCACCCTCTGTGCTTGCTGTCGTATGATGAGGTGGTCTGATGGGAGGCAAGAGAAGCTGATCAGCAGGTTGATGGCAGATGAGATCGCCGTGCTCGTACGTAGCCGCCGTGACCACGTTGTGCTCCAGGCAGTACGCAGTGCGCAGGAGGCAGAACTGCACAAAGAACAGCAGAGGGTTTAACCGCATGCTTTCGGTGCCACCGTGCCCAGTGGTCGCGTATTCCAATGAGTGGACTTTTATACTGGATCCCTACGGTGTCGCCACATGCCGATATGGCGTGGCGCCCTTTGTGCTTTCTGTCGTATGATGAGGTGGTCTGATGGGAGGCAACAGAAGCTGATCAGCAGGTTGATGGCATATGAGATCGCCGTGCTCGTACGTAGCCGCCGTGACCAGGTTGTGCTCCAGGCAGTACGCAGCGCGCAGGAAGCAGAACTGCACAAAAAACAGCAGAGGGTTTAACCGCATGCTTTCGGTGCCACCGTGCCAAGTGGCCGCGTATTCCAATGGGTGGCCCTTTATACTGGATCCGTACGGTGTCGCCACATGCAGAAGCTGTGTGGCACCCTCTGTGCTTGCTGTCGTATGATGAGGTGGTCTGATGGGAGGCAACGGAAGCTGATCAGCAGGTTGATGGCAGATGAGATCGCCGTGCTCGTACGTAGCCGCCGTGACCACGTTGTGCTCCAGGCAGTACGCAGCGCGCAGGAAGCAGAACTGCACAAAGAACAGCAGAGGGTTTAACCGCATGCTTTCGGTGCCACCGTGCCCAGTGGTCGCGTATTCCAATGAGTGGCCTTTTATACTGGATCCCTACGGTGTCGCCACATGCCGATGCGGCGTGGCGCCCTTTGTACTTTCTGTCGTATGATGAGGTGGTCTGATGGGAGGCAACAGAAGCTGATCAGCAGGTTGATGGCATATGAGATCGCCGTGCTCGTACGTGGCCGCCGTGACCACGTTGTGCTCCAGGCAGTACGCAGTGCGCAGGAGGCGGAACTGCACAAAGAACAGCAGAGGGTTTAACCGCATGCTTTCGGTGCCACCGTGCCCAGTGGTCGCGTATTCCAATGGGTGGCCCTTTATACGGGATCCGTACGGTGTCGCCACATGCAGAAGCTGTGTGGCACCCTCTGTGCTTGCTGTCGTATGATGAGGTGGTCTGATGGAAGGCAACAGAAGCTGATCAGCAGTTGATGGCAGATGAGATCGCCGTGCTCGTACGTAGCCGCCGTGACCACGTTGTGCTCCAGGCAGTACGCAGCGCGCAGGAAGCAGAACTGCACAAAAAACAGCAGACGGTTTAACCGCATGCTTTCGGTGCCACCGTGCCCAGTGGTCGCGTATTCCAATGGGTGGCCCTTTATGCTCGATCCGTACGGTGTCGCCAAATGCAGAAGCGGCGTGGCGCCCTTTGTGATTTCTGTCGTATGATGAGGTGGTCTGATGGGAGGCAACAGAAGCTGATCAGCAGGTTGATGGCAGATGAGATCGCCGTGCTCGTACGTAGCCGCCGTGACCACGTTGTGCTCCAGGCAGTACGCAGTGCGCAGGAGGCAGAACTGCACAAAGAACAGCAGAGGGTTTAACCGCATGCTTTCGGTGCCACTGTGCCCAGTGGTCGCGTATTCCAATGGGTGGCCCTTTATACTTGATCCGTACGGTGTCGCCACATGCAGAAGCTGTGTGGCACCCTCTGTGCTTGCTGTCGTATGATGAGGTGGTCTGATGGGAGGCAACAGAAGCTGATCAGCAGGTTGATGGCAGATGAGATCGCCGTGCTCGTACGTAGCCGCCGTGACCACGTTGTGCTCCAGGCAGTACGCAGTGCACAGGAGGCAGAACTGCACAAAGAACAGCAGAGGGTTTAACCGCATGCTTTCGGTGCCACCGTGCCCAGTGGTCGCGTATTCCAATGGGTGGCCCTTTATACTGGATCCGTACGGTGTCGCCAAATGCAGAAGCGGCGTTGCGCCCTTTGTGCTTTCTGTCGTATGACGAGGTGGTCTGATGGGAGGCAACAGAAGCTGATCAGAAGGTTGATGGCAGATGAGATCGCCGTGCTCGTACGTAGCCGACGTGACCACGTTGTGCTCCAGGCGGTACGCAGTGCGCAGGAGGCAGAACTGCACAAAGAACAGCAGAGGGTTTAACCGCATGCTTTCGGTGCCACCGTGACCAGTGGTCGCGTATTCCAATGGGTGGCACTCTATACTGGATCCGTACGGTGTCGCCACATGTAAAAGCGGCGTGGCGCCCTTTGTGCTTTCTGTCGTATGATGAGGTGGTCTGATGGGAGGCAACAGAGGCTGATCAGCAGGTTGATGGCACATGAGATTGCCGTGCTCGTACGTAGCCGCCGTGACCACGTTGTGCTCCAGGCAGTACGCAGTGCGCAGGAGGCAGAACTGCACAAAGCACAGCAGAGGGTTTAACCGCATGCTTTCGGTGCCGCCGTGCCCAGTGGTCGCGTATTCCAAGGGGTGGCCCTTTATACTGGATCCGTACGGTGTCGCCACATGTAAAAGCGGCGTGGCGCCCTTTGTGCTTTCTGTCGTATGATGAGGTGGTCTGATGGGAGGCAACAGAAGCTGATGAGCAGGTTGATGACAGATGAGATAGCCGTGCTCGTACGTAGCTGCCGTGACCACGTTGTGCTCTAGGCAGTACGGAGTGCGCAGGAGGCAGAACTGCACAAAGAACAGCAGAGGGCTTAACCGCATGCTTTCGGTGCCACCGTGCCCAGTGGTCGCGTATTCCAATGGGTTGCCCTTTATAATTGATCCTTACGGTTTCGCCACATGCAGAAGCTGTGTGGCACCCTCTGTGCTTGCTTTCGTATGATGAGGTGGTCTGATGGGAGGCAACAGAATCTGATCAGCAGGTTGATGGTAGATGAGATCGCCGTGCTGGTACGTAGCCGCCGTAACCACGTTGTGCTCCAGGCAGTACGCAGTACGCAGGAGGCAGAACTGCACAAAGAACAGCAGAGGGTTTAACCGCATGCTTTCGGTGCCACCGTGCCCAGTGGTCGCGTATTCCAATGGGTGGCCCTTTATACTGGATCCGTACGGTGTCGCCACATGCAGAAGCTGTGTGGCACCCTCTGTGCTTGCTGTCGTATGATGAGGTGGTCTGATGGAAGGCAACAGAAGCTGATCAGCAGTTGATGGCAGATGAGATCGCCGTGCTCGTACGTAGCCGCCGTGACCACGTTGTGCTCCAGGCAGTACGCAGCGCGCAGGAAGCAGAACTGCACAAAAAACAGCAGAGGGTTTAACCGCATGCTTTCCGTGCCACCGTGCCAAGTGGTCGCGTATTCCAATGGGTGGCCCTCTATACTGGATCCGTACGGTGTCGCCACATGTAAAAGCGGCGTGGCGCCCTTTGTGCTTTCTGTCGTATGATGAGGTGGTCTGATGGGAAGCAACAGAAGCTGATCAGCAGGTTGATGGCAGATGAGATCGCCGTGCTCGTACGTAGCCACCGTGACCACGTTGTGCTCCAGGCAGTACGCAGTGCGCAGGAGGCAGAACTGCACAAAGAACAGCAGAGGGTTTAACCGCGTGCTTTCGGTGCCGCCGTGCCCAGTGGTCGCGTATTCCAATGGGTGGCCCTCTATACTGGATCCGTACGGTGCCGCCACATGTAAAAGCGGCGTGGCGCCCTTTGTGCTTTCTGTCGTATGATGAGGTGGTCTGATCGGAGGCAACAGAAGCTGATCAGCAGGTTGATGGCAGATGAGTTTGCGTGCTCGCACGTGGCCGCCGTGACCACGTTGTGCTCCAGGCAGTACGCAGTGCGCAGGAGGCAGAACTGCACAAAGAACAGCAGAGGGTTTAACCGCATGCTTTCGTTGCCGCCGTGCCCAGTGGTCGCGTATTCCAAGGGGTGGCCCTTTATACTGGATCCGTACGGTGTCGCCACATGTAAAAGCGGCGTGGCGCCCTTTGTGCTTTCTGTCGTATGATGAGGTGGCCTGATGGGAGGCAACAGAAGCTGATCAGCAGGTTGATGGCAGATGAGATCGCCGTGCTCGTACGTAGCCGCCGTGACCACATTGTGCTCCAGGCAGTACGCAGCGCGCAGGAAGCAGAACTGCACCAAAAACAGCAGAGGGTTTAACCGCATGCTTTCGGTGCCACCGTGCCCAGTGGTCGCGTATTCCAATGGGTGGCCCTTTATACTGGATCCGTACGGTGTCGCCAAATGCAGAAGCGGCGTTGCGCCCTTTGTGCTTTCTGTCGTATGATGAGGTGGTCTGATGGGAGGCAACAGAAGCTGATCAGCAGGTTGATGGCATATGAGATCGCCGTGCTCGTACGTAGCCGCCGTGACCAGGTTGTGCTCCAGGCAGTATGCAGCGCGCAGGAAGCAGAACTGCACAAAAAACAGCAGAGGGTTTAACCGCATGCTTTCGGTGCCACCGTGCCAAGTGGCCGCGTATTCCAATGGGTGGCCCTTTATACTGGATCCGTACGGTGTCGCCACATGCAGAAGCTGTGTGGCACCCTCTGTGCTTGCTGTCGTATGATGAGGTGGTCTGATGGGAGGCAACGGAAGCTGATCAGCAGGTTGATGGCAGATGAGATCGCCGTGCTCGTACGTAGCCGCCGTGACCACGTTGTGCTCCAGGCAGTACGCAGCGCGCAGGAAGCAGAACTGCACAAAGAACAGCAGAGGGTTTAACCGCATGCTTTCGGTGCCACCGTGCCCAGTGGTCGCGTATTCCAATGAGTGGCCTTTTATACTGGATCCCTACGGTGTCGCCACATGCCGATGCGGCCTGGCGCCCTTTGTACTTTCTGTCGTATGATGAGGTGGTCTGATGGGAGGCAACAGAAGCTGATCAGCAGGTTGATGGCATATGAGATCGCCGTGCTCGTACGTGGCCGCCGTGACCACGTTGTGCTCCAGGCAGTACGCAGTGCGCAGGAGGCGGAACTGCACAAAGAACAGCAGAGGGTTTAACCGCATGCTTTCGGTGCCACCGTGCCCAGTGGTCGCGTATTCCAATGGGTGGCCCTTTATACGGGATCCGTACGGTGTCGCCACATGCAGAAGCTGTGTGGCACCCTCTGTGCTTGCTGTCGTATGATGAGGTGGTCTGATGGAAGGCAACAGAAGCTGATCAGCAGTTGATGGCAGATGAGATCGCCGTGCTCGTACGTAGCCGCCGTGACCACGTTGTGCTCCAGGCAGTACGCAGCGCGCAGGAAGCAGAACTGCACAAAAAACAGCAGACGGTTTAACCGCATGCTTTCGGTGCCACCGTGCCCAGTGGTCGCGTATTCCAATGGGTGGCCCTTTATGCTCGATCCGTACGGTGTCGCCAAATGCAGAAGCGGCGTGGCGCCCTTTGTGATTTCTGTCGTATGATGAGGTGGTCTGATGGGAGGCAACAGAAGCTGATCAGCAGGTTGATGGCAGATGAGATCGCCGTGCTCGTACGTAGCCGCCGTGACCACGTTGTGCTCCAGGCAGTACGCAGTGCGCAGGAGGCAGAACTGCACAAAGAACAGCAGAGGGTTTAACCGCATGCTTTCGGTGCCACTGTGCCCAGTGGTCGCGTATTCCAATGGGTGGCCCTTTATACTTGATCCGTACGGTGTCGCCACATGCAGAAGCTGTGTGGCACCCTCTGTGCTTGCTGTCGTATGATGAGGTGGTCTGATGGGAGGCAACAGAAGCTGATCAGCAGGTTGATGGCAGATGAGATCGCCGTGCTCGTACGTAGCCGCCGTGACCACGTTGTGCTCCAGGCAGTACGCAGTGCACAGGAGGCAGAACTGCACAAAGAACAGCAGAGGGTTTAACCGCATGCTTTCGGTGCCACCGTGCCCAGTGGTCGCGTATTCCAATGGGTGGCCCTTTATACTGGATCCGTACGGTGTCGCCAAATGCAGAAGCGGCGTTGCGCCCTTTGTGCTTTCTGTCGTATGACGAGGTGGTCTGATGGGAGGCAACAGAAGCTGATCAGAAGGTTGATGGCAGATGAGATCGCCGTGCTCGTACGTAGCCGACGTGACCACGTTGTGCTCCAGGCGGTACGCAGTGCGCAGGAGGCAGAACTGCACAAAGAACAGCAGAGGGTTTAACCGCATGCTTTCGGTGCCACCGTGACCAGTGGTCGCGTATTCCAATGGGTGGCACTCTATACTGGATCCGTACGGTGTCGCCACATGTAAAAGCGGCGTGGCGCCCTTTGTGCTTTCTGTCGTATGATGAGGTGGTCTGATGGGAGGCAACAGAGGCTGATCAGCAGGTTGATGGCACATGAGATTGCCGTGCTCGTACGTAGCCGCCGTGACCACGTTGTGCTCCAGGCAGTACGCAGTGCGCAGGAGGCAGAACTGCACAAAGCACAGCAGAGGGTTTAACCGCATGCTTTCGGTGCCGCCGTGCCCAGTGGTCGCGTATTCCAAGGGGTGGCCCTTTATACTGGATCCGTACGGTGTCGCCACATGTAAAAGCGGCGTGGCGCCCTTTGTGCTTTCTGTCGTATGATGAGGTGGTCTGATGGGAGGCAACAGAAGCTGATGAGCAGGTTGATGACAGATGAGATAGCCGTGCTCGTACGTAGCTGCCGTGACCACGTTGTGCTCTAGGCAGTACGGAGTGCGCAGGAGGCAGAACTGCACAAAGAACAGCAGAGGGCTTAACCGCATGCTTTCGGTGCCACCGTGCCCAGTGGTCGCGTATTCCAATGGGTTGCCCTTTATAATTGATCCTTACGGTTTCGCCACATGCAGAAGCTGTGTGGCACCCTCTGTGCTTGCTTTCGTATGATGAGGTGGTCTGATGGGAGGCAACAGAATCTGATCAGCAGGTTGATGGTAGATGAGATCGCCGTGCTGGTACGTAGCCGCCGTAACCACGTTGTGCGCCAGGCAGTACGCAGTACGCAGGAGGCAGAACTGCACAAAGAACAGCAGAGGGTTTAACCGCATGCTTTCGGTGCCACCGTGCCCAGTGGTCGCGTATTCCAATGGGTGGCCCTTTATACTGGATCCGTACGGTGTCGCCACATGCAGAAGCTGTGTGGCACCCTCTGTGCTTGCTGTCGTATGATGAGGTGGTCTGATGGAAGGCAACAGAAGCTGATCAGCAGTTGATGGCAGATGAGATCGCCGTGCTCGTACGTAGCCGCCGTGACCACGTTGTGCTCCAGGCAGTACGCAGCGCGCAGGAAGCAGAACTGCACAAAAAACAGCAGAGGGTTTAACCGCATGCTTTCCGTGCCACCGTGCCAAGTGGTCGCGTATTCCAATGGGTGGCCCTCTATACTGGATCCGTACGGTGTCGCCACATGTAAAAGCGGCGTGGCGCCCTTTGTGCTTTCTGTCGTATGATGAGGTGGTCTGATGGGAAGCAACAGAAGCTGATCAGCAGGTTGATGGCAGATGAGATCGCCGTGCTCGTACGTAGCCACCGTGACCACGTTGTGCTCCAGGCAGTACGCAGTGCGCAGGAGGCAGAACTGCACAAAGAACAGCAGAGGGTTTAACCGCGTGCTTTCGGTGCCGCCGTGCCCAGTGGTCGCGTATTCCAATGGGTGGCCCTCTATACTGGATCCGTACGGTGCCGCCACATGTAAAAGCGGCGTGGCGCCCTTTGTGCTTTCTGTCGTATGATGAGGTGGTCTGATCGGAGGCAACAGAAGCTGATCAGCAGGTTGATGGCAGATGAGTTTGCGTGCTCGCACGTGGCCGCCGTGACCACGTTGTGCTCCAGGCAGTACGCAGTGCGCAGGAGGCAGAACTGCACAAAGAACAGCAGAGGGTTTAACCGCATGCTTTCGTTGCCGCCGTGCCCAGTGGTCGCGTATTCCAAGGGGTGGCCCTTTATACTGGATCCGTACGGTGTCGCCACATGTAAAAGCGGCGTGGCGCCCTTTGTGCTTTCTGTCGTATGATGAGGTGGCCTGATGGGAGGCAACAGAAGCTGATCAGCAGGTTGATGGCAGATGAGATCGCCGTGCTCGTACGTAGCCGCCGTGACCACATTGTGCTCCAGGCAGTACGCAGCGCGCAGGAAGCAGAACTGCACCAAAAACAGCAGAGGGTTTAACCGCATGCTTTCGGTGCCACCGTGCCCAGTGGTCGCGTATTCCAATGGGTGGCCCTTTATACTGGATCCGTACGGTGTCGCCAAATGCAGAAGCGGCGTTGCGCCCTTTGTGCTTTCTGTCGTATGATGAGGTGGTCTGATGGGAGGCAACAGAGGCTGATCAGCAGGTTGATGGCACATGAGATTGCCGTGCTCGTACGTAGCCGCCGTGACCACGTTGTGCTCCAGGCAGTACGCAGTGCACAGGAGGCAGAACTGCACAAAGAACAGCAGAGGGCTTAACCGCATGCTTTCGGTGCCACCGTGCCCAGTGGCCGCGTATTCCAATGGGTGGCCCTTTATACTGGATCCGTGCGGTGTCGCCACATGCAGAAGCTGTGTGGCACCCTCTGTGCTTGCTGTCGTATGATGAGGTGGTCTGATTGGAGGCAACAGAAGCTGATCAGCAGGTTGATGGCAGATGAGATCGCCGTGCTCGTACGTAGCCGCCGTGACCACGTTGTGCTCCAGGCAGTACGCAGCGCGCAGGAAGCATAACTGCACAAAAAAACAGCAGAGGGTTTAACCGCATGCTTCCGGTGTCATCGTGCCCAGTGGTCGCGTACTCCAATGGGTGGCCCTCTATACTGGATCCGTACGGTGTCGCCACATGTAAAAGCGGCGTGGCGCCCTTTGTGCTTTCTGTCGTATGATGAGGTGGTCTGATGGGAGGCAACAGAAGCTGATCAGCAGGTTGATGGCAGATGAGATCCTCGTGCTCGTACGTAGCCGCCGTGACCACGTTGTGCTCCAGGAAGTACGCAGTGCGCAGGAGGCAGAGCTACACAAAGAACAGCAGAGGGTTTAACCGCATGCTTTCGGTGCCGCCGTGTCCAGTGGTCGCGTATTCCAAGGGGTGGCCCTTTATACTGGATCCGTACGGTGTCGCCACATGCAGAAGCTGTGTGGCACCCTCTGTGCTTGCTATCGTATGATGAGGTGGTCTGATGGGAGGCAACAGAATCTGATCAGCAGGTTGATGGTAGATGAGATCGCCGTGCTCGTACGTAGCCGCTGTGATCACATTGTGCTCCAGGCAGTACGCAGTGCGCAGGAGGCAGAACTGCACAAAGAACAGCAGAGGGTTTAACCGCATGCTTTCGGTGCCACCGTGCCCAGTGGTCGCGTATTCCAATGGGTGGCCCTTTATACTGGATCCGTACGGTGTCGCCACATGTAAAAGCGGCGTGGCGCCCTTTGTGCTTTCTGTCGTATGATGAGGTGGTCTGATGGGAGGCAACAGAAGCTGATCAGCAGGTTGATGGCAGATGAGATCGCCGTGCTCGTACGTAGCCGCCGTGACCACGTTGTGCTCCAGGCAGTACGCAGTGCGCAGGAAGCAGACCTGCACAAAGAACAGCAGAGGGATTAACCGCATGCTTTCGGTGCCACCGTGCCCAGTGGTCGCGTATTCCAATGGGTGGCCCTTTATACTGGATCCGTACGGTGTCGCCACATGCAGAAGCGGCACCCTTTGCGCTTTCTGTCGTATGATGAGGTGGTCTGATGGGAGGCAACAGAAGCTGATCAGCAGGTTGATGGCAGATGAGATCGCCGTGCTCGTACGTAGCCGCCGTGACCACGTTGTGCTCCAGGCAGTACGCAGTGCGCAGGAGGCAGAACTGCACAAAGAACAGCAGAGGGTTTAACCGCATGCTTTCGGTGCCACTGTGCCCAGTGGTCGCGTATTCCAATGGGTGGCCCTTTATACTTGATCCGTACGGTGTCGCCACATGCAGAAGCTGTGTGGCACCCTCTGTGCTTGCTGTCGTATGATGAGGTGGTCTGATGGGAGGCAACAGAAGCTGATCAGCAGGTTGATGGCAGATGAGATCGCCGTGCTCGTACGTAGCCGCCGTGACCACATTGTGCTCCAGGCAGTACGCAGTGCACAGGAGGCAGAACTGCACAAAGAACAGCAGAGGGTTTAACCGCATGCTTTCGGTGCCACCGTGCCCAGTGGTCGCGTATTCCAATGGGTGGCCCTTTATACTGGATCCGTACGGTGTCGCCAAATGCAGAAGCGGCGTTGCGCCCTTTGTGCTTTCTGTCGTATGACGAGGTGGTCTGATGGGAGGCAACAGAAGCTGATCAGAAGGTTGATGGCAGATGAGATCGCCGTGCTCGTACGTAGCCGACGTGACCACGTTGTGCTCCAGGCGGTACGCAGTGCGCAGGAGGCAGAACTGCACAAAGAACAGCAGAGGGTTTAACCGCATGCTTTCGGTGCCACCGTGACAAGTGGTCGCGTATTCCAATGGGTGGCACTCTATACTGGATCCGTACGGTGTCGCCACATGTAAAAGCGGCGTGGCGCCCTTTGTGCTTTCTGTCGTATGATGAGGTGGTCTGATGGGAGGCAACAGAGGCTGATCAGCAGGTTGATGGCACATGAGATTGCCGTGCTCGTACGTAGCCGCCGTGACCACGTTGTGCTCCAGGCAGTACGCAGTGCGCAGGAGGCAGAACTGCACAAAGCACAGCAGAGGGTTTAACCGCATGCTTTCGGTGCCGCCGTGCCCAGTGGTCGCGTATTCCAAGGGGTGGCCCTTTATACTGGATCCGTACGGTGTCGCCACATGTAAAAGCGGCGTGGCGCCCTTTGTGCTTTCTGTCGTATGATGAGGTGGTCTGATGGGAGGCAACAGAAGCTGATGAGCAGGTTGATGACAGATGAGATAGCCGTGCTCGTACGTAGCTGCCGTGACCACGTTGTGCTCTAGGCAGTACGGAGTGCGCAGGAGGCAGAACTGCACAAAGAACAGCAGAGGGTTTAACCGCATGCTTTCGGTGCCACCGTGCCCAGTGGTCGCGTATTCCAATGGGTTGCCCTTTATAATTGATCCTTACGGTTTCGCCACATGCAGAAGCTGTGTGGCACCCTCTGTGCTTGCTTTCGTATGATGAGGTGGTCTGATGGGAGGCAACAGAATCTGATCAGCAGGTTGATGGTAGATGAGATCGCCGTGCTGGTACGTAGCCGCCGTAACCACGTTGTGCTCCAGGCAGTACGCAGTACGCAGGAGGCAGAACTGCACAAAGAACAGCAGAGGGTTTAACCGCATGCTTTCGGTGCCACCGTGCCCAGTGGTCGCGTATTCCAATGGGTGGCCCTTTATACTGGATCCGTACGGTGTCGCCACATGCAGAAGCTGTGTGGCACCCTCTGTGCTTGCTGTCGTATGATGAGGTGGTCTGATGGAAGGCAACAGAAGCTGATCAGCAGTTGATGGCAGATGAGATCGCCGTGCTCGTACGTAGCCGCCGTGACCACGTTGTGCTCCAGGCAGTACGCAGCGCGCAGGAAGCAGAACTGCACAAAAAACAGCAGAGGGTTTAACCGCATGCTTTCCGTGCCACCGTGCCAAGTGGTCGCGTATTCCAATGGGTGGCCCTCTATACTGGATCCGTACGGTGTCGCCACATGTAAAAGCGGCGTGGCGCCCTTTGTGCTTTCTGTCGTATGATGAGGTGGTCTGATGGGAAGCAACAGAAGCTGATCAGCAGGTTGATGGCAGATGAGATCGCCGTGCTCGTACGTAGCCACCGTGACCACGTTGTGCTCCAGGCAGTACGCAGTGCGCAGGAGGCAGAACTGCACAAAGAACAGCAGAGGGTTTAACCGCGTGCTTTCGGTGCCGCCGTGCCCAGTGGTCGCGTATTCCAATGGGTGGCCCTCTATACTGGATCCGTACGGTGCCGCCACATGTAAAAGCGGCGTGGCGCCCTTTGTGCTTTCTGTCGTATGATGAGGTGGTCTGATCGGAGGCAACAGAAGCTGATCAGCAGGTTGATGGCAGATGAGTTTGCGTGCTCGCACGTAGCCGCCGTGACCACGTTGTGCTCCAGGCAGTACGCAGTGCGCAGGAGGCAGAACTGCACAAAGAACAGCAGAGGGTTTAACCGCATGCTTTCGTTGCCGCCGTGCCCAGTGGTCGCGTATTCCAAGGGGTGGCCCTTTATACTGGATCCGTACGGTGTCGCCACATGTAAAAGCGGCGTGGCGCCCTTTGTGCTTTCTGTCGTATGATGAGGTGGCCTGATGGGAGGCAACAGAAGCTGATCAGCAGGTTGATGGCAGATGAGATCGCCGTGCTCGTACGTAGCCGCCATGACCACATTGTGCTCCAGGCAGTACGCAGCGCGCAGGAAGCAGAACTGCACCAAAAACAGCAGAGGGTTTAACCGCATGCTTTCGGTGCCACCGTGCCCAGTGGTCGCGTATTCCAATGGGTGGCCCTTTATACTGGATCCGTACGGTGTCGCCAAATGAAGAAGCGGCGTTGCGCCCTTTGTGCTTTCTGTCGTATGATGAGGTGGTCTGATGGGAGGCAACAGAGGCTGATCAGCAGGTTGATGGCACATGAGATTGCCGTGCTCGTACGTAGCCGCCGTGACCACGTTGTGCTCCAGGCAGTACGCAGTGCGCAGGAGGCAGAACTGCACAAAGAACAGCAGAGGGCTTAACCGCATGCTTTCGGTGCCACCGTGCCCAGTGGCCGCGTATTCCAATGGGTGGCCCTTTATACTGGATCCGTGCGGTGTCGCCACATGCAGAAGCTGTGTGGCACCCTCTGTGCTTGCTGTCGTATGATGAGGTGGTCTGATTGGAGGCAACAGAAGCTGATCAGCAGGTTGATGGCAGATGAGATCGCCGTGCTCGTACGTAGCCGCCGTGACCACGTTGTGCTCCAGGCAGTACGCAGCGCGCAGGAAGCATAACTGCACAAAAAAACAGCAGAGGGTTTAACCGCATGCTTCCGGTGTCATCGTGCCCAGTGGTCGCGTACTCCAATGGGTGGCCCTCTATACTGGATCCGTACGGTGTCGCCACATGTAAAAGCGGCGTGGCGCCCTTTGTGCTTTCTGTCGTATGATGAGGTGGTCTGATGGGAGGCAACAGAAGCTGATCAGCAGGTTGATGGCAGATGAGATCCTCGTGCTCGTACGTAGCCGCCGTGACCACGTTGTGCTCCAGGAAGTACGCAGTGCGCAGGAGGCAGAGCTACACAAAGAACAGCAGAGGGTTTAACCGCATGCTTTCGGTGCCGCCGTGTCCAGTGGTCGCGTATTCCAAGGGGTGGCCCTTTATACTGGATCCGTACGGTGTCGCCACATGCAGAAGCTGTGTGGCACCCTCTGTGCTTGCTATCGTATGATGAGGTGGTCTGATGGGAGGCAACAGAATCTGATCAGCAGGTTGATGGTAGATGAGATCGCCGTGCTCGTACGTAGCCGCTGTGATCACATTGTGCTCCAGGCAGTACGCAGTGCGCAGGAGGCAGAACTGCACAAAGAACAGCAGAGGGTTTAACCGCATGCTTTCGGTGCCACCGTGCCCAGTGGTCGCGTATTCCAATGGGTGGCCCTTTATACTGGATCCGTACGGTGTCGCCACATGTAAAAGCGGCGTGGCGCCCTTTGTGCTTTCTGTCGTATGATGAGGTGGTCTGATGGGAGGCAACAGAAGCTGATCAGCAGGTTGATGGCAGATGAGATCGCCGTGCTCGTACGTAGCCGCCGTGACCACGTTGTGCTCCAGGCAGTACGCAGTGCGCAGGAAGCAGACCTGCACAAAGAACAGCAGAGGGATTAACCGCATGCTTTCGGTGCCACCGTGCCCAGTGGTCGCGTATTCCAATGGGTGGCCCTTTATACTGGATCCGTACGGTGTCGCCACATGCAGAAGCGGCGTGGCACCCTTTGCGCTTTCTGTCGTATGATGAGGTGGTCTGATGGGAGGCAACAGAAGCTGATCAGCAGGTTGATGGCAGATGAGATCGCCGTGCTCGTACGTAGCCGCCGTGACCACGTTGTGCTCCAGGCAGCACGCAGTGCGCAGGAGGCAGAACTGCACAAAGAACAGCAGAGGGTTTAACCGCATGCTTTTGGTGCCACCGTGCCCAGTGGCCGCGTATTCCAATGGGTGGCCCTTTATACTGGATCCGTACGGTGTCGCCATATGCAGAAGCTGCGTGGCACCCTCTGTGCTTGCTGTCGTATGATGAGGTGGTCTGATGGGAGGCTACAGAAGCTGATCAGCAGGTTGATGGCAGGTGAGATCGCCGTCCTCGTATGTAGCCGCCGTGACCACGTTGTGCTCCAGGCAGTACGCAGTGCGCAGGAGGCAGAACTACACAAAGAACAGCAGAGGGTTTAACCGCATGCTTTCGGTGCCACCGTGCCCAGTGGTCGCGTATTCCAATGGGTGGCCCTTTATACTGGATCCGTACGGTGTCGCCACATGCAGAAGCTGTGTGGCACTCTCTGTGCTTGCTGTCGTATGATGAGGTGGTCTGATGGGAAGCAACAGAATCTGATCAGCAGGTTGATGGTAGATGAGATCGCCGTGCTCGTACGTAGCCGCCGTGACCACGTTGTGCTCCAGGCAGTACGCAGTGCGCAGGAGGCAGAACTGCACAAAGAATAGCAGAGGGTTTAACCGCATGCTTTCGGTGCCACCGTGCCCAGTGGCCGCGTATTCCAATGGGTGGCCCTTTATAATTGATCCTTACGGTTTCGCCACATGCAGAAGCTGTGTGGCACCCTCTGTGCTTGCTTTCGTATGATGAGGTGGTCTGATGGGAGGCAACAGAGGCTGATCAGCAGGTTGATGGCACATGAGATTGCCGTGCTCGTACGTAGCCGCCGTGACCACGTTGTGCTCCAGGCAGTACGCAGTGCGCAGGAGGCAGAACTGCACAAAGCACAGCAGAGGGTTTAACCGCATGCTTTCGGTGCCGCCGTGCCCAGTGGTCGCGTATTCCAAGGGGTGGCACTCTATACTGGATCCGTACGGTGTCGCCACATGTAAAAGCGGCGTGGCGCCCTTTGTGCTTTCTGTCGTATGATGAGGTGGTCTGATGGGAGGCTACAGAAGCTGATCAGCAGGTTGATGGCAGGTGAGATCGCCGTCCTCGTACGTAGCCGCCGTGACCACGTTGTGCTCCAGGCAGTACGCAGTGCGCAGGAGGCAGAACTACACAAAGAACAGCAGAGGGTTTAACCGCATGCTTTCGGTGCCACCGTGCCTAGTGGTCGCGTATTCCAATGGGTGGCCCTTTATACTGGATCCGTACGGTGTCGCCACATGCAGAAGCTGTGTGGCACTCTCTGTGCTTGCTGTCGTATGATGAGGTGGTCTGATGGGAAGCAACAGAATCTGATCAGCAGGTTGATGGTAGATGAGATCGCCGTGCTCGTACGTAGCCGCCGTGACCACGTTGTGCTCCAGGCAGTACGCAGTGCGCAGGAGGCAGAACTGCACAAAGAATAGCAGAGGGTTTAACCGCATGCTTTCGGTGCCACCGTGCCCAGTGGCCGCGTATTCCAATGGGTGGCCCTTTATAATTGATCCTTACGGTTTCGCCACATGCAGAAGCTGTGTGGCACCCTCTGTGCTTGCTTTCGTATGATGAGGTGGTCTGATGGGAGGCAACAGAGGCTGATCAGCAGGTTGATGGCACATGAGATTGCCGTGCTCGTACGTAGCCGCCGTGACCACGTTGTGCTCCAGGCAGTACGCAGTGCGCAGGAGGCAGAACTGCACAAAGAATAGCAGAGGGTATAACCGCATGCTTTCGGTGCCACCGTGCCCAGTGGCCGCGTATTCCAATGGGTGGCCCTTTATAATTGATCCTTACGGTTTCGCCACATGCAGAAGCTGTGTGGCACCCTCTGTGCTTGCTTTCGTATGATGAGGTGGTCTGATGGGAAGCAACAGAATCTGATCAGCAGGTTGATGGTAGATGAGATCGCCGTGCTCGTACGTAGCCGACGTGACCACGTTGTGCTCCAGGCGGTACGCAGTGCGCAGGAGGCAGAACTGCACAAAGAACAGTAGAGGGTTTAACCGCATGCTTTCGGTGCCACCGTGACCAGTGGTCGCGTATTCCAATGGGTGGCACTCTATACTGGATCCGTACGGTGTCGCCACATGTAAAAGCGGCGTGGCGCCCTTTGTGCTTTCTGTCGTATGATGAGGTGGTCTGATGGGAGGCAACAGAGGCTGATCAGCAGGTTGATGGCACATGAGATTGCCGTGCTCGTACGTAGCCGCCGTGACCACGTTGTGCTCCAGGCAGTACGCAGTGCGCAGGAGGCAGAACTGCACAAAGCACAGCAGAGGGTTTAACCGCATGCTTTCGGTGCCGCCGTGCCCAGTGGTCGCGTATTCCAAGGGGTGGCCCTTTATACTGGATCCGTACGGTGTCGCCACATGTAAAAGCGGCGTGGCGCCCTTTGTGCTTTCTGTCGTATGATGAGGTGGTCTGATGGGAGGCAACAGAAGCTGATGAGCAGGTTGATGACAGATGAGATAGCCGTGCTCGTACGTAGCTGCCGTGACCACGTTGTGCTCTAGGCAGTACGGAGTGCGCAGGAGGCAGAACTGCACAAAGAACAGCAGAGGGTTTAACCGCATGCTTTCGGTGCCACCGTGCCCAGTGGTCGCGTATTCCAATGGGTTGCCCTTTATAATTGATCCTTACGGTTTCGCCACATGCAGAAGCTGTGTGGCACCCTCTGTGCTTGCTTTCGTATGATGAGGTGGTCTGATGGGAGGCAACAGAATCTGATCAGCAGGTTGATGGTAGATGAGATCGCCGTGCTGGTACGTAGCCGCCGTAACCACGTTGTGCTCCAGGCAGTACGCAGTACGCAGGAGGCAGAACTGCACAAAGAACAGCAGAGGGTTTAACCGCATGCTTTCCGTGCCACCGTGCCCAGTGGTCGCGTATTCCAATGGGTGGCCCTTTATACTGGATCCGTACGGTGTCGCCACATGCAGAAGCTGTGTGGCACCCTCTGTGCTTGCTGTCGTATGATGAGGTGGTCTGATGGAAGGCAACAGAAGCTGATCAGCAGTTGATGGCAGATGAGATCGCCGTGCTCGTACGTAGCCGCCGTGACCACGTTGTGCTCCAGGCAGTACGCAGCGCGCAGGAAGCAGAACTGCACAAAAAACAGCAGAGGGTTTAACCGCATGCTTTCCGTGCCACCGTGCCAAGTGGTCGCGTATTCCAATGGGTGGCCCTCTATACTGGATCCGTACGGTGTCGCCACATGTAAAAGCGGCGTGGCGCCCTTTGTGCTTTCTGTCGTATGATGAGGTGGTCTGATGGGAAGCAACAGAAGCTGATCAGCAGGTTGATGGCAGATGAGATCGCCGTGCTCGTACGTAGCCACCGTGACCACGTTGTGCTCCAGGCAGTACGCAGTGCGCAGGAGGCAGAACTGCACAAAGAACAGCAGAGGGTTTAACCGCGTGCTTTCGGTGCCGCCGTGCCCAGTGGTCGCGTATTCCAATGGGTGGCCCTCTATACTGGATCCGTACGGTGCCGCCACATGTAAAAGCGGCGTGGCGCCCTTTGTGCTTTCTGTCGTATGATGAGGTGGTCTGATCGGAGGCAACAGAAGCTGATCAGCAGGTTGATGGCAGATGAGTTTGCGTGCTCGCACGTAGCCGCCGTGACCACGTTGTGCTCCAGGCAGTACGCAGTGCGCAGGAGGCAGAACTGCACAAAGAACAGCAGAGGGTTTAACCGCATGCTTTCGTTGCCGCCGTGCCCAGTGGTCGCGTATTCCAAGGGGTGGCCCTTTATACTGGATCCGTACGGTGTCGCCACATGTAAAAGCGGCGTGGCGCCCTTTGTGCTTTCTGTCGTATGATGAGGTGGCCTGATGGGAGGCAACAGAAGCTGATCAGCAGGTTGATGGCAGATGAGATCGCCGTGCTCGTACGTAGCCGCCGTGACCACATTGTGCTCCAGGCAGTACGCAGCGCGCAGGAAGCAGAACTGCACCAAAAACAGCAGAGGGTTTAACCGCATGCTTTCGGTGCCACCGTGCCCAGTGGTCGCGTATTCCAATGGGTGGCCCTTTATACTGGATCCGTACGGTGTCGCCAAATGCAGAAGCGGCGTTGCGCCATTTGTGCTTTCTGTCGTATGATGAGGTGGTCTGATGGGAGGCAACAGAGGCTGATCAGCAGGTTGATGGCACATGAGATTGCCGTGCTCGTACGTAGCCGCCGTGACCACGTTGTGCTCCAGGCAGTACGCAGTGCGCAGGAGGCAGAACTGCACAAAGAACAGCAGAGGGCTTAACCGCATGCTTTCGGTGCCACCGTGCCCAGTGGCCGCGTATTCCAATGGGTGGCCCTTTATACTGGATCCGTGCGGTGTCGCCACATGCAGAAGCTGTGTGGCACCCTCTGTGCTTGCTGTCGTATGATGAGGTGGTCTGATTGGAGGCAACAGAAGCTGATCAGCAGGTTGATGGCAGATGAGATCGCCGTGCTCGTACGTAGCCGCCGTGACCACGTTGTGCTCCAGGCAGTACGCAGCGCACAGGAAGCATAACTGCACAAAAAAACAGCAGAGGGTTTAACCGCATGCTTCCGGTGTCATCGTGCCCAGTGGTCGCGTACTCCAATGGGTGGCCCTCTATACTGGATCCGTACGGTGTCGCCACATGTAAAAGCGGCGTGGCGCCCTTTGTGCTTTCTGTCGTATGATGAGGTGGTCTGATGGGAGGCAACAGAAGCTGATCAGCAGGTTGATGGCAGATGAGATCCTCGTGCTTGTACGTAGCCGCCGTGACCACGTTGTGCTCCAGGAAGTACGCAGTGCGCAGGAGGCAGAGCTACACAAAGAACAGCAGAGGGTTTAACCGCATGCTTTCGGTGCCGCCGTGTCCAGTGGTCGTGTATTCCAAGGGGTGGCCCTTTATACTGGATCCGTACGGTGTCGCCACATGCAGAAGCTGTGTGGCACCCTCTGTGCTTGCTATCGTATGATGAGGTGGTCTGATGGGAGGCAACAGAATCTGATCAGCAGGTTGATGGTAGATGAGATCGTCGTGCTCGTACGTAGCCGCTGTGATCACATTGTGCTCCAGGCAGTACGCAGTGCGCAGGAGGCAGAACTGCACAAAGAACAGCAGAGGGTTTAACCGCATGCTTTCGGTGCCACCGTGCCCAGTGGTCGCGTATTCCAATGGGTGGCCCTTTATACTGGATCCGTACGGTGTCGCCACATGTAAAAGCGGCGTGGCGCCCTTTGTGCTTTCTGTCGTATGATGAGGTGGTCTGATGGGAGGCAACAGAAGCTGATCAGCAGGTTGATGGCAGATGAGATCGCCGTGCTCGTACGTAGCCGCCGTGACCACGTTGTGCTCCAGGCAGTACGCAGTGCGCAGGAAGCAGATCTGCACAAAGAACAGCAGAGGGATTAACCGCATGCTTTCGGTGCCACCGTGCCCAGTGGTCGCGTATTCCAATGGGTGGCCCTTTATACTGGATCCGTACGGTGTCGCCACATGCAGAAGCGGCGTGGCACCCTTTGCGCTTTCTGTCGTATGATGAGGTGGTCTGATGGGAGGCAATAGAAGCTGATCAGCAGGTTGATGGCAGATGAGATCGCCGTGCTCGTACGTAGCCGCCGTGACCACGTTGTGCTCCAGGCAGCACGCAGTGCGCAGGAGGCAGAACTGCACAAAGAACAGCAGAGGGTTTAACCGCATGCTTTTGGTGCCACCGTGCCCAGTGGCCGCGTATTCCAATGGGTGGCCCTTTATACTGGATCCGTACGGTGTCGCCATATGCAGAAGCTGCGTGGCACCCTCTGTGCTTGCTGTCGTATGATGAGGTGGTCTGATGGGAGGCTACAGAAGCTGATCAGCAGGTTGATGGCAGGTGAGATCGCCGTCCTCGTACGTAGCCGCCATGACCACGTTGTGCTCCAGGCAGTACGCAGTGCGCAGGAGGCAGAACTACACAAAGAACAGCAGAGGGTTTAACCGCATGCTTTCGGTGCCACCGTGCCCAGTGGTCGCGTATTCCAATGGGTGGCCCTTTATACTGGATCCGTACGGTGTCGCCACATGCAGAAGCTGTGTGGCACTCTCTGTGCTTGCTGTCGTATGATGAGGTGGTCTGATGGGAAGCAACAGAATCTGATCAGCAGGTTGATGGTAGATGAGATCGCCGTGCTCGTACGTAGCCGCCGTGACCACGTTGTGCTCCAGGCAGTACGCAGTGCGCAGGAGGCAGAACTGCACAAAGAATAGCAGAGGGTTTAACCGCATGCTTTCGGTGCCACCGTGCCCAGTGGCCGCGTATTCCAATGGGTGGCCCTTTATACTGGATCCGTACGGTGTCGCCACATGTAAAAGCGGCGTGGCGCCCTTTGTGCTTTCTGTCGTATGATGAGGTGGTCTGATGGGAAGCAACAGAAGCGGATCAGCAGGTTGATGGCAGATGAGATCGCCGTGCTCGTACGTAGCCGCCGTGACCACGTTGTGCTCCAGGCAGTACGCAGTGCGCAGGAGGCAGAACTGCACAAAGAACAGCAGAGGGTTTAACGGCATGCTTTCGGTGCCACCGTGCCCAGTGGTCGCGTATTGCAATGGGTGGCCCTTTATACTGCATCCGTACGGTGTCGCCACATGCAGAAGCGGCGTGGCGCCCTTTGTGCTTTCTATCGTATGATGAGGTGGTCTGATGGGAGGCAACAGAAGCTGATCAGCAGGTTGATGGCAGATGAGATCGCCCTGCTCGTACGTAGCCGCCGTGACCACGTTGTGCTCCAGGCAGTACGCAGTGCGCAGGAGGCAGAACTGCACAAAGAATAGCAGAGGGTTTAACCGCATGCTTTCGGTGCCACCGTGCCCAGTGGTCGCCTATTCCAATGGGTGGCCCTTTATACTGGATCCGTACGGTGTCGCCACATGTAAAAGCGGCGTGGCGCCCTTTGTGCTTTCTGTCGTATGATGAGGTGGTCTGATGGGAGGCTACAGAAGCTGATCAGCAGGTTGATGGCAGGTGAGATCGCCGTCCTCGTACGTAGCCGCCGTGACCACGTTGTGCTCCAGGCAGTACGCAGTGCGCAGGAGGCAGAACTACACAAAGAACAGCAGAGGGTTTAACCGCATGCTTTCGGTGCCACCGTGCCCAGTGGTCGCGTATTCCAATGGGTGGCCCTTTATACTGGATCCGTACGGTGTCGCCAAATGCAGAAGCGGCGTTGCGCCCTTTGTGCTTTCTGTCGTATGACGAGGTGGTCTGATGGGAGGCAACAGAAGCTGATCAGAAGGTTGATGGCAGATGAGATCGCCGTGCTCGTACGTAGCCGACGTGACCACGTTGTGCTCCAGGCGGTACGCAGTGCGCAGGAGGCAGAACTGCACAAAGAACAGCAGAGGGTTTAACCGCATGCTTTCGGTGCCACCGTGACCAGTGGTCGCGTATTCCAATGGGTGGCACTCTATACTGGATCCGAACGGTGTCGCCACATGTAAAAGTGGCGTGGCGCCCTTTGTGCTTTCTGTCGTATGATGAGGTGGTCTGATGGGAGGCAACAGAGGCTGATCAGCAGGTTGATGGCACATGAGATTGCCGTGCTCGTACGTAGCCGCCGTGACCACGTTGTGCTCCAGGCAGTACGCAGTGCGCAGGAGACAGAACTGCACAAAGAACAGCAGAGGGCTTAACCGCATGCTTTCGGTGCCACCGTGCCCAGTGGCCGCGTATTCCAATGGGTGGCCCTTTATACTGGATCCGTGCGGTGTCGCCACATGCAGAAGCTGTGTGGCACCCTCTGTGCTTGCTGTCGTATGATGAGGTGGTCTGATTGGAGGCAACAGAAGCTGATCAGCAGGTTGATGGCAGATGAGATCGCCGTGCTCGTACGTAGCCGCCGTGACCACGTTGTGCTCCAGGCAGTACGCAGCGCGCAGGAAGCATAACTGCACAAAAAAACAGCAGAGGGTTTAACCGCATGCTTCCGGTGTCATCGTGCCCAGTGGTCGCGTACTCCAATGGGTGGCCCTCTATACTGGATCCGTACGGTGTCGCCACATGTAAAAGCGGCGTGGCGCCCTTTGTGCTTTCTGTCGTATGATGAGGTGGTCTGATGGGAGGCAAAAGAAGCTGATCAGCAGGTTGATGGCAGATGAGATCCTCGTGCTCGTACGTAGCCGCCGTGACCACGTTGTGCTCCAGGAAGTACGCAGTGCGCAGGAGGCAGAGCTACACAAAGAACAGCAGAGGGTTTAACCGCATGCTTTCGGTGCCGCCTTGTCCAGTGGTCGTGTATTCCAAGGGGTGGCCCTTTATACTGGATCCGTACGGTGTCGCCACATGCAGAAGCTGTGTGGCACCCTCTGTGCTTGCTATCGTATGATGAGGTGGTCTGATGGGAGGCAACAGAATCTGATCAGCAGGTTGATGGTAGATGAGATCGCCGTGCTCGTACGTAGCCGCTGTGATCACATTGTGCTCCAGGCAGTACGCAGTGCGCAGGAGGCAGAACTGCACAAAGAACAGCAGAGGGTTTAACCGCATGCTTTCGGTGCCACCGTGCCCAGTGGTCGCGTATTCCAATGGGTGGCCCTTTATACTGGATCCGTACGGTGTCGCCACATGTAAAAGCGGCGTGGCGCCCTTTGTGCTTTCTGTCGTATGATGAGGTGGTCTGATGGGAGGCAACAGAAGCTGATCAGCAGGTTGATGGCAGATGAGATCGCCGTGCTCGTACGTAGCCGCCGTGACCACGTTGTGCTCCAGGCAGTACGCAGTGCGCAGGAAGCAGACCTGCACAAAGAACAGCAGAGGGATTAACCGCATGCTTTCGGTGCCACCGTGCCCAGTGGTCGCGTATTCCAATGGGTGGCCCTTTATACTGGATCCGTACGGTGTCGCCAAATGCAGAAGCGGCGTTGCGCCATTTGTGCTTTCTGTCGTATGATGAGGTGGTCTGATGGGAGGCAACAGAGGCTGATCAGCAGGTTGATGGCACATGAGATTGCCGTGCTCGTACGTAGCCGCCGTGACCACGTTGTGCTCCAGGCAGTACGCAGTGCGCAGGAGGCAGAACTGCACAAAGAACAGCAGAGGGCTTAACCGCATGCTTTCGGTGCCACCGTGCCCAGTGGCCGCGTATTCCAATGGGTGGCCCTTTATACTGGATCCGTGCGGTGTCGCCACATGCAGAAGCTGTGTGGCACCCTCTGTGCTTGCTGTCGTATGATGAGGTGGTCTGATTGGAGGCAACAGAAGCTGATCAGCAGGTTGATGGCAGATGAGATCGCCGTGCTCGTACGTAGCCGCCGTGACCACGTTGTGCTCCAGGCAGTACGCAGCGCACAGGAAGCATAACTGCACAAAAAAACAGCAGAGGGTTTAACCGCATGCTTCCGGTGTCATCGTGCCCAGTGGTCGCGTACTCCAATGGGTGGCCCTCTATACTGGATCCGTACGGTGTCGCCACATGTAAAAGCGGCGTGGCGCCCTTTGTGCTTTCTGTCGTATGATGAGGTGGTCTGATGGGAGGCAACAGAAGCTGATCAGCAGGTTGATGGCAGATGAGATCCTCGTGCTTGGACGTAGCCGCCGTGACCACGTTGTGCTCCAGGAAGTACGCAGTGCGCAGGAGGCAGAGCTACACAAAGAACAGCAGAGGGTTTAACCGCATGCTTTCGGTGCCGCCGTGTCCAGTGGTCGTGTATTCCAAGGGGTGGCCCTTTATACTGGATCCGTACGGTGTCGCCACATGCAGAAGCTGTGTGGCACCCTCTGTGCTTGCTATCGTATGATGAGGTGGTCTGATGGGAGGCAACAGAATCTGATCAGCAGGTTGATGGTAGATGAGATCGTCGTGCTCGTACGTAGCCGCTGTGATCACATTGTGCTCCAGGCAGTACGCAGTGCGCAGGAGGCAGAACTGCACAAAGAACAGCAGAGGGTTTAACCGCATGCTTTCGGTGCCACCGTGCCCAGTGGTCGCGTATTCCAATGGGTGGCCCTTTATACTGGATCCGTACGGTGTCGCCACATGTAAAAGCGGCGTGGCGCCCTTTGTGCTTTCTGTCGTATGATGAGGTGGTCTGATGGGAGGCAACAGAAGCTGATCAGCAGGTTGATGGCAGATGAGATCGCCGTGCTCGTACGTAGCCGCCGTGACCACGTTGTGCTCCAGGCAGTACGCAGCGCACAGGAAGCATAACTGCACAAAAAAACAGCAGAGGGTTTAACCGCATGCTTCCGGTGTCATCGTGCCCAGTGGTCGCGTACTCCAATGGGTGGCCCTCTATACTGGATCCGTACGGTGTCGCCACATGTAAAAGCGGCGTGGCGCCCTTTGTGCTTTCTGTCGTATGATGAGGTGGTCTGATGGGAGGCAACAGAAGCTGATCAGCAGGTTGATGGCAGATGAGATCCTCGTGCTTGGACGTAGCCGCCGTGACCACGTTGTGCTCCAGGAAGTACGCAGTGCGCAGGAGGCAGAGCTACACAAAGAACAGCAGAGGGTTTAACCGCATGCTTTCGGTGCCGCCGTGTCCAGTGGTCGTGTATTCCAAGGGGTGGCCCTTTATACTGGATCCGTACGGTGTCGCCACATGCAGAAGCTGTGTGGCACCCTCTGTGCTTGCTATCGTATGATGAGGTGGTCTGATGGGAGGCAACAGAATCTGATCAGCAGGTTGATGGTAGATGAGATCGTCGTGCTCGTACGTAGCCGCTGTGATCACATTGTGCTCCAGGCAGTACGCAGTGCGCAGGAGGCAGAACTGCACAAAGAACAGCAGAGGGTTTAACCGCATGCTTTCGGTGCCACCGTGCCCAGTGGTCGCGTATTCCAATGGGTGGCCCTTTATACTGGATCCGTACGGTGTCGCCACATGTAAAAGCGGCGTGGCGCCCTTTGTGCTTTCTGTCGTATGATGAGGTGGTCTGATGGGAGGCAACAGAAGCTGATCAGCAGGTTGATGGCAGATGAGATCGCCGTGCTCGTACGTAGCCGCCGTGACCACGTTGTGCTCCAGGCAGTACGCAGTGCGCAGGAAGCAGACCTGCACAAAGAACAGCAGAGGGATTAACCGCATGCTTTCGGTGCCACCGTGCCCAGTGGTCGCGTATTCCAATGGGTGGCCCTTTATACTGGATCCGTACGGTGTCGCCACATGCAGAAGCGGCGTGGCACCCTTTGCGCTTTCTGTCGTATGATGAGGTGGTCTGATGGGAGGCAATAGAAGCTGATCAGCAGGTTGATGGCAGATGAGATCGCCGTGCTCGTACGTAGCCGCCGTGACCACGTTGTGCTCCAGGCAGCACGCAGTGCGCAGGAGGCAGAACTGCACAAAGAACAGCAGAGGGTTTAACCGCATGCTTTTGGTGCCACCGTGACCAGTGGCCGCGTATTCCAATGGGTGGCCCTTTATACTGGATCCGTACGGTGTCGCCATATGCAGAAGCTGCGTGGCACCCTCTGTGCTTGCTGTCGTATGATGAAGTGGTCTGATGGGAGGCTACAGAAGCTGATCAGCAGGTTGATGGCAGGTGAGATCGCCGTCCTCGTACGTAGCCGCCATGACCACGTTGTGCTCCAGGCAGTACGCAGTGCGCAGGAGGCAGAACTACACAAAGAACAGCAGAGGGTTTAACCGCATGCTTTCGGTGCCACCGTGCCCAGTGGTCGCGTATTCCAATGGGTGGCCCTTTATACTGGATCCGTACGGTGTCGCCACATGCAGAAGCTGTGTGGCACTCTCTGTGCTTGCTGTCGTATGATGAGGTGGTCTGATGGGAAGCAACAGAATCTGATCAGCAGGTTGATGGTAGATGAGATCGCCGTGCTCGTACGTAGCCGCCGTGACCACGTTGTGCTCCAGGCAGTACGCAGTGCGCAGGAGGCAGAACTGCACAAAGAATAGCAGAGGGTTTAACCGCATGCTTTCGGTGCCACCGTGCCCAGTGGCCGCGTATTCCAATGGGTGGCCCTTTATACTGGATCCGTACGGTGTCGCCACATGTAAAAGCGGCGTGGCGCCCTTTGTGCTTTCTGTCGTATGATGAGGTGGTCTGATGGGAAGCAACAGAAGCGGATCAGCAGGTTGATGGCAGATGAGATCGCCGTGCTCGTACGTAGCCGCCGTGACCACGTTGTGCTCCAGGCAGTACGCAGTGCGCAGGAGGCAGAACTGCACAAAGAACAGCAGAGGGTTTAACGGCATGCTTTCGGTGCCACCGTGCCCAGTGGTCGCGTATTGCAATGGGTGGCCCTTTATACTGCATCCGTACGGTGTCGCCACATGCAGAAGCGGCGTGGCGCCCTTTGTGCTTTCTATCGTATGATGAGGTGGTCTGATGGGAGGCAACAGAAGCTGATCAGCAGGTTGATGGCAGATGAGATCGCCCTGCTCGTACGTAGCCGCCGTGACCACGTTGTGCTCCAGGCAGTACGCAGTGCGCAGGAGGCAGAACTGCACAAAGAATAGCAGAGGGTTTAACCGCATGCTTTCGGTGCCACCGTGCCCAGTGGTCGCCTATTCCAATGGGTGGCCCTTTATACTGGATCCGTACGGTGTCGCCACATGTAAAAGCGGCGTGGCGCCCTTTGTGCTTTCTGTCGTATGATGAGGTGGTCTGATGGGAGGCTACAGAAGCTGATCAGCAGGTTGATCGCAGGTGAGATCGCCGTCCTCGTACGTAGCCGCCGTGACCACGTTGTGCTCCAGGCAGTACGCAGTGCGCAGGAGGCAGAACTACACAAAGAACAGCAGAGGGTTTAACCGCATGCTTTCGGTGCCACCGTGCCCAGTGGTCGCGTATTCCAATGGGTGGCCCTTTATACTGGATCCGTACGGTGTCGCCAAATGCAGAAGCGGCGTTGCGCCCTTTGTGCTTTCTGTCGTATGACGAGGTGGTCTGATGGGAGGCAACAGAAGCTGATCAGAAGGTTGATGGCAGATGAGATCGCCGTGCTCGTACGTAGCCGACGTGACCACGTTGTGCTCCAGGCGGTACGCAGTGCGCAGGAGGCAGAACTGCACAAAGAACAGCAGAGGGTTTAACCGCATGCTTTCGGTGCCACCGTGACCAGTGGTCGCGTATTCCAATGGGTGGCACTCTATACTGGATCCGAACGGTGTCGCCACATGTAAAAGTGGCGTGGCGCCCTTTGTGCTTTCTGTCGTATGATGAGGTGGTCTGATGGGAGGCAACAGAGGCTGATCAGCAGGTTGATGGCACATGAGATTGCCGTGCTCGTACGTAGCCGCCGTGACCACGTTGTGCTCCAGGCAGTACGCAGTGCGCAGGAGACAGAACTGCACAAAGAACAGCAGAGGGCTTAACCGCATGCTTTCGGTGCCACCGTGCCCAGTGGCCGCGTATTCCAATGGGTGGCCCTTTATACTGGATCCGTGCGGTGTCGCCACATGCAGAAGCTGTGTGGCACCCTCTGTGCTTGCTGTCGTATGATGAGGTGGTCTGATTGGAGGCAACAGAAGCTGATCAGCAGGTTGATGGCAGATGAGATCGCCGTGCTCGTACGTAGCCGCCGTGACCACGTTGTGCTCCAGGCAGTACGCAGCGCGCAGGAAGCATAACTGCACAAAAAAACAGCAGAGGGTTTAACCGCATGCTTCCGGTGTCATCGTGCCCAGTGGTCGCGTACTCCAATGGGTGGCCCTCTATACTGGATCCGTACGGTGTCGCCACATGTAAAAGCGGCGTGGCGCCCTTTGTGCTTTCTGTCGTATGATGAGGTGGTCTGATGGGAGGCAAAAGAAGCTGATCAGCAGGTTGATGGCAGATGAGATCCTCGTGCTCGTACGTAGCCGCCGTGACCACGTTGTGCTCCAGGAAGTACGCAGTGCGCAGGAGGCAGAGCTACACAAAGAACAGCAGAGGGTTTAACCGCATGCTTTCGGTGCCGCCTTGTCCAGTGGTCGTGTATTCCAAGGGGTGGCCCTTTATACTGGATCCGTACGGTGTCGCCACATGCAGAAGCTGTGTGGCACCCTCTGTGCTTGCTATCGTATGATGAGGTGGTCTGATGGGAGGCAACAGAATCTGATCAGCAGGTTGATGGTAGATGAGATCGCCGTGCTCGTACGTAGCCGCTGTGATCACATTGTGCTCCAGGCAGTACGCAGTGCGCAGGAGGCAGAACTGCACAAAGAACAGCAGAGGGTTTAACCGCATGCTTTCGGTGCCACCGTGCCCAGTGGTCGCGTATTCCAATGGGTGGCCCTTTATACTGGATCCGTACGGTGTCGCCACATGTAAAAGCGGCGTGGCGCCCTTTGTGCTTTCTGTCGTATGATGAGGTGGTCTGATGGGAGGCAACAGAAGCTGATCAGCAGGTTGATGGCAGATGAGATCGCCGTGCTCGTACGTAGCCGCCGTGACCACGTTGTGCTCCAGGCAGTACGCAGTGCGCAGGAAGCAGACCTGCACAAAGAACAGCAGAGGGATTAACCGCATGCTTTCGGTGCCACCGTGCCCAGTGGTCGCGTATTCCAATGGGTGGCCCTTTATACTGGATCCGTACGGTGTCGCCACATGCAGAAGCGGCGTGGCACCCTTTGCGCTTTCTGTCGTATGATGAGGTGGTCTGATGGGAGGCAACAGAAGCTGATCAGCAGGTTGATGGCAGATGAGATCGCCGTGCTCGTACGTAGCCGCCGTGACCAGGTTGTGCTCCAGGCAGCACGCAGTGCGCAGGAGGCCGAACTGCACAAAGAACAGCAGAGGGTTTAACCGCATGCTTTTGGTGCCACCGTGCCCAGTGGCCGCGTATTCCAATGGGTGGCCCTTTATACTGGATCCGTACGGTGTCGCCATATGCAGAAGCTGTGTGGCACCCTCTGTGCTTGCTGTCGTATGATGAGGTGGTCTGATGGGAGGCTACAGAAGCTGATCAGCAGGTTGATGGCAGGTGAGATCGCCGTCCTCGTACGTAGCCGCCGTGACCACGTTGTGCTCCAGGCAGTACGCAGTGCGCAGGAGGCAGAACTACACAAAGAACAGCAGAGGGTTTAACCGCATGCTTTCGGTGCCACCGTGCCCAGTGGTCGCGTATTCCAATGGGTGGCCCTTTATACTGGATCCGTACGGTGTCGCCACATGCAGAAGCTGTGTGGCACCCTCTGTGCTTGCTGTCGTATGATGAGGTGGTCTGATGGGAAGCAACAGAATCTGATCAGCAGGTTGATGGTAGATGAGATCGCCGTGCTCGTACGTAGCCGCCGTGACCACGTTGTGCTCCAGGCAGTACGCAGTGCGCAGGAGGCAGAACTGCACAAAGAATAGCAGAGGGTTTAACCGCATGCTTTCGGTGCCACCGTGCCCAGTGGCCGCGTATTCCAATGGGTGGCCCTTTATACTGGATCCGTACGGTGTCGCCACATGTAAAAGCGGCGTGGCGCCCTTTGTGCTTTCTGTCGTATGATGAGGTGGTCTGATGGGAAGCAACAGAAGCAGATCAGCAGGTTGATGGCAGATGAGATCGCCGTGCTCGTACGTAGCCGCCGTGACCACGTTGTGCTCCAGGCAGTACGCAGTGCGCAGGAGGCAGAACTGCACAAAGAACAGCAGAGGGTTTAACGGCATGCTTTCGGTGCCACCGTGCCCAGTGGTCGCGTATTGCAATGCGTGGCCCTTTATACTGCATCCGTACGGTGTCGCCACATGCAGAAGCGGCGTGGCGCCCTTTGTGCTTTCTGTCGTATGATGAGGTGGTCTGATGGGAGGCAACAGAAGCTGATCAGCAGGTTGATGGCAGATGAGATCGCCGTGCTCGTACGTAGCCGCCGTGACCACGTTGTGCTCCAGGCAGTACGCAGTGCGCAGGAGGCAGAACTGCACAAAGAATAGCAGAGGGTTTAACCGCATGCTTTCGGTGCCACCGTGCCCAGTGGTCGCCTATTCCAATGGGTGGCCCTTTATACTGGATCGGTACGGTGTCGCCACATGTAAAAGCGGCGTGGCGCCCTTTGTGCTTTCTGTCGTATGATGAGGTGGTCTGATGGGAGGCTACAGAAGCTGATCAGCAGGTTGATGGCAGGTGAGATCGCCGTCCTCGTACGTAGCCGCCGTGACCACGTTGTGCTCCAGGCAGTACGCAGTGCGCAGGAGGCAGAACTACACAAAGAACAGCAGAGGGTTTAACCGCATGCTTTCGGTGCCACCGTGCCCAGTGGTCGCGTATTCCAATGGGTGGCCCTATATACTGGATCCGTACGGTGTCGCCACATGCAGAAGCTGTGTGGCACCCTCTGTGCTTGCTGTCATATGATGAGGTGGTCTGATGGGAAGCAACAGAATCTGATCAGCAGGTTGATGGTAGATGAGATCGCCGTGCTCGTACGTAGCCGCCGTGACCAAGTTGTGCTCCAGGCAGTACGCAGTGCGCAGGAGGCAGAACTGCACAAAGAATAGCAGAGGGTTTAACCGCATGCTTTCGGTGCCACCGTGCCCAGTGGTCGCGTATTCCAATGGGTGGCCCTTTATACTGGATCCGTACGGTGTCGCCACATGTAAAAGCGGCGTGGCGCCCTTTGTGCTTTCTGTCGTATGATGAGGTGGTCGGATGGGAGGCAACAGAAGCTGATAAGCAGGTTGATGGCAGATGAGATCGCCGTGCTCGTACGTAGCCACCGTGACCACGTTGTGCTCCAGGCAGTACGCAGTGCGCAGGAGGCAGAACTGCACAAAGAACAGCAGAGGGTTTAACGGCATGCTTTCGGTGCCACCATGCCCAGTGGTCGCGTATTGCAATGGGTGGCCCTTTATACTGGATCCGTACGGTGTCGCCACATGCAGAAGCGGCGTGGCGCCCTTTGTGCTTTCTGTCGTATGATGAGGTGGTCTGATGGGAGGCAACAGAAGCTGATCAGCAGGTTGATGGCAGATGAGATCGCCGTGCTCGTACGTAGCCGCCGTGACCACGTTGTGCTCCAGGCAGTACGCAGTGCGCAGGAGGCAGAACTGCACAAAGAACAGCAGAGGGTTTAACCGCATGCTTTCGGTGCCACCGTGCCCAGTGGTCGCGTATTCCAATGGGTGGCCCTTTATACTGGATCCGTGCGGTTTCGCCACATGGAGAAGCTGTGTGGCACCCTCTGTGCTTGCTGTCGTATGATGAGGTGGTCTGATGGGAGGCAACAGTATCTGATCAGCAGGTTGATGGTAGATGAGATCGCCGTGCTCGTACGTAGCCGCCGTGACCACGTTGTGCTCGAGGCAGTACGCAGTGCGCAGGAGGCAGAACTGCACAAAGAACAGCAGAGGATTTAACCGCATGCTTTCGGTGCCACCGTGCCCAGTGGTCGCGTATTCCAATGGGTGGCCCTTTATACTGGATCCGTACGGTGTCGCCAAATGCAGAAGCGGCGTTGCGCCCTTTGTGCTTTCTGTCGTATGACGAGGTGGTCTGATGGGAGGCAACAGAAGCTGATCAGAAGGTTGATGGCATATGAGATCGCCGTGCTCGTACGTAGCCGACGTGACCACGTTGTCCTCCAGGCGGTACGCAGTGCGCAGGAGGCAGAACTGCAGAAAGAACAGCAGAGGGTTTAACCGCATGCTTTCGGTGCCACCGTGCCCAGTGGTCGCGTATTCCAATGGGTGGCCCTTTATACTGGATCCGTGCGGTGTCGCCACATGCAGAAGCTGTGCGGCACCCTCTGTGCTTGCTATCGTATGATGAGGTGGTCTGATGGGAGGCAACAGAATCTGATCAGCAGGTTGATGGTAGATGAGATCGCCGTGCTCGTACGTAGCCGCTATGACCACGTTGTCCTCCAGGCAGTACGCAGTGCGCAGGAGGCAGAACTGCACAAAGAACAGCAGAGGGTTTAACCGCATGCTTTCGGTGCCACCGTGCCCAGTGGTCGCGTATTCCAATGGGTGGCCCTTTATACTGGATCCGTACGGTGTCGCCAAATGGAGAAGCGGCGTGGCGCCCTTTGTGCTTTCTGTCGTATGATGAGGTGGTCTGATGGGAGGCAACAGAAGCTGATCAGCAGGTTTATGGCAGGTGAGATCGCCGTGCTCGTACGTAGCCGCCGTGACCACGTTGTGCTCCAGGCAGTACGCAGTGCGCAGGAGGCAGAACTGCACAAAGAACAGCAGAGGGTTTAACTGCGTGCTTTCGGTGCCACCGTGCCCAGTGGTCGCGTATTCCAATGGGTGGCCCTTTATACTGGATCCGTACGGTGTCGGCACATGCAGAAGCTGTGTGGCACCCTCTATGCTTGCTGTCGTATGATGAGGTGGTCTGATGGGAGGCAACAGAAGCTGATCAGCAGGTTGATGGCAGATGAGATCGCCGTGCTCGTACGTAGCCGCCGTGACCACGTTGTGCTCCAGGCAGTACGCAGTGCGCAGGAGGCAGAACTGCACAAAGAACAGCAGAGGGTTTAACCGCATGCTTTCGGTGCCACCGTGCCCAGTGGTCGCGTAATCCAATGGGTGGCCCTTTATACTGGATCCGTGCGGTGTCGCCACATGGAGAAGCTGTGTGGCACCCTCTGTGCTTGCTGTCGTATGATGAGGTGGTCTGATGGGAGGCAACAGTATCTGATCAGCAGGTTGATGGTAGATGAGATCGCCGTGACCACGTTGTGCTCGAGGCAGTACGCAGTGCGCAGGAGGCAGAACTGCACAAAGAACAGCAGAGGATTTAACCGCATGCTTTCGGTGCCACCGTGCCTAGTGGTCGCGTATTCCAATGGGTGGCCCTTTATACTGGATCCGTACGGTGTCGCCACATGTAAAAGCGGCGTGCCCCCTTTGTGCTTTCTGTCGTGTGATGAGGTGGTCTGATGGAAGGCAACAGAAGCTGATCAGCAGGTTGATCGCAGATGAGATCGCCGTGCTCGTACGTAGCCGCCGTGACCACGGATTGCTCCAGGCAGTACGCAGTGCGCAGGAGGCAGAACTGCACAAAGAACAGCAGAGGGTTTAACCGCATGCTTTCGGTGCCACCGTGCGCAGTGGTCGCGTATTCCAATGGGTGGCCCTTTATACTGGATCCGTACGGTGTCGCCACATGCCGATGCGGCGTGGTGACTTTTGTGCTTTCTGTCGTATGATGAGGTGGTCTGATGGAAGGCAACAGAAGCTGATCAGCAGGTTGATGGCAGATGAGATAGCCGTGCTCGTACGTAGCCGCCGTGACCACATTGTGCTCCAGGCAGTACACAGCGCGCAGGAAGCAGAACTGCACAAAAAACAGCAGAGGGTTTAACCGCATGCTTTCGGTGCCACCGTGCCCAGTGGTCGCGTATTCCAATGGGTGGCCCTTTATACTGGATCCGTACGGTGTCGCCAAATGCAGAAGCGGCGTTGCGCCCTTTGTGCTTTCTGTCGTATGACGAGGTGGTCTGATGGGAGGCAACAGAAGCAGATCAGAAGGTTGATGGCATATGAGATCGCCGTGCTCGTACGTAGCCGACGTGACCACGTTGTCCTCCAGGCGGTACGCAGTGCGCAGGAGGCAGAACTGCACAAAGAACAGCAGAGGGTTTAACCGCATGCTTTCGGTGCCACCGTGCCCAGTGGTCGCGTATTCCAACGGTGGCCCTCTATACTGGATCCGTACGGTGTCGCCACATGTAAAAGCGGCGTGGCGCCCTTTGTGCTTTCTGTCGTATGATGAGGTGGTCTGATGGGAGGCAACAGAAGCTGATCAGCAGGTTGATGGCAGATGAGATTGCCGTGCTCGTACGTAGCCGCCATGACCACGTTGTGCTCCAGGCAGTACGCAGTGCGCAGGAGGCAGAACTGCACAAAGAACAGCAGAGGGTTTAACCGCATGCTTTCGGTGCCACCGTGCCCAGTGGCCGCGTATTCCAATGGGTGGCCCTTTATACTGGATCCGTGCGGTGTCGCCACATGCAGAAGCTGTGTGGCACCCTCTGTGCTTGCTGTCGTATGATGAGGTGGTCTGATGGGAGGCAACAGAATCTGATCAGCAGGTTGATGGTAGATGAGATCGCCGTGCTCGTACGTAGCCGCTGTGACCACGTTGTGCTCCAGGCAGTACGCAGTGCGCAGGAGGCAGAACTGCACAAAGAACAGCAGAGGGTTTAACCGCATGCTTTCGGTGCCACCGTGCCCAGTGGTCGCGTATTCCAATGGGTGGCCCTTTATACTGGATCCGTACGGTGTCGCCACATGCAGAAGCTGTGTGGCACCCTCTGTGCTTGCTATCGTATGATGAGGTGGTCTGATGGGAGGCAACAGAATCTGATCAGCAGGTTGATGGTAGATGAGATCGCCGTGCTCGTACGTAGCCGCTGTGACCACGTTGTGCTCCAGGCAGTACGCAGTGCGCAGGAGGCAGAACTGCACAAAGAACAGCAGAGGGTTTAACCGCATGCTTTCGGTGCCACCGTGCCCAGTGGTCGCGTATTCCAATGGGTTGCCCTTTATACTGGATCCGTACGGTGTCGCCACATGCAGAAGCTGTGTGGCACCCTCTGTGCTTGCTATCGTATGATGAGGTGGTCTGATGGGAGGCAACAGAATCTGATCAGCAGGTTGATGGTAGATGAGATCGCCGTGCTCGTACGTAGCCGCTGTGACCACGTTGTGCTCCAGGCAGTACGCAGTGCGCAGGAGGCAGAACTGCACAAAGAACAGCAGAGGGTTTAACCGCATGCTTTCGGTGCCACCGTGCCCAGTGGCCGCGTATTCCAATGGGTGGCCCTTTATACTGGATCCGTGCGGTGTCGCCACATGCAGAAGCTGTGTGGCACCCTCTGTGCTTGCTATCGTATGATGAGGTGGTCTGATGGGAGGCAACAGAATCTGATCAGCAGGTTGATGGTAGATGAGATCGCCGTGCTCGTACGTAGCCGCTATGACCACGTTGTGCTCCAGGCAGTACGCAGTGCGCAGGAGGCAGAACTGCACAAAGAACAGCAGAGGGTTTAACCGCATGCTTTCGGTGCCACCGTGCCCAGTGGTCGCGTATTCCAATGGGTGGCCCTTTATACTGGATCCGTACGGTGTCGCCACATGCAGAAGCTGTGTGGCACCCTCTGTGCTTGCTATCGTATGATGAGGTGGTCTGATGGGAGGCAACAGAATCTGATCAGCAGGTCGATGGTAGATGAGATCGCCGTGCTCGTACGTAGCCGCTGTGACCACGTTGTGCTCCAGGCAGTACGCAGTGCGCAGGAGGCAGAACTGCACAAAGAACAGAGGGTTTAACCGCATGCTTTCGGTGCCACCGTGCCCAGTGGTCGAGTATTCCAATGGGTTGCCCTTTATACTGGATCCGTACGGTGTCGCCACATGCAGAAGCTGTGTGGCACCCTCTGTGCTTGCTATCGTATGATGAGGTGGTCTGATGGGAGGCAACAGAAGCTGATCAGCAGGTTGATGGCAGATGAGATCGCCGTGCTCGTACGTAGCCGCCGTGACCACATTGTGCTCCAGGCAGTACGCAGCGCGCAGGAAGCAGAACTGCACAAAAAACAGCAGAGGGTTTAACCGCATGCTTTCTGTGCCACCGTGCCCAGT
Source organism: Dermacentor albipictus (assembly GCF_038994185.2). NCBI lineage: Eukaryota > Metazoa > Arthropoda > Arachnida > Ixodida > Ixodidae > Dermacentor > Dermacentor albipictus. Next base: position 3,628,145 of record NW_027225566.1, on the reverse strand, counting down.
GGTCGCGTATTCCAAAGGGTGGCCCTTTATACTGGATCCGTACGGTGTCGCCAAATGCAGAAGCGGCGTTGCGCCCTTTGTGCTTTCTGTCGTATGACGAGGTGGTCTGATGGGAGGCAACAGAAGCTGATCAGAAGGTTGATGGCAGATGAGATCGCCGTGCTCGTACGTAGCCGACGTGACCAGGTTGTGCTCCAGGCGGTACGCAGTGCGCAGGAGGCAGAACTGCACAAAGAACAGCAGAGGGTTTAACTGCATGCTTTCGGTGCCACCGTGCCCAGTGGTCGCGTATTCCAATGGGTGGCCCTCTATACTGGATCCGTACGGTGTCGCCACATGTAAAAGCGGCGTGCGCCCTTTGTGCTTTCTGTCGTATGATGAGGTGGTCTGATAGAAGGCAACAGAAGCTGATCAGCAGGTTGATCGCAGATGAGATCGCCGTGCTCGTACGTAGCCGCCGTGACCACGTTGTGCTCCAGGCAGTACGCAGTGCGCAGGAGGCAGAACTGCACAAAGAACAGCAGAGGGTTTAACCGCATGCTTTCGGTGCCACCGTGCCCAGTGGTCGCGTATTCCAATGGGTGGCCCTCTATACTGGATCCGTACGGTGTCGCCACATGTAAAAGCGGCGTGGCGCCCTTTGTGCTTTCTGTCGTATGATGAGGTGGTCTGATGGGAGGCAACAGAAGCTGATCAACAGGCTGATGGCAGATGAGATCGCCGTGCTCGTACGTAGCCGCCGTGAACACGTTGTGCTCCAGGCAGTACGCAGTGCGCAGGAGGCAGAACTGCACAAAGAACATCAGAGGGTTTAACCGCGTGCTTTCGGTGCCGCCGTGCCCATTGGTCGCGTATTCCAATGGGTGGCCCTCTATACTGGATCCGTACGGTGTCGCCACATGTAAAAGCGGCGTGGCGCCCTTTGCGCTTTCTGTCGTATGATGAGGTGGTCTGATCGGAGGCAACAGAAGCTGATCAGCAGGTTGATGGCAGATGAGATCGCCGTGCTCGTACGTAGCCGCCGTGACCACGTTGTGCTCCAGGCAGTACGCAGTGCGCAGGAGGCAGAACTGCACAAAGCACAGCAGAGGGTTTAACCGCATGCTTTCGGTGCCGCCGTGCCCAGTGGTCGCGTATTCCAAGGGGTGGCCCTTTATACTGGATCCGTACGGTGTCGCCACATGTAAAAGCGGCGTGGCGCCCTTTGTGCTTTCTGTCGTATGAAGAGGTGGTCTGATGGGAGGCAACAGAAGCTGATCAGCAGGTTGATGACAGATGAGATCGCCGTGCTCGTACGTAGCTGCCGTGACCACTTTGTGCTCTAGGCAGTACGGAGTGCGCAGGAGGCAGAACTGCACAAAGAACAGCAGAGGGTTTAACCACATGCTTTCGGTGCCACCGTGCCCAGTGGTCGCGTATTCCAATGGGTTGCCCTTTATAATTGATCCGTACGGTTTCGCCACATGCAGAAGCTGTGTGGCACCCTCTGTGCTTGCTGTCGTATGATGAGGTAGTCTGATGGGAGGCAACAGAATCTGATCAGCAGGTTGATGGTAGAAGAGATCGCCGTGTTGGTACGTAGCCGCCGTGACCACGTTGTGCTCCAGGCAGTACGCAGTACGCAGGAGGCAGAACTGCACAAAGAACAGCAGAGGGTTTAACCGCATGCTTTCGGCGCCACCGTGCCCAGGGGTCGCGTATTCCAATGGGTGGCCCTTTATACTGGATCCGTACGGTGTCGCCACATGCAGAAGCTGTGTGGCACCCTCTGTGCTTGCTGTCGTATGATGAGGTGGTCTGATGGAAGGCAACAGAAGCTGATCAGCAGTTGATGGCAGATGAGATCACCGTGCTCGTACGTAGCCGCCGTGACCACGTTGTGCTCCAGGCAGTACGCAGCGCGCAGGAAGCAGAACTGCACAAAAAACAGCAGAGGGTTTAACCGCATGCTTTCGGTGCCACCGTGCCAAGTGGTCGCGTATTCCAATGGGTGGCCCTCTATACTGGATCCGTACGGTGTCGCCACATGTAAAAGCGGCGTGGCGCCCTTTGTGCTTTCTGTCGTATGATGAGGTGGTCTGATGGGAGGCAACAGAATCTGATCAGCAGGTTGATGGTAGATGAGATCGCCGTGCTCGTACGTAGCCGCTATGACCACGTTGTGCTCCAGGCAGTACGCAGTGCGCAGGAGGCAGAACTGCACAAAGAACAGCAGAGGGTTTAACCGCATGCTTTCGGTGCCACCGTGCCCAGTGGTCGCGTATTCCAATGGGTGGCCCTTTATACTGGATCCGTACGGTGTCGCCACATGCAGAAGCTGTGTGGCACCCTCTGTGCTTGCTATCGTATGATGAGGTGGTCTGATGGGAGGCAACAGAATCTGATCAGCAGGTCGATGGTAGATGAGATCGCCGTGCTCGTACGTAGCCGCTGTGACCACGTTGTGCTCCAGGCAGTACGCAGTGCGCAGGAGGCAGAACTGCACAAAGAACAGCAGAGGGTTTAACCGCATGCTTTCGGTGCCACCGTGCCCAGTGGTCGAGTATTCCAATGGGTTGCCCTTTATACTGGATCCGTACGGTGTCGCCACATGCAGAAGCTGTGTGGCACCCTCTGTGCTTGCTATCGTATGATGAGGTGGTCTGATGGGAGGCAACAGAAGCTGATCAGCAGGTTGATGGCAGATGAGATCGCCGTGCTCGTACGTAGCCGCCGTGACCACATTGTGCTCCAGGCAGTACGCAGCGCGCAGGAAGCAGAACTGCACAAAAAACAGCAGAGGGTTTAACCGCATGCTTTCTGTGCCACCGTGCCCAGTGGTCGCGTATTCCAAAGGGTGGCCCTTTATACTGGATCCGTACGGTGTCGCCAAATGCAGAAGCGGCGTTGCGCCCTTTGTGCTTTCTGTCGTATGACGAGGTGGTCTGATGGGAGGCAACAGAAGCTGATCAGAAGGTTGATGGCAGATGAGATCGCCGTGCTCGTACGTAGCCGACGTGACCAGGTTGTGCTCCAGGCGGTACGCAGTGCGCAGGAGGCAGAACTGCACAAAGAACAGCAGAGGGTTTAACTGCATGCTTTCGGTGCCACCGTGCCCAGTGGTCGCGTATTCCAATGGGTGGCCCTCTATACTGGATCCGTACGGTGTCGCCACATGTAAAAGCGGCGTTCGCCCTTTGTGCTTTCTGTCGTATGATGAGGTGGTCTGATAGAAGGCAACAGAAGCTGATCAGCAGGTTGATCGCAGATGAGATCGCCGTGCTCGTACGTAGCCGCCGTGACCACGTTGTGCTCCAGGCAGTACGCAGTGCGCAGGAGGCAGAACTGCACAAAGAACAGCAGAGGGTTTAACCGCATGCTTTCGGTGCCACCGTGCCCAGTGGTCGCGTATTCCAATGGGTGGCCCTCTATACTGGATCCGTACGGTGTCGCCACATGTAAAAGCGGCGTGGCGCCCTTTGTGCTTTCTGTCGTATGATGAGGTGGTCTGATGGGAGGCAACAGAAGCTGATCAACAGGCTGATGGCAGATGAGATCGCCGTGCTCGTACGTAGCCGCCGTGAACACGTTGTGCTCCAGGCAGTACGCAGTGCGCAGGAGGCAGAACTGCACAAAGAACATCAGAGGGTTTAACCGCGTGCTTTCGGTGCCGCCGTGCCCATTGGTCGCGTATTCCAATGGGTGGCCCTCTATACTGGATCCGTACGGTGTCGCCACATGTAAAAGCGGCGTGGCGCCCTTTGCGCTTTCTGTCGTATGATGAGGTGGTCTGATCGGAGGCAACAGAAGCTGATCAGCAGGTTGATGGCAGATGAGATCGCCGTGCTCGTACGTAGCCGCCGTGACCACGTTGTGCTCCAGGCAGTACGCAGTGCGCAGGAGGCAGAACTGCACAAAGCACAGCAGAGGGTTTAACCGCATGCTTTCGGTGTCGCCGTGCCCAGTGGTCGCGTATTCCAAGGGGTGGCCCTTTATACTGGATCCGTACGGTGTCGCCACATGTAAAAGCGGCGTGGCGCCCTTTGTGCTTTCTGTCGTATGAAGAGGTGGTCTGATGGGAGGCAACAGAAGCTGATCAGCAGGTTGATGACAGATGAGATCGCCGTGCTCGTACGTAGCTGCCGTGACCACTTTGTGCTCTAGGCAGTACGGAGTGCGCAGGAGGCAGAACTGCACAAAGAACAGCAGAGGGTTTAACCGCATGCTTTCGGTGCCACCGTGCCCAGTGGTCGCGTATTCCAATGGGTTGCCCTTTATAATTGATCCGTACGGTTTCGCCACATGCAGAAGCTGTGTGGCACCCTCTGTGCTTGCTGTCGTATGATGAGGTAGTCTGATGGGAGGCAACAGAATCTGATCAGCAGGTTGATGGTAGAAGAGATCGCCGTGTTGGTACGTAGCCGCCGTGACCACGTTGTGCTCCAGGCAGTACGCAGTACGCAGGAGGCAGAACTGCACAAAGAACAGCAGAGGGTTTAACCGCATGCTTTCGGCGCCACCGTGCCCAGGGGTCGCGTATTCCAATGGGTGGCCCTTTATACTGGATCCGTACGGTGTCGCCACATGCAGAAGCTGTGTGGCACCCTCTGTGCTTGCTGTCGTATGATGAGGTGGTCTGATGGAAGGCAACAGAAGCTGATCAGCAGTTGATGGCAGATGAGATCACCGTGCTCGTACGTAGCCGCCGTGACCACGTTGTGCTCCAGGCAGTACGCAGCGCGCAGGAAGCAGAACTGCACAAAAAACAGCAGAGGGTTTAACCGCATGCTTTCGGTGCCACCGTGCCAAGTGGTCGCGTATTCCAATGGGTGGCCCTCTATACTGGATCCGTACGGTGTCGCCACATGTAAAAGCGGCGTGGCGCCCTTTGTGCTTTCTGTCGTATGATGAGGTGGTCTGATGGGAGGTACAAAAGCTGATCAGCAGGTTGATGGCAGATGAGATCGCCGTGCTCGTACGTAGCCGCCGTGACCACGTTGTGCTCCAGGCAGTACGCAGTACGCAGGAGGCAGAACTGCACAAAGAACATCAGAGGGTTTAACCGCGTGCTTTTGGTGCCGCCGTGCCCAGTGGTCGCGTATTCCAATGGGTGGCCCTCTATACTGGATCCGTACGGTGTCGCCACATCTAAAAGCGGCGTGGCGCCCTTTGTGCTTTCTGTCGTATGATGAGGTGGTCTGATCGGAGGCAACAGAAGCTGATCAGCAGGTTGATGGCAGATGAGATTGCGGTGCTCGCACGTAGCCGCCGTGACAACGTTGTGCTCCAGGCAGTACGCAGTGCGCAGGAGGCAGAACTGCACAAAGAACAGCAGAGGGTTTAACCGCATGCTTTCGGTGCCACCGTGCCCAGTGGTCGCGTATTCCAATGGGTGGCCCTTTATACTGGATCCGTACGGTGTCGCCACAGGCCGATGCGGCGTGGCGCCCTTTGTGCTTTCTGTAGTATGATGAGGTGGTCTGATGGGAGGCAACAGAAGCTGATCAGCAGGTTGATGGCAGATGAGATCGCCGTGCTCGTACGTAGCCGCCGTGACCACGTTGTGCTCCAGGCAGTACGCAGTGCGCAGGAGGCAGAAGTGCACAAAGAACAGCAGATGGTTTAACCGCATGCTTTCGGTGCCACTGTGCCCAGTGGTCGCGTATTTCAATGGGTGGCCCTTTATACTTGATCCGTACGGTGTCGCCACATGTAGAAGCTCTGTGGCACCCTCTGTGCTTGCTGTCGTATGATGAGGTAGTCTGATGGGAGTCAACAGAAGCTGATCAGCAGGTTGATGGTAGATGAGATCGCCGTGCTCGTACGTAGCCGCTGTGACCACGTTGTGCTCCAGGCAGTACGCAGTGCGCAGGAGGCAGAACTGCACAAAGAACAGCAGAGGGTTTAACCGCATGCTTTCGGTGCCACCGTGCCCAGTGGCCGCGTATTCCAATGGGTGGCCCTTTATACTGGATCCGTGCGGTGTCGCCACATGCAGAAGCTGTGTGGCACCCTCTGTGCTTGCTATCGTATGATGAGGTGGTCTGATGGGAGGCAACAGAATCTGATCAGCAGGTTGATGGTAGATGAGATCGCCGTGCTCGTACGTAGCCGCTATGACCACGTTGTGCTCCAGGCAGTACGCAGTGCGCAGGAGGCAGAACTGCACAAAGAACAGCAGAGGGTTTAACCGCATGCTTTCGGTGCCACCGTGCCCAGTGGTCGCGTATTCCAATGGGTGGCCCTTTATACTGGATCCGTACGGTGTCGCCACATGCAGAAGCTGTGTGGCACCCTCTGTGCTTGCTATCGTATGATGAGGTGGTCTGATGGGAGGCAACAGAATCTGATCAGCAGGTTGATGGTAGATGAGATCGCCGTGCTCGTACGTAGCCGCCGTGACCACATTGTGCTCCAGGCAGTACACAGCGCGCAGGAAGCAGAACTGCACAAAAAACAGCAGAGGGTTTAACCGCATGCTTTCGGTGCCACCGTGCCCAGTGGTCGCGTATTCCAATGGGTGGCCCTTTATACTGGATCCGTACGGTGTCGCCAAATGCAGAAGCGGAGTTGCGCCCTTTGTGCTTTCTGTCGTATGACGAGGTGGTCTGATGGGAGGCAACAGAAGCAGATCAGAAGGTTGATGGCATATGAGATCGCCGTGCTCGTACGTAGCCGACGTGACCACGTTGTCCTCCAGGCGGTACGCAGTGCGCAGGAGGCAGAACTGCACAAAGAACAGCAGAGGGTTTAACCGCATGCTTTCGGTGCCACCGTGCCCAGTGGTCGCGTATTCCAATGGGTGGCCCTCTATACTGGATCCGTACGGTGTCGCCACATGTAAAAGCGGCGTGGCGCCCTTTGTGCTTTCTGTCGTATGATGAGGTGGTCTGATCGGAGGCAACAGAAGCTGATCAGCAGGTTGATGGCAGATGAGATTGCGGTGCTCGCACGTAGCCGCCATGACAACGTTGTGCTCCAGGCAGTACGCAGTGCGCAGGAGGCAGAACTGCACAAAGAACAGCAGAGGGTTTAACCGCATGCTTTCGGTGCCACCGTGCCCAGTGGTCGCGTATTCCAATGGGTGGCCCTTTATACTGGATCCGTACGGTGTCGCCACATGCAGAAGCTGTGTGGCACCCTCTGTGCTTGCTATCGTATGATGAGGTGGTCTGATGGGAGGCAACAGAAGCTGATCAGCAGGTTGATGGCAGATGAGATCGCCGTGCTCGTACGTAGCCGCCGTGACCACATTGTGCTCCAGGCAGTACGCAGCGCGCAGGAAGCAGAACTGCACAAAAAACAGCAGAGGGTTTAACCGCATGCTTTCTGTGCCACCGTGCCCAGTGGTCGCGTATTCCAAAGGGTGGCCCTTTATACTGGATCCGTACGGTGTCGCCAAATGCAGAAGCGGCGTTGCGCCCTTTGTGCTTTCTGTCGTATGACGAGGTGGTCTGATGGGAGGCAACAGAAGCTGATCAGAAGGTTGATGGCAGATGAGATCGCCGTGCTCGTACGTAGCCGACGTGACCAGGTTGTGCTCCAGGCGGTACGCAGTGCGCAGGAGGCAGAACTGCACAAAGAACAGCAGAGGGTTTAACTGCATGCTTTCGGTGCCACCGTGCCCAGTGGTCGCGTATTCCAATGGGTGGCCCTCTATACTGGATCCGTACAGTGTCGCCACATGTAAAAGCGGCGTGCGCCCTTTGTGCTTTCTGTCGTATGATGAGGTGGTCTGATAGAAGGCAACAGAAGCTGATCAGCAGGTTGATCGCAGATGAGATCGCCGTGCTCGTACGTAGCCGCCGTGACCACGTTGTGCTCCAGGCAGTACGCAGTGCGCAGGAGGCAGAACTGCACAAAGAACAGCAGAGGGTTTAACCGCATGCTTTCGGTGCCACCGTGCCCAGTGGTCGCGTATTCCAATGGGTGGCCCTCTATACTGGATCCGTACGGTGTCGCCACATGTAAAAGTGGCGTGGCGCCCTTTGTGCTTTCTGTCGTATGATGAGGTGGTCTGATGGGAGGCAACAGAAGCTGATCAACAGGCTGATGGCAGATGAGATCGCCGTGCTCGTACGTAGCCGCCGTGAACACGTTGTGCTCCAGGCAGTACGCAGTGCGCAGGAGGCAGAACTGCACAAAGAACATCAGAGGGTTTAACCGCGTGCTTTCGGTGCCGCCGTGCCCATTGGTCGCGTATTCCAATGGGTGGCCCTCTATACTGGATCCGTACGGTGTCGCCACATGTAAAAGCGGCGTGGCGCCCTTTGCGCTTTCTGTCGTATGATGAGGTGGTCTGATCGGAGGCAACAGAAGCTGATCAGCAGGTTGATGGCAGATGAGATCGCCGTGCTCGTACGTAGCCGCCGTGACCACGTTGTGCTCCAGGCAATACGCAGTGCGCAGGAGGCAGAACTGCACAAAGCACAGCAGAGGGTTTAACCGCATGCTTTCGGTGCCGCCGTGCCCAGTGGTCGCGTATTCCAAGGGGTGGCCCTTTATACTGGATCCGTACGGTGTCGCCACATGTAAAAGCGGCGTGGCGCCCTTTGTGCTTTCTGTCGTATGAAGAGGTGGTCTGATGGGAGGCAACAGAAGCTGATCAGCAGGTTGATGACAGATGAGATCGCCGTGCTCGTACGTAGCTGCCGTGACCACTTTGTGCTCTAGGCAGTACGGAGTGCGCAGGAGGCAGAACTGCACAAAGAACAGCAGAGGGTTTAACCGCATGCTTTCGGTGCCACCGTGCCCAGTGGTCGCGTATTCCAATGGGTTGCCCTTTATAATTGATCCGTACGGTTACGCCACATGCAGAAGCTGTGTGGCACCCTCTGTGCTTGCTGTCGTATGATGAGGTAGTCTGATGGGAGGCAACAGAATCTGATCAGCAGGTTGATGGTAGAAGAGATCGCCGTGTTGGTACGTAGCCGCCGTGACCACGTTGTGCTCCAGGCAGTACGCAGTACGCAGGAGGCAGAACTGCACAAAGAACAGCAGAGGGTTTAACCGCATGCTTTCGGCGCCACCGTGCCCAGGGGTCGCGTATTCCAATGGGTGGCCCTTTATACTGGATCCGTACGGTGTCGCCACATGCAGAAGCTGTGTGGCACCCTCTGTGCTTGCTGTCGTATGATGAGGTGGTCTGATGGAAGGCAACAGAAGCTGATCAGCAGTTGATGGCAGATGAGATCGCCGTGCTCGTACGTAGCCGCCGTGACCACGTTGTGCTCCAGGCAGTACGCAGCGCGCAGGAAGCAGAACTGCACAAAAAACAGCAGAGGGTTTAACCGCATGCTTTCGGTGCCACCGTGCCAAGTGGTCGCGTATTCCAATGGGTGGCCCTCTATACTGGATCCGTACGGTGTCGCCACATGTAAAAGCGGCGTGGCGCCCTTTGTGCTTTCTGTCGTATGATGAGGTGGTCTGATGGGAGGTACAAAAGCTGATCAGCAGGTTGATGGCAGATGAGATCGCCGTGCTCGTACGTAGCCGCCGTGACCACGTTGTGCTCCAGGCAGTACGCAGTACGCAGGAGGCAGAACTGCACAAAGAACATCAGAGGGTTTAACCGCGTGCTTTTGGTGCCGCCGTGCCCAGTGGTCGCGTATTCCAATGGGTGGCCCTCTATACTGGATCCGTACGGTGTCGCCACATCTAAAAGCGGCGTGGCGCCCTTTGTGCTTTCTGTCGTATGATGAGGTGGTCTGATCGGAGGCAACAGAAGCTGATCAGCAGGTTGATGGCAGAGGAGATTGCGGTGCTCGCACGTAGCCGCCGTGACAACGTTGTGCTCCAGGCAGTACGCAGTGCGCAGGAGGCAGAACTGCACAAAGAACAGCAGAGGGTTTAACCGCATGCTTTCGGTGCCACCGTGCCCAGTGGTCGCGTATTCCAATGGGTGGCCCTTTATACTGGATCCGTACGGTGTCGCCACAGGCCGATGCGGCGTGGCGCCCTTTGTGCTTTCTGTAGTATGATGAGGTGGTCTGATGGGAGGCAACAGAAGCTGATCAGCAGGTTGATGGCAGATGAGATCGCCGTGCTCGTACGTAGCCGCCGTGACCACGTTGTGCTCCAGGCAGTACGCAGTGCGCAGGAGGCAGAAGTGCACAAAGAACAGCAGATGGTTTAACCGCATGCTTTCGGTGCCACTGTGCCCAGTGGTCGCGTATTCCAATGGGTGGCCCTTTATACTTGATCCGTACGGTGTCGCCACATGTAGAAGCACTGTGGCACCCTCTGTGCTTGCTGTCGTATGATGAGGTAGTCTGATGGGAGTCAACAGAAGCTGATCAGCAGGTTGATGGCAGATGAGATCGCCGTGCTCGTACGTAGTCGCCGTGACCACGTTGTGCTCGAGGCAGTTAGCAGTGCGCAGGAGGCAGAACTGCACAAAGAACAGCAGAGGATTTAACCGCATGCTTTCGGTGCCACCGTGCCTAGTGGTCGCGTATTCCAATGGGTGGCCCTTTATACTGGATCCGTACGGTGTCGCCACATGTAAAAGCGGCGTGCGCCCTTTGTGCTTTCTGTCGTATGATGAGGTGGTCTTATGGGAGGCAACAGAAGCTGATCAGCAGGTTGATCGCAGATGAGATCGCCGTGCTCGTACGTAGCCGCCGTGACCACGTTGTGCTCCAGGCAGTACGCAGTGCGCAGGAGGCAGAACTGCACAAAGAACAGCAGAGGGTTTAACCGCACGCTTTCGGTGCCACCGTGCCCAGTGGTCGCGTATTCCAATGGGTGGCCCTTTATGCTGGATCCGTACGGTGTCGCCAAATGCAGAAGCGGCGTGGCGCCCTTTGTGCTTTCTGTCGTATGATGTGGTGGTCTGATGGAAGGCAACAGAAGCTGATCAGCAGTTGATGGCAGATGAGATCGCCGTGCTCGTATGTAGCCGCCGTGACCACGTTGTGCTCCAGGCAGTACGCAGCGCGCAGGAAGCAGAACTGCACAAAAAACAGCAGAGGGTTTAACCGCATGCTTTCGGTGCCACCGTGCCCAGTGGTCGCGTATCCCAATGGGTGGTCCTCTATACTGGATCCGTACGGTGTCGCCACATGTGAAAGCGGCGTGGCGCCCTTTGTGCTTTCTGTTGTATGATGAGGTGGTCTGATGGGAGGCAACAGAAGCTGATCAGCAGGTTGATGGCAGATGAGATCGCCGTACTCGTACGTAGCCGCCGTGACCACGTTGTGCTCCAGGCAGTACGCAGTGCGCAGGAGGCAGAACTGCACAAAGAACAGCAGAGGGTTTAACCGCATGCTTTCGGTGCCGCCTAGCCCAGTGGTCGCGTATTCCAATGGGTGGCCCTTTATACTGGATCCGCACGGTGTCGCCAAATGCAGAAGCGGCTTGGCGCCCTTTGTGCTTTCTGTCGTAAGATGAGGTAGTCTGATGGGAGGCAACAGAAGCTGATCAGCAGGTTGATGGCAGATGAGATCGCCGTGCTCGTACGTAGCCGCCGTGACCACGTTGTGCTCCAGGCAGTACGCAGCGCGCAGGAGGCAGAATTGCACAAAGAACAGCAGAGGGTTTATCCGCATGCTTTCGGTGCCGCCGTGCCCAGTGGTCGCGTATTCCAAGGGGTGGCCCTTTATACTGGATCCGTACGGTGTCGCCACATGTAAAAGCGGCGTGGCGGCCTTTGTGCTTTCTGTCGTATGATGAGGTGGTCTGATGGGAGGCAACAGAAGCTGATCAGCAGGTTGATGGCAGATGAGATCGCCGTGCTCGTACGTAGCCGCCGTGACCACGTTGTGCTCCAGGCAGTACGCAGTGCGCAGGAGGGAGAACAGCCAAAGAACAGCAGAGGGTTTAACCGCATGCTTTCGGTGCCACCGTGCCCAGTGGCCGCGTATTCCAATGGGTGGCCCTTTATACTGGATCCGTACGGTGTCGCCACATGCAGAAGCTGTGTGGCACCCTCTGTGCTTGCTGTCGTATGATGAGGTGGTCTGATGGGAGGCAACAGAACCTGATCAGCAGGTTGATGGCAGATGAGATCGCCGTGCTCGTACGTAGCCGCCGTGACCACGTTATGCTCCAGGCAGTACGCAGCGCGCAGGAAGCAGAACTGCACAAAAACAGCAGAGGGTTTAACCGCATGCTTTCGGTGCCACCGTGCCCAGTGGTCGCGTATGCCAATGGGTGGCCCTCTATACTGGATCCGTACGGTGTTGCCACATGTGAAAGCGGCGTGGCGCCCTTTGTGATTTCTGTCGTATGATGAGGTGGTCTGATGGGAGGCAACAGAAGCTGATCAGCAGGTTGATGGCAGATGAGATCGCCGTGCTCGTACGTAGCCCCCGTGACCACGTTGTGCTCCAGGCAGTACGCAGTGCGCAGGAGGCAGAACTGCACAAAGAACAGCAGAGGGTTTAACCGCATGCTTTCGGTGCCGCCGTGCCCAGTGGTCGCGTATTCCAATGGGTGGCCCTTTATACTGGATCCGTACGGTGTCGCCAAATGCAGAAGCGGCGTGGCGCCCTTTGTGCTTTCTGTCGTATGATGAGGTGGTCTGATGGGAGGCAACCGAAGCTGATCAGCAGGTTGATGGCAGATGAGATCGCCGTGCTCGTACGTAGCCGCCGTGACCACGTTGTGCTCCAGGCAGTACGCAGCGCGCAGGAGGCAGAATTGCACAAAGAACAGCAGAGGGTTTATCCGCATGCTTTCGGTGCCGCCGTGCCCAGTGGTCGCGTATTCCAAGGGGTGGCCCTTTATACTGGATCCGTACGGTGTCGCCACATGTAAAAGCGGCGTGCGCCCTTTGTGCTTTCTGTCGTGTGATGAGGTGGTCTGATGGAAGGCAACAGAAGCTGATCAGCAGGTTGATCGCAGATGAGATCGCCGTGCTCGTACGTAGCCGCCGTGACCACGTTGTGCTCGAGGCAGTACGCAGTGCGCAGGAGGCAGAACTGCACAAAGAACAGCAGAGGGTTTAACCGCATGCTTTCGGTGCCACCGTGCCCAGTGGTCGCGTATTCCAATGGGTGGCCCTCTATACTGGATCCGTACGGTGTCGCCACATGTAAAAGCGGCGTGGCGCCCTTTGTGCTTTCTGCCGTATGATGAGGTGGTCTGATGGGAGGCAACAGAAGCTGATCATCAGGTTGATGGCAGATGAGATTGCCGTGCTCGCACGTAGCCGCCGTGACCACGTTGTGCTCCAGGCAGTACGCAGTGCGCAGGAGGCAGAACTGCACAAAGAACAGCAGAGGGTTTAGCCGCAAGCTTTCGGTGCCACCGTGCGCAGTGGTCGCGTATTCCAATGGGTGGCCCTTTATACTGGATCCGTACGGTGTCGCCACATGTGAAAGCGGCGTGGCGCCCTTTGTGCTTTCTGTCGTATGATGAGGTGGTCTGATGGGAGGCAACAGAAGCTGATCAGCAGGTTGATGGCAGGTGAGATCGCCGTGCTCGTACGTAGCCCCCGTGACCACGTTGTGCTCCAGGCAGTACGCAGTGCGCAGGAGGCAGAACTGCACAAAGAACAGCAGAGGGTTTAACCGCATGCTTTTGGTGCCACCGTGCCCAGTGGTCGCGTATTCCAATGGGTGGCCCTTTATACTGGATCCGTACGGTGTCGCCACATGCCGATGCGGCGTGGCGCCTTTTGTGCTTTCTGTCGTATGATGAGGTGGTCTGATGGAAGGCAACAGAAGCTGATCAGCAGGTTGATGGCAGATGAGATCGCCGTGCTCGTACGTAGCCGCCGTGACCACATTGTGCTCCCGGCAGTACACAGCGCGCAGGAGGCATAATTGCACAAAGAACAGCAGAGGGTTTATCCGCATGCTTTCGGTGCCGCCGTGCCCAGTGGTCGCGTATTCCAAGGGGTGGCCCTTTATACTGGATCCGTACGGTGTCGCCACATGTAAAAGCGGCGTGGCGCCCTTTGTGCTTTCTGTCGTATGATGAGGTGGTCTGATGGGAGGCAACAGAAGCTGATCAGCAGGTTGATGGCAGATGAGATCGCCGTGCTCGTACGTAGCCGCCGTGACCACGTTGTGCTCCAGGCAGTACGCAGTGCGCAGGAGGGAGAACTGCCAAAGAACAGCAGAGGGTTTAACCGCATGCTTTCGGTGCCACCGTGCCCAGTGGCCGCGTATTCCAATGGGTGGCCCTTTATACTGGATCCGTACGGTGTCGCCACATGCAGAAGCTGTGTGGCACCCTCTGTGCTTGCTGTCGTATGATGAGGTGGTCTGATGGGAGGCAACAGAACCTGATCAGCAGGTTGATGGCAGATGAGATCGCCGTGCTCGTACGTAGCCGCCGTGACCACGTTATGCTCCAGGCAGTACGCAGCGCACAGGAAGCAGAACTGCACAAAAACAGCAGAGGGTTTAACCGCATGCTTTCGGTGCCACCGTGCCCAGTGGTCGCGTATCCCAATGGGTGGCCCTCTATACTGGATCCGTACGGTGTTGCCACATGTGAAAGCGGCGTGGCGCCCTTTGTGATTTCTGTCGTATGATGAGGTGGTCTGATGGGAGGCAACAGAAGCTGATCAGCAGGTTGATGGCAGATGAGATCGCCGTGCTCGTATGTAGCCCCCGTGACCACGTTGTGCTCCAGGCAGTACGCAGTGCGCAGGAGGCAGAACTGCACAAAGAACAGCAGAGGGTTTAACCGCATGCTTTCGGTGCCGCCGTGCCCAGTGGTCGCGTATTCCAATGGGTGGCCCTTTATACTGGATCCGTACGGTGTCGCCAAATGCAGAAGCGGCGTGGCGCCCTTTGTGCTTTCTGTCGTATGATGAGGTGGTCTGATGGGAGGCAACCGAAGCTGATCAGCAGGTTGATGGCAGATGAGATCGCCGTGCTCGTACGTAGCCGCCGTGACCACGTTGTGCTCCAGGCAGTACGCAGCGCGCAGGAGGCAGAATTGCACAAAGAACAGCAGAGGGTTTATCCGCATGCTTTCGGTGCCGCCGTGCCCAGTGGTCGCGTATTCCAAGGGGTGGCCGTTTATACTGGATCCGTACGGTGTCGCCACATGTAAAAGCGGCGTGCGCCCTTTGTGCTTTCTGTCGTGTGATGAGGTGGTCTGATGGAAGGCAACAGAAGCTGATCAGCAGGTTGATCGCAGATGAGATCGCCGTGCTCGTACGTAGCCGCCGTGACCACGTTGTGCTCCAGGCAGTACGCAGTGCGCAGGAGGCAGAACTGCACAAAGAACAGCAGAGGGTTTAGCCGCAAGCTTTCGGTGCCACCGTGCCCAGTGGTCGCGTATTCCAATGGGTGGCCCTTTATACTGGATCCGTACGGTGTCGCCACATGCCGATGCGGCGTGGCGCCTTTTGTGCTTTCTGTCGTATGATGAGGTGGTCTGATGGAAGGCAACAGAAGCTGATCAGCAGGTTGATGGCAGATGAGATCGCCGTGCTCGTACGTAGCCGCCGTGACCACATTGTGCTCCAGGCAGTACACAGCGCGCAGGAAGCAGAACAGCACAAAAAACAGCAGAGGGTTTAACCGCATGCTTTCGGTGCCACCGTGCCCAGTGGTCGCGTATTCCAATGGGTGGCCCTTTATACTGGATCCGTACGGTGTCGCCAAATGCAGAAGCGGCGTTGCGCCCTTTGTGCTTTCTGTCGTATAACGAGGTGGTCTGATGGGAGGCAACAGAAGCTGATCAGAAGGTTGATGGCATATGAGATCGCCGTGCTCGTACGTAGCCGACGTGACCACGTTGTCCTCCAGGCGGTACGCAGTGCGCAGGAGGCAGAACTGCACAAAGAACATCAGAGGGTTTAACCGCGTGCTTTTGGTGCCGCCGTGCCCAGTGGTCGCGTATTCCAATGGGTGGCCCTCTATACTGGATCCGTACGGTGTCGCCACATCTAAAAGCGGCGTGGCGCCCTTTGTGCTTTCTGTCGTATGATGAGGTGGTCTGATCGGAGGCAACAGAAGCTGATCAGCAGGTTGATGGCAGAGGAGATTGCGGTGCTCGCACGTAGCCACCGTGACAACGTTGTGCTCCAGGCAGTACGCAGTGCGCAGGAGGCAGAACTGCACAAAGAACAGCAGAGGGTTTAACCGCATGCTTTCGGTGCCACCGTGCCCAGTGGTCGCGTATTCCAATGGGTGGCCCTTTATACTGGATCCGTACGGTGTCGCCACATGCCGATGCGGCGTGGCGCCTTTTGTGCTTTCTGTCGTATGATGAGGTGGTCTGATGGAAGGCAACAGAAGCTGATCAGCAGGTTGATGGCAGATGAGATCGCCGTGCTCGTACGTAGCCGCCGTGACCACATTGTGCTCCAGGCAGTACACAGCGCGCAGGAAGCAGAACAGCACAAAAAACAGCAGAGGGTTTAACCGCATGCTTTCGGTGCCACCGTGCCAAGTGGTCGCGTATTCCAATGGGTGGCCCTCTATACTGGATCCGTACGGTGTCGCCACATGTAAAAGCGGCGTGGCGCCCTTTGTGCTTTCTGTCGTATGATGAGGTGGTCTGATGGGAGGTACAAAAGCTGATCAGCAGGTTGATGGCAGATGAGATCGCCGTGCTCGTACGTAGCCGCCGTGACCACGTTGTGCTCCAGGCAGTACGCAGTACGCAGGAGGCAGAACTGCACAAAGAACATCAGAGGGTTTAACCGCGTGCTTTTGGTGCCGCCGTGCCCAGTGGTCGCGTATTCCAATGGGTGGCCCTCAATACTGGATCCGTACGGTGTCGCCACATCTAAAAGCGGCGTGGCGCCCTTTGTGCTTTCTGTCGTATGATGAGGTGGTCTGATCGGAGGCAACAGAAGCTGATCAGCAGGTTGATGGCAGAGGAGATTGCGGTGCTCGCACGTAGCCGCCGTGACAACGTTGTGCTCCAGGCAGTACGCAGTGCGCAGGAGGCAGAACTGCACAAAGAACAGCAGAGGGTTTAACCGCATGCTTTCGGTGCCACCGTGCCCAGTGGTCGCGTATTCCAATGGGTGGCCCTTTATACTGGATCCGTACGGTGTCGCCACAGGCCGATGCGGCGTGGCGCCCTTTGTGCTTTCTGTAGTATGATGAGGTGGTCTGATGGGAGGCAACAGAAGCTGATCAGCAGGTTGATGGCAGATGAGATCGCCGTGCTCGTACGTAGCCGCCGTGACCACGTTGTGCTCCAGGCAGTACGCAGTGCGCAGGAGGCAGAAGTGCACAAAGAACAGCAGATGGTTTAACCGCATGCTTTCGGTGCCACTGTGCCCAGTGGTCGCGTATTCCAATGGGTGGCCCTTTATACTTGATCCGTACGGTGTCGCCACATGTAGAAGCACTGTGGCACCCTCTGTGCTTGCTGTCGTATGATGAGGTAGTCTGATGGGAGTCAACAGAAGCTGATCAGCAGGTTGATGGTAGATGAGATCGCCGTGCTCGTACGTAGCCGCCGTGACCACGTTGTGCTCCAGGCAGTACGCAGTGCACAGGAGGCAGAACTGCACAAAGAACAGCAGAGGGTTTAACCGCATGCTTTCGGTGCCACCGTGCCCAGTGGTCGCGTATTCCAATGGGTGGCCCTTTATACTGGATCCGTACGGTGTCGCCACATGCAGAAGCTGTGTGGCACCCTCTGTGCTTGCAATCGTATGATGAGGTGGTCTGATGGAAGGCAACAGTATCTGATCAGCAGGTTGATGGCAGATGAGATCGCCGTGCTCGTACGTAGTCGCCGTGACCACGTTGTGCTCGAGGCAGTTAGCAGTGCGCAGGAGGCAGAACTGCACAAAGAACAGCAGAGGATTTAACCGCATGCTTTCGGTGCCACCGTGCCTAGTGGTCGCGTATTCCAATGGGTGGCCCTTTATACTGGATCCGTACGGTGTCGCCACATGTAAAAGCGGCGTGCGCCCTTTGTGCTTTCTGTCGTATGATGAGGTGGTCTTATGGGAGGCAACAGAAGCTGATCAGCAGGTTGATCGCAGATGAGATCGCCGTGCTCGTACGTAGCCGCCGTGACCACGTTGTGCTCCAGGCAGTACGCAGTGCGCAGGAGGCAGAACTGCACAAAGAACAGCAGAGGGTTTAACCGCACGCTTTCGGTGCCACCGTGCCCAGTGGTCGCGTATTCCAATGGGTGGCCCTTTATGCTGGATCCGTACGGTGTCGCCAAATGCAGAAGCGGCGTGGCGCCCTTTGTGCTTTCTGTCGTATGATGTGGTGGTCTGATGGAAGGCAACAGAAGCTGATCAGCAGTTGATGGCAGATGAGATCGCCGTGCTCGTATGTAGCCGCCGTGACCACGTTGTGCTCCAGGCAGTACGCAGCGCGCAGGAAGCAGAACTGCACAAAAAACAGCAGAGGGTTTAACCGCATGCTTTCGGTGCCACCGTGCCCAGTGGTCGCGTATCCCAATGGGTGGTCCTCTATACTGGATCCGTACGGTGTCGCCACATGTGAAAGCGGCGTGGCGCCCTTTGTGCTTTCTGTTGTATGATGAGGTGGTCTGATGGGAGGCAACAGAAGCTGATCAGCAGGTTGATGGCAGATGAGATCGCCGTACTCGTACGTAGCCGCCGTGACCACGTTGTGCTCCAGGCAGTACGCAGTGCGCAGGAGGCAGAACTGCACAAAGAACAGCAGAGGGTTTAACCGCATGCTTTCGGTGCCGCCTAGCCCAGTGGTCGCGTATTCCAATGGGTGGCCCTTTATACTGGATCCGCACGGTGTCGCCAAATGCAGAAGCGGCTTGGCGCCCTTTGTGCTTTCTGTCGTAAGATGAGGTAGTCTGATGGGAGGCAACAGAAGCTGATCAGCAGGTTGATGGCAGATGAGATCGCCGTGCTCGTACGTAGCCGCCGTGACCACGTTGTGCTCCAGGCAGTACGCAGCGCGCAGGAGGCAGAATTGCACAAAGAACAGCAGAGGGTTTATCCGCATGCTTTCGGTGCCGCCGTGTCCAGTGGTCGCGTATTCCAAGGGGTGGCCCTTTATACTGGATCCGTACGGTGTCGCCACATGTAAAAGCGGCGTGGCGGCCTTTGTGCTTTCTGTCGTATGATGAGGTGGTCTGATGGGAGGCAACAGAAGCTGATCAGCAGGTTGATGGCAGATGAGATCGCCGTGCTCGTACGTAGCCGCCGTGACCACGTTGTGCTCCAGGCAGTACGCAGTGCGCAGGAGGGAGAACAGCCAAAGAACAGCAGAGGGTTTAACCGCATGCTTTCGGTGCCACCGTGCCCAGTGGCCGCGTATTCCAATGGGTGGCCCTTTATACTGGATCCGTACGGTGTCGCCACATGCAGAAGCTGTGTGGCACCCTCTGTGCTTGCTGTCGTATGATGAGGTGGTCTGATGGGAGGCAACAGAACCTGATCAGCAGGTTGATGGCAGATGAGATCGCCGTGCTCGTACGTAGCCGCCGTGACCACGTTATGCTCCAGGCAGTACGCAGCGCGCAGGAAGCAGAACTGCACAAAAACAGCAGAGGGTTTAACCGCATGCTTTCGGTGCCACCGTGCCCAGTGGTCGCGTATGCCAATGGGTGGCCCTCTATACTGGATCCGTACGGTGTTGCCACATGTGAAAGCGGCGTGGCGCCCTTTGTGATTTCTGTCGTATGATGAGGTGGTCTGATGGGAGGCAACAGAAGCTGATCAGCAGGTTGATGGCAGATGAGATCGCCGTGCTCGTACGTAGCCCCCGTGACCACGTTGTGCTCCAGGCAGTACGCAGTGCGCAGGAGGCAGAACTGCACAAAGAACAGCAGAGGGTTTAACCGCATGCTTTCGGTGCCGCCGTGCCCAGTGGTCGCGTATTCCAATGGGTGGCCCTTTATACTGGATCCGTACGGTGTCGCCAAATGCAGAAGCGGCGTGGCGCCCTTTGTGCTTTCTGTCGTATGATGAGGTGGTCTGATGGGAGGCAACCGAAGCTGATCAGCAGGTTGATGGCAGATGAGATCGCCGTGCTCGTACGTAGCCGCCGTGACCACGTTGTGCTCCAGGCAGTACGCAGCGCGCAGGAGGCAGAATTGCACAAAGAACAGCAGAGGGTTTATCCGCATGCTTTCGGTGCCGCCGTGCCCAGTGGTCGCGTATTCCAAGGGGTGGCCCTTTATACTGGATCCGTACGGTGTCGCCACATGTAAAAGCGGCGTGCGCCCTTTGTGCTTTCTGTCGTGTGATGAGGTGGTCTGATGGAAGGCAACAGAAGCTGATCAGCAGGTTGATCGCAGATGAGATCGCCGTGCTCGTACGTAGCCGCCGTGACCACGTTGTGCTCGAGGCAGTACGCAGTGCGCAGGAGGCAGAACTGCACAAAGAACAGCAGAGGGTTTAACCGCATGCTTTCGGTGCCACCGTGCCCAGTGGTCGCGTATTCCAATGGGTGGCCCTCTATACTGGATCCGTACGGTGTCGCCACATGTAAAAGCGGCGTGGCGCCCTTTGTGCTTTCTGTCGTATGATGTGGTGGTCTGATGGAAGGCAACAGAAGCTGATCAGCAGTTGATGGCAGATGAGATCGCCGTGCTCGTATGTAGCCGCCGTGACCACGTTGTGCTCCAGGCAGTACGCAGCGCGCAGGAAGCAGAACTGCACAAAAAACAGCAGAGGGTTTAACCGCATGCTTTCGGTGCCACCGTGCCCAGTGGTCGCGTATCCCAATGGGTGGTCCTCTATACTGGATCCGTACGGTGTCGCCACATGTGAAAGCGGCGTGGCGCCCTTTGTGCTTTCTGTTGTATGATGAGGTGGTCTGATGGGAGGCAACAGAAGCTGATCAGCAGGTTGATGGCAGATGAGATCGCCGTACTCGTACGTAGCCGCCGTGACCACGTTGTGCTCCAGGCAGTACGCAGTGCGCAGGAGGCAGAACTGCACAAAGAACAGCAGAGGGTTTAACCGCATGCTTTCGGTGCCGCCTAGCCCAGTGGTCGCGTATTCCAATGGGTGGCCCTTTATACTGGATCCGCACGGTGTCGCCAAATGCAGAAGCGGCTTGGCGCCCTTTGTGCTTTCTGTCGTAAGATGAGGTAGTCTGATGGGAGGCAACAGAAG
Source organism: Dermacentor albipictus (assembly GCF_038994185.2). Taxonomy (NCBI): domain Eukaryota; kingdom Metazoa; phylum Arthropoda; class Arachnida; order Ixodida; family Ixodidae; genus Dermacentor; species Dermacentor albipictus. Next base: position 3,607,174 of record NW_027225566.1, on the reverse strand, counting down.
CTGATCAGCAGGTTGATGGCAGATGAGATCGCCGTGCTCGTACGTAGCCGCCGTGACCACGTTGTGCTCCAGGCAGTACGCAGCGCGCAGGAGGCAGAATTGCACAAAGAACAGCAGAGGGTTTATCCGCATGCTTTCGGTGCCGCCGTGTCCAGTGGTCGCGTATTCCAAGGGGTGGCCCTTTATACTGGATCCGTACGGTGTCGCCACATGTAAAAGCGGCGTGGCGGCCTTTGTGCTTTCTGTCGTATGATGAGGTGGTCTGATGGGAGGCAACAGAAGCTGATCAGCAGGTTGATGGCAGATGAGATCGCCGTGCTCGTACGTAGCCGCCGTGACCACGTTGTGCTCCAGGCAGTACGCAGTGCGCAGGAGGGAGAACAGCCAAAGAACAGCAGAGGGTTTAACCGCATGCTTTCGGTGCCACCGTGCCCAGTGGCCGCGTATTCCAATGGGTGGCCCTTTATACTGGATCCGTACGGTGTCGCCACATGCAGAAGCTGTGTGGCACCCTCTGTGCTTGCTGTCGTATGATGAGGTGGTCTGATGGGAGGCAACAGAACCTGATCAGCAGGTTGATGGCAGATGAGATCGCCGTGCTCGTACGTAGCCGCCGTGACCACGTTATGCTCCAGGCAGTACGCAGCGCGCAGGAAGCAGAACTGCACAAAAACAGCAGAGGGTTTAACCGCATGCTTTCGGTGCCACCGTGCCCAGTGGTCGCGTATGCCAATGGGTGGCCCTCTATACTGGATCCGTACGGTGTTGCCACATGTGAAAGCGGCGTGGCGCCCTTTGTGATTTCTGTCGTATGATGAGGTGGTCTGATGGGAGGCAACAGAAGCTGATCAGCAGGTTGATGGCAGATGAGATCGCCGTGCTCGTACGTAGCCCCCGTGACCACGTTGTGCTCCAGGCAGTACGCAGTGCGCAGGAGGCAGAACTGCACAAAGAACAGCAGAGGGTTTAACCGCATGCTTTCGGTGCCGCCGTGCCCAGTGGTCGCGCATTCCAATGGGTGGCCCTTTATACTGGATCCGTACGGTGTCGCCAAATGCAGAAGCGGCGTGGCGCCCTTTGTGCTTTCTGTCGTATGATGAGGTGGTCTGATGGGAGGCAACCGAAGCTGATCAGCAGGTTGATGGCAGATGAGATCGCCGTGCTCGTACGTAGCCGCCGTGACCACGTTGTGCTCCAGGCAGTACGCAGCGCGCAGGAGGCAGAATTGCACAAAGAACAGCAGAGGGTTTATCCGCATGCTTTCGGTGCCGCCGTGCCCAGTGGTCGCGTATTCCAAGGGGTGGCCCTTTATACTGGATCCGTACGGTGTCGCCACATGTAAAAGCGGCGTGCGCCCTTTGTGCTTTCTGTCGTGTGATGAGGTGGTCTGATGGAAGGCAACAGAAGCTGATCAGCAGGTTGATCGCAGATGAGATCGCCGTGCTCGTACGTAGCCGCCGTGACCACGTTGTGCTCGAGGCAGTACGCAGTGCGCAGGAGGCAGAACTGCACAAAGAACAGCAGAGGGTTTAACCGCATGCTTTCGGTGCCACCGTGCCCAGTGGTCGCGTATTCCAATGGGTGGCCCTCTATACTGGATCCGTACGGTGTCGCCACATGTAAAAGCGGCGTGGCGCCCTTTGTGCTTTCTGCCGTATGATGAGGTGGTCTGATGGGAGGCAACAGAAGCTGATCATCAGGTTGATGGCAGATGAGATTGCCGTGCTCGCACGTAGCCGCCGTGACCACGTTGTGCTCCAGGCAGTACGCAGTGCGCAGGAGGCAGAACTGCACAAAGAACAGCAGAGGGTTTAGCCGCAAGCTTTCGGTGCCACCGTGCGCAGTGGTCGCGTATTCCAATGGGTGGCCCTTTATACTGGATCCGTACGGTGTCGCCACATGTGAAAGCGGCGTGGCGCCCTTTGTGCTTTCTGTCGTATGATGAGGTGGTCTGATGGGAGGCAACAGAAGCTGATCAGCAGGTTGATGGCAGGTGAGATCGCCGTGCTCGTACGTAGCCCCCGTGACCACGTTGTGCTCCAGGCAGTACGCAGTGCGCAGGAGGCAGAACTGCACAAAGAACAGCAGAGGGTTTAACCGCATGCTTTTGGTGCCACCGTGCCCAGTGGTCGCGTATTCCAATGGGTGGCCCTTTATACTGGATCCGTACGGTGTCGCCACATGCCGATGCGGCGTGGCGCCTTTTGTGCTTTCTGTCGTATGATGAGGTGGTCTGATGGAAGGCAACAGAAGCTGATCAGCAGGTTGATGGCAGATGAGATCGCCGTGCTCGTACGTAGCCGCCGTGACCACATTGTGCTCCAGGCAGTACACAGCGCGCAGGAGGCATAATTGCACAAAGAACAGCAGAGGGTTTATCCGCATGCTTTCGGTGCCGCCGTGCCCAGTGGTCGCGTATTCCAAGGGGTGGCCCTTTATACTGGATCCGTACGGTGTCGCCACATGTAAAAGCGGCGTGGCGCCCTTTGTGCTTTCTGTCGTATGATGAGGTGGTCTGATGGGAGGCAACAGAAGCTGATCAGCAGGTTGATGGCAGATGAGATCGCCGTGCTCGTACGTAGCCGCCGTGACCACGTTGTGCTCCAGGCAGTACGCAGTGCGCAGGAGGGAGAACTGCCAAAGAACAGCAGAGGGTTTAACCGCATGCTTTCGGTGCCACCGTGCCCAGTGGCCGCGTATTCCAATGGGTGGCCCTTTATACTGGATCCGTACGGTGTCGCCACATGCAGAAGCTGTGTGGCACCCTCTGTGCTTGCTGTCGTATGATGAGGTGGTCTGATGGGAGGCAACAGAACCTGATCAGCAGGTTGATGGCAGATGAGATCGCCGTGCTCGTACGTAGCCGCCGTGACCACGTTATGCTCCAGGCAGTACGCAGCGCGCAGGAAGCAGAACTGCACAAAAACAGCAGAGGGTTTAACCGCATGCTTTCGGTGCCACCGTGCCCAGTGGTCGCGTATCCCAATGGGTGGCCCTCTATACTGGATCCGTACGGTGTTGCCACATGTGAAAGCGGCGTGGCGCCCTTTGTGATTTCTGTCGTATGATGAGGTGGTCTGATGGGAGGCAACAGAAGCTGATCAGCAGGTTGATGGCAGATGAGATCGCCGTGCTCGTATGTAGCCCCCGTGACCACGTTGTGCTCCAGGCAGTACGCAGTGCGCAGGAGGCAGAACTGCACAAAGAACAGCAGAGGGTTTAACCGCATGCTTTCGGTGCCGCCGTGCCCAGTGGTCGCGTATTCCAATGGGTGGCCCTTTATACTGGATCCGTACGGTGTCGCCAAATGCAGAAGCGGCGTGGCGCCCTTTGTGCTTTCTGTCGTATGATGAGGTGGTCTGATGGGAGGCAACCGAAGCTGATCAGCAGGTTGATGGCAGATGAGATCGCCGTGCTCGTACGTAGCCGCCGTGACCACGTTGTGCTCCAGGCAGTACGCAGCGCGCAGGAGGCAGAATTGCACAAAGAACAGCAGAGGGTTTATCCGCATGCTTTCGGTGCCGCCGTGCCCAGTGGTCGCGTATTCCAAGGGGTGGCCGTTTATACTGGATCCGTACGGTGTCGCCACATGTAAAAGCGGCGTGCGCCCTTTGTGCTTTCTGTCGTGTGATGAGGTGGTCTGATGGAAGGCAACAGAAGCTGATCAGCAGGTTGATCGCAGATGAGATCGCCGTGCTCGTACGTAGCCGCCGTGACCACGTTGTGCTCCAGGCAGTACGCAGTGCGCAGGAGGCAGAACTGCACAAAGAACAGCAGAGGGTTTAGCCGCAAGCTTTCGGTGCCACCGTGCCCAGTGGTCGCGTATTCCAATGGGTGGCCCTTTATACTGGATCCGTACAGTGTCGCCACATGCCGATGCGGCGTGGCGCCTTTTGTGCTTTCTGTCGTATGATGAGGTGGTCTGATGGAAGGCAACAGAAGCTGATCAGCAGGTTGATGGCAGATGAGATCGCCGTGCTCGTACGTAGCCGCCGTGACCACATTGTGCTCCAGGCAGTACACAGCGCGCAGGAAGCAGAACAGCACAAAAAACAGCAGAGGGTTTAACCGCATGCTTTCGGTGCCACCGTGCCCAGTGGTCGCGTATTCCAATGGGTGGCCCTTTATACTGGATCCGTACGGTGTCGCCAAATGCAGAAGCGGCGTTGCGCCCTTTGTGCTTTCTGTCGTATAACGAGGTGGTCTGATGGGAGGCAACAGAAGCTGATCAGAAGGTTGATGGCATATGAGATCGCCGTGCTCGTACGTAGCCGACGTGACCACGTTGTCCTCCAGGCGGTACGCAGTGCGCAGGAGGCAGAACTGCACAAAGAACAGCAGAGGGTTTAACCGCATGCTTTCGGTGCCACCGTGCCCAGTGGTCGCGTATTCCAATGGGTGGCCCTCTATACTGGATCCGTACGGTGTCGCCACATGTAAAAGCGGCGTGGCGCCCTTTGTGCTTTCTGTCGTATGATGAGGTGGTCTGATGGGAGGCAACAGAAGCTGATCAGCAGGTTGATGGCAGATGAGATTGCCGTGCTCGTACGTAGCCGCCGTGACCACGTTGTGCTCCAGGCAGTACGCAGTGCGCAGGAGGCAGAACTGCACAAAGAACAGCAGAGGGTTTAACCGCATGCTTTCGGTGCCACCGTGCCCAGTGGTCGCTTATTCCAATGGGTGGCCCTTTATACTGGATCCGTACGGTGTCGCCAAATGCAGAAGCGGCGTTGCGCCCTTTGTGCTTTCTGTCGTATAACGAGGTGGTCTGATGGGAGGCAACAGAAGCTGATCAGAAGGTTGATGGCATATGAGATCGCCGTGCTCGTACGTAGCCGACGTGACCACGTTGTCCTCCAGGCGGTACGCAGTGCGCAGGAGGCAGAACTGCACAAAGAACAGCAGAGGGTTTATCCGCATGCTTTCGGTGCCGCCGTGCCCAGTGGTCGCGTATTCCAAGGGGTGGCCCTTTATACTGGATCCGTACGGTGTCGCCACATGTAAAAGCGGCGTGGCGGCCTTTGTGCTTTCTGTCGTATGATGAGGTGGTCTGATGGGAGGCAACAGAAGCTGATCAGCAGGTTGATGGCAGATGAGATCGCCGTGCTCGTACGTAGCCGCCGTGACCACGTTGTGCTCCAGGCAGTACGCAGTGCGCAGGAGGGAGAACAGCCAAAGAACAGCAGAGGGTTTAACCGCATGCTTTCGGTGCCACCGTGCCCAGTGGCCGCGTATTCCAATGGGTGGCCCTTTATACTGGATCCGTACGGTGTCGCCACATGCAGAAGCTGTGTGGCACCCTCTGTGCTTGCTGTCGTATGATGAGGTGGTCTGATGGGAGGCAACAGAACCTGATCAGCAGGTTGATGGCAGATGAGATCGCCGTGCTCGTACGTAGCCGCCGTGACCACGTTATGCTCCAGGCAGTACGCAGCGCGCAGGAAGCAGAACTGCACAAAAACAGCAGAGGGTTTAACCGCATGCTTTCGGTGCCACCGTGCCCAGTGGTCGCGTATGCCAATGGGTGGCCCTCTATACTGGATCCGTACGGTGTTGCCACATGTGAAAGCGGCGTGGCGCCCTTTGTGATTTCTGTCGTATGATGAGGTGGTCTGATGGGAGGCAACAGAAGCTGATCAGCAGGTTGATGGCAGATGAGATCGCCGTGCTCGTACGTAGCCCCCGTGACCACGTTGTGCTCCAGGCAGTACGCAGTGCGCAGGAGGCAGAACTGCACAAAGAACAGCAGAGGGTTTAACCGCATGCTTTCGGTGCCGCCGTGCCCAGTGGTCGCGTATTCCAATGGGTGGCCCTTTATACTGGATCCGTACGGTGTCGCCAAATGCAGAAGCGGCGTGGAGCCCTTTGTGCTTTCTGTCGTATGATGAGGTGGTCTGATGGGAGGCAACCGAAGCTGATCAGCAGGTTGATGGCAGATGAGATCGCCGTGCTCGTACGTAGCCGCCGTGACCACGTTGTGCTCCAGAAAGTACGCAGCGCGCAGGAGGCAGAATTGCACAAAGAACAGCAGAGGGTTTATCCGCATGCTTTCGGTGCCGCCGTGCCCAGTGGTCGCGTATTCCAAGGGGTGGCCCTTTATACTGGATCCGTACGGTGTCGCCACATGTAAAAGCGGCGTGCGCCCTTTGTGCTTTCTGTCGTGTGATGAGGTGGTCTGATGGAAGGCAACAGAAGCTGATCAGCAGGTTGATCGCAGATGAGATCGCCGTGCTCGTACGTAGCCGCCGTGACCACGTTGTGCTCGAGGCAGTACGCAGTGCGCAGGAGGCAGAACTGCACAAAGAACAGCAGAGGGTTTAACCGCATGCTTTCGGTGCCACCGTGCCCAGTGGTCGCGTATTCCAATGGGTGGCCCTCTATACTGGATCCGTACGGTGTCGCCACATGTAAAAGCGGCGTGGCGCCCTTTGTGCTTTCTGCCGTATGATGAGGTGGTCTGATGGGAGGCAACAGAAGCTGATCATCAGGTTGATGGCAGATGAGATTGCCGTGCTCGCACGTAGCCGCCGTGACCACGTTGTGCTCCAGGCAGTACGCAGTGCGCAGGAGGCAGAACTGCACAAAGAACAGCAGAGGGTTTAGCCGCAAGCTTTCGGTGCCACCGTGCGCAGTGGTCGCGTATTCCAATGGGTGGCCCTTTATACTGGATCCGTACGGTGTCGCCACATGTGAAAGCGGCGTGGCGCCCTTTGTGCTTTCTGTCGTATGATGAGGTGGTCTGATGGGAGGCAACAGAAGCTGATCAGCAGGTTGATGGCAGGTGAGATCGCCGTGCTCGTACGTAGCCCCCGTGACCACGTTGTGCTCCAGGCAGTACGCAGTGCGCAGGAGGCAGAACTGCACAAAGAACAGCAGAGGGTTTAACCGCATGCTTTTGGTGCCACCGTGCCCAGTGGTCGCGTATTCCAATGGGTGGCCCTTTATACTGGATCCGTACGGTGTCGCCACATGCCGATGCGGCGTGGCGCCTTTTGTGCTTTCTGTCGTATGATGAGGTGGTCTGATGGAAGGCAACAGAAGCTGATCAGCAGGTTGATGGCAGATGAGATCGCCGTGCTCGTACGTAGCCGCCGTGACCACATTGTGCTCCAGGCAGTACACAGCGCGCAGGAGGCATAATTGCACAAAGAACAGCAGAGGGTTTATCCGCATG